>NW_009260493.1:8663804-8688803 GCF_000687185.1 Egretta garzetta | reverse complement strand
TAAAATGGGTGTAAGGGAAGGCTGTCTACAAAACCATTTGCAACTGCATGGACAAATCTTCCTTCCCTCTCAGATCACATAACTCTGCCACAACTTAAGGCATTTAAAGAGGAAACCAATGTACTTTGTTTCATTTCACAGCTGGAAATGAGAAATGGACAGGGACAAGAAAGCTTCTACCTTCTTTATTATCTGTTGATTATAAAACCTGCTGTTTAAGTGTGAAGTATTTTGTATGCAAAGGTGACTGAATGGGAGGAAGGGTGCAAAAAAGAAAGAACAGGGCATTTCACATGTATTTTACATAAATGCTGGAAATATGTATTAAGCTGCATCCAGAAGTTGGTTCACATCCTCCCTTAAGTGCTTAAGGACTGATACAAAAATACATGTTCTAGCCTTTCAGGACTTTTTTTTTTTTTTTTTTTTAAGATGTAAGGGGGGGAAGAGAAACCGGACACTCAGGAGAGCCTCCACCGTATTTTCCTAAACATATACATTACATCATCCCTTCCTTCCAAATTTCTGAGAGGCCATAATTTGCTATTCATCAATCCGTTACTTATGCATTTCCTTGGGAGGCAGCTTGATGAAGATGCTCATTATAAAAGAAGTAAAACTGAACAGCAAAACATCTCACTGCCAACTTTTCAGCTCCAAGATAAAGAAATGGAGAAACCATAAAAAAACCCACGCCAAACATACTTTGCCTGAACTAGAGGTTATATACCAAGACAAGTTTTAACACTTCTATTAGATGTTTACAACTTAACAGGATGAGCACAGGTCCACCATAGCCTGCCATTTGAATTCAGTGTTTCAGGACAATTAATTTTCCTAAAGGCTCCTTTGTAACCAGCCACAGACCAGGCCAAGTTGTTTGAGTGACAATAACCTGAATCCACATTTTCTGGGATCCTGTTGCTCTTCCCTTATTTAACCGACAGATTCCGCTAGGATAAGAAACCATAAGATGGCAGACAGGAGCGTGCTAATGACAACCACCACTTCACATGTTACCTCCTGCCGAGATTTTACACAGACCTGGGAAAGAAGCAGTGTAAAGACTGCACAAGTTGTTTTAGTAACAGGCCCTGTCCACTCCTTGTAAGAAAAGAAAAGCCTGTGGACAAGACATAACATATATGCTGATCGGAGTGACACAGAACAGACCTACGGTGCATAATCAAATTATTAGGACAGTGGGTGAACAGGTCTGGCCACCTGCCCTGCAAGTGGTTTTGGCACACAGTTCCTTGACCCTGGAAGCGGTCAGAGTGCCTGTGCAGTCAGACTTAGCATCACCACAGCTGATTATAAAGTACCCAGCTAACTGAAGCCACAGGGACAGCGCATTGCCTTGATTCCTATCATTTCAGTCAAACTACCTCATTCCTGATACATAAAACCAACTTTGGAACAAGTCTGGACTGCAACAAAATATTCTTACGTTGTAAGTGTCCCTGTGTTGACTAACTAAACAGCGTTTTGAAGGCCTGGTGAGGAGCACAAAATAGGCATGCAGAACTGTAGTCACTCAAATACTCTTCATGAGCCAACATGATAGTCAAACAAGCCACGCTCTTTGGTTTTATACCTGTTCACTTGTTGCAGGCAAAGATCCAAACTCTTTAATGTATTTGTCAGTTTCTTTGGCAAGCTGGTTGGTGTATTGCTGCTTCTGTTGCCTAAAACCAAATGCAAAGTTTCATTAGAAACCATTGGGC
The DNA here is from genome assembly GCF_000687185.1 of Egretta garzetta. Lineage (NCBI taxonomy): Eukaryota > Metazoa > Chordata > Aves > Pelecaniformes > Ardeidae > Egretta > Egretta garzetta. The sequence continues at coordinate 8,687,076 of NW_009260493.1, read as the reverse complement.
TACTCTGTTTGAATTTCGCTGTTTCTCAGAAAAGCAGCAGTACTAAACGCTTCTCTAAAGTGCACAAAGCCATCTTTATTCTGTTCTTCACTGTAAAGGCATGACACCATGGATGCCAGGTGGACAGATGCTGAAGAAGGTGTGTTCCTCAGTGTGACAGCATCTCATTACTCACCTGGGGTTTTTTTTTGAGGTTTCTTCTATTTTCCTAGTGTGCAGTAATAGGTTTCTAGTTACTATGAATATCTAAACATGCTCTACATAGTTCTTTTGAGGCTATCAATAGTTGGAAACACCTGGTCGTTTCTGCGTTCAGAATAACTGTAGAAAAGACCAAGTTTCTTCTGCGTGGAAGAACATACTATGGATTGACTATAATTCCAATACCACGGTTTGTGAAAGATCAGTTCCTGATAGTTACTGGGAAGCTTATCCAAAGAGATCACCACAGAATATAATTCTCCCATGATGTAATAGCTGCGAACTTTTAGCTAAAACTTAATTATTTATTAATAGCTTTAACAGTGCTTTAAAAAAAAAAAAAAGCCTCCTCTTCAACAGCTTTGCTGTTTTGAGGGTTTTTTCTCTTTGCTTCTGATATTATTACACAGTCCTTTACCAATTTTTGTATTTTTTTTTCCTGGAGCAACTCAAATTCTCTACCTGCTTTTGCATCCTCCTCCCCAGTGCAGTTAAAAGGTTTTATCTGGAAAGCTATTAGCAAACAACCAACATCTGTATTTAAAATAATCAAATAACTCTTCACACACATACCAACATGAAAGGAAGAGCCAAATGTTCAGACAAGTGAAAAAGGGACAGATGCAAATTCAAGGAAGCTTACCATACATATTAAATCCAGAAAGGGACTGGAATGTGACCTTCACAACAGTTTCTATCCTGCGTTAGTTATGAATTTATGCCTAGATCCTGCATAAACTGTGCATGTTGATCTTCACCTATTAACAGTCTCCAGTAGGACATCCACTATGGGCTGTACCTGGCTTATGTTGTGGGCCCTGAACTCAAGCTATTGTAAAGCAATTTGGCTGTTCACACAAAATGAATGCGATGCTTTTGGTCCACTACACACCTCCTCCTACTATTCAACAGCCACAGTGCGGCACTAACCACGCTGAAGACTGCCAACTTTCTCACCCACAGAGTTAGCGCAACACGTCGCTTACTTGCATTTATGATGCTGAGATTAATGTGGTAAAGGAGGTTAAGGGAAAAAAAACATACCTGTTCCTTCGACTGTGCAGAGAATTGGAGAGCAGCTGACGTGTCTCTGCTAGTGACATATTAATGAAAGTCCACCTTCAAGTGACTGAACTACAGGCACAGCATCTGCCTTGGAGCCTTATTTCACTTCAGCTATTTTAGTATTGATGGTACATATTTATTCTATGTCATTCGTTACTGTAGCTTTCATCACTAAAAAGACATTCCCCTCTCCCCCCCAGTATCACATATCACAAAAAAAAAAATCCCCAGCATATTAACTACCATAGATAGATTTGAAGAGTTGACTGGGGTGGAGAGGTGCAGGTGTTTGGTTTTAAAAGTGATACTGCTTTCTGGTCCTGCCCTTCTCTTTGCTGACATACAGCATAGGTTTTGTAGATGTATGGATACTGCACGCAATACACATGGGCAAACCAGCTGATTCTAGTTTACAGAGACTATCACTATCCACGATTAGTTTTAAAAAGGGCATTGCAACATTTACATTTCAAGCATTTCTCTATACTCGCCTTTCTTAGTGAGATCCATCACTCTGCTCAACAAAAAAACCACCTCATCACCTACCAGGAGACTGTTTACAGTGCAATAAAATTAAACGTTTTCATGTGAAGTACTCACAGCTGTTGCCTCAACTCAGGCGTGTCTTGTGGTGTTCCAAGCTGATGTAGTATTCTTTGTATTTCGGCAGCTGTTTGTGAAGAGGAAGATAAATTTTAATGGGGCACAAACAATTCCCACTTAATTTCATGCATTTTTGCTTGGCAATTCTAAAGCCATAAAAGTTGAGAGCAACTGATACTCAAGACTTTTTCAGCCTACTACAAAGACTCCACTTAAGAAGTCCCAGAACAAGTAGTGAATGGTTTCTGCCAAGTCAAAGACAAAGCCCAGGGTTTCTTAGAAAGGATGGGAACATATTCAAGTGTCTAGGTAGAAACAGTCAATTTAAAGATCAGTTAATGGTTTCACTATAATAAGTACAAATCAGGCCTTTTAATATTAATTTTTAAAATAAACAGCACAATTCTTATTCTAGTTTAATCATGTTTTACACTTGTAAAGCCATATGAAAGACTGCCATGACATTATCATACACAAATATTTCAGAATCAGCACATTAATTAAGAAACAGCAACAAAGCATTCATGGGCTTACAGTACATAAAAAAAAAAAAAGAAATCAGGTGTCCAGGTTCAAACTGTAATTTTGAGATCCTTACACTTTTAAAATGTGGGATACATTTAGAAATCACTGGTGGTTTGTATTTAATAAAATGTATTAGTTTTGAACTGCAAAAAGTAACACATCATCTGAGCCTTATTTTTAGCGTATTTTACTGTCACATGACAAAGCAAGGAGAAAACTGGACAGACACTTCAAGGATATGCAGGTTATCACCCTGCAAAACTAATATCCTCAATGTGCTTTATCTCAGGGTAACACCCTCACATCTTCTAAAACAAAACCATACATACGCAAAATAACTTATTTTTGCTTTACCTCAGCTAGGAGTAGACTTGTCTTCCCTGTATTTCTGTGGCCCTCCCCAGGCAGACTGGTGTACCACACTCAGTAGAAAATACGATGGTATGATAGCACGTGGGATCCTCACTTTACTAGCACGCTATCTTTTTTTTTGCTCATTACAGTTAAATTGCAGTAAAAGGCATCTCTAAGTAATGAAGAAAACCATTAAAACCCGAACAAGAGTATTTTTCCATATACCATGGAAGAGATCTGTAACAGCTACAACTTCAGTTACAAGAAAGTAAGTTACCTATGACTTAGGTTAAGCAGTTAGATCAAACTGGAATTCCTTAGAACATATTTAGTAATAATATTAATTCTAATCTTTGTTTCATAACGAGTCTCCAGTGAATTACGTGATATTGGATAGTGCTTTACGTAATGTCACAATGTCGATGACTGCTATAGCCCATTCCCTCTGTGCACACCCAGGTAATGATGATATCAAAGAAGGGGAAAGTTAGTACCCAAGTTTTGCATGAGGTGAAAATGAAATACTTCAAGACAGAAGTCTTTGGGGGAACTGACTGGACATGAGCTACTAAAAAAACTACTGAGGGGAACAGCACTGTAAGATGGGTTTCACACAGCTTGTATTTTAATGGAGACGAAAAGACAGTCTCTTCAACAGCGTGAAGTTTCAATAGTTTTAAAACTGAACACAAATTATCCTTTATTATCCTTACCCATGGCACTCTCCCTTCTGATTCATGAGCCAAGGTGCTCAGGTATTCTGTATGTACCTTTACAGGGAGAAGAATAATAAAAACCTAACCAAAACAAAGTGCAAGCACACTGTTAACAGCTGTTTTGCAGAGAGCTGTTAACAGCTGTCTGCAAAAGTACCAGTGTGTCCTACCGCCACCTACAGATACATTATTTAACTGCAAATAAAATAAGGTTTGTGTTTTAAATAAAGGCTCTCACTTGAAAAATTCTCTGAAACAAAACCTATACTTAAAATATTTGCATTCCAAGTTAATTAGATAGTTAACCTACTTCTAAAACTGAACACAAGTAGGTAACAGAGGGAAAATTAAAAGCCAGCATCATGTAGCTGGTCAGCTATACAATTCCAGGCAGAGGGAAGTTCATCCCAGTTCAGGTCTTGTGATTCAGGAACACAGCACAAAATTAAAACACATTACCAAGTAATGCGCAAGTATGCATCAAAATAGCAAAATGCTAACAGGCTTTCAAATCTCAAGGGGGGGAAAAAAAAAAAATCACAGCATCATTTAGGTTGGAAAAGACCTTTAAGATCATCAAAGTCAACCATTAACCTAACACTGCCAAGTCCACCACTAAACCATGTCCATAAGTACCCCATCTAGCACTAAAAATAGCATTTCTCTTTCCTATTTTTTGTTCATATGAAGTGTACTGCATTGAAAAGTGAAACATTGCTTATTCAAGTCAGCAAACAGAAAAAAGGCGGAGCAGTAAATTGTGGCCAACAGTCCTCAGCAGCGTCCCTAAAGCTGTTTTCATTAAAAAGCCGAAAGCAAGTTGGTAGGACCAGGGTAACACAGGAAGCAGAGAAGTTTGCCTTCCTGAAATCTTGATTTACAGTACATACCTGCAGGTTCGTGAGTTAAAGAAACCCATCCTTTGTACTCCTTCATATTAATATAAACATGCTAGAGTGTATACAGGCTAAAAAGTATGTTTCTTATATAGTCTTAACAATTCTTTTGGTTTGATATGGTTTTTTCTACAGATTACTTACTGTAGCAACTACTCACTCAAACTTTTGATATAATATTATACATATAATCACAAAACCACCTAAACCCCAGACATTTGTCTAGACTCATGAACTCGTACAGCTTTACTGATAAAAACAAACTTTACAATAGGCTTTAAGACATTACTACCTGGATCCCAGAGGTAAAGTGTCTTGCTCCCTCACATGTACACAGAGATCTTACAGAATTTGATTCAAAGCAAAAACTGGCTTTGAAACTTCTTAAGATAAAGGCCACTGTCCCTTCCTTTCCTTCAGAGAAAAGCAGGGTAGCCTTAGCCTGTCCTCCTGAAGGTTAAGACTGTAGAAACATCTCTGCTGGCTCCTTGCACTGCCCCATTTGGGAAACAAACAGGGAGAGAGTCTCAGCACTGAAGAGGGAGAGCAAAACTGCTGGAAACATGTGGTTACTTTTCATAAAACAAAGGCCCCCGAGTTCACAGCCTCACTGCTAATGGTGGTATTTATAATGGTACCTGCCTCGCTCACGTAACCAGCTTTTCACCCCTGTGCAGGGAGTTAGGCTGGCACACCAAGGCACCTGGCAGCTTGCTTTGGTGCCTCTCAATCCATCAGCAACACTCAAGCGTGCCGGAGAGCCAAATGCTTAAGCCCAACTCACAAAGTCCTAGCTCTGCACTGTAAACATACTGGTAGCAGTCAGGGACCAAAGATCAGAGCACAGTTTTGACGGTAGGAACCCGTAGGCTACCTCACCCTTTATGGTTTTCCTTTCCCCACTTCCCGATTCTTCCAACTTCCCATGGAGCTCTGAAACACAGGAGTGATACAACTACCAGTGGTCCCTCCTGTCCTTCTGGGCATTACCAATCCCGTAACAGAGCCTGACTGGATCTTGTGCGTGATTTTAATCCATTCCAGTGCAAAGTCTGCCACTTTAGCTCAGGTTCCTTGGGTACATACAGCTAGCTGCTGGACTTTGCTCAAGAGCTGCAGGAGCACACACACTGCGCACACAGGCATTCTTCACCAAAGTCACCAGGATATGGCAACAGCCTCTGCCAGAGGCGTGCTAACTCCTGCGCCCACTTTTACACTGAAGATTGGGGTAGGTGTTTGCATGTAATGAAGATCAACAGCGCTTTCGGGGCTGATGCTGCAACCCTGCAGGAGCAGCACCCTGACAGCTGTGGGCTGGCAGTGAGCCACTGCAGAAGGCAAAGCCCCCCTCGGGAACCGGGCAGCACAGAAAGCAGGGTGCACGATGCCACGCAAGCAAAATGCGTTTTTTCCAAGCAACTGTCATCTTGCATGCAAAAAAGAATCTCACTTTTTCCACCTGAAAGCGAGTCTTGTATTAGAAAGAAGCAATACCATATTAATAAGAAGACTTTTCACTTGCCTTTGCAGCATTCCTAATCTAGATCTCATAATACATAACTATTAGCTGATGAAACCTACTCAGCTACTCTCAAGACCGGTCACATGCTCAGGAACAGGTCAGACACGGTTAATGATGAGCCAGAGAAACAATTAAAATCTAACCTGAACACCTACAAAGAAAATTATTTAAGAGTCTGCTCATGTTTACTTTTGCTAAGCCAAATAGTGGTTCCATTTCTAGTCAGTGGAAGCTCTCCCTCTAGTTAAAGAGAACAAAAAAAAGGGCACAGAAAAAACCTAGGAATACTGTCTCATATAAAAGGCCTCCTTTTCTCTATGAGATACAGGAGTAGTGAGATTTTACAGCAGAAATATTTGAATTTTTTAACAGGTAGGAGTATACGAGAAACATGTTCCTGCCAGATCTACAATACATACTATTTTTTCCGTAGGTAAAAACATATTTCCCATATTGCATCACACACTATCCTTGCTTAATGGCTAGCTTTTAGCTGGCTGGGAAAGAAGAGTTTCATCTCCTTTCCCCTCATCTTCCCTTGATTTTCAGCTGCCTCTGCAGAGCTGTTCTGTTACCACAAGTAAATCCATGTTGACATAACTGCTGGTTCTGCTCCTTGAACATGAAAATGTTTAAGATCACACAGGAAGTTTCAAACTTAAAATAATGATACAAATAAATAAATAAATACAATGAAGACTGAAACGCAAACAACTTTTTGTCTCTAAGAACAGAGGAGCAAACAAACTTGTCCCCAACTGAGAATCAGTGATCACTGCACAGGCTGTAACACCATAGTATTGTTGCAGGAGAAAAGGTAAAAAAAACCCCTAACCAAACCACAAACAACCTTTGAGTCAAAACCTAATGTTTGAAAGGCAAAGAACTAGCTAAGAGGAAGAAAATGAAGAGTGGACTGTAGGTCACCCACCTTCCCTGGCAGGGCTGAGAAGTGTCCAAGCACCATGTTCATCCCTAGCACGAGACAAGGGAAACTGAGGATGGCCTTACTTTGGAACACTTACCAGTAACTCCAGCTACAGGAGAGCAGCTTTCACAGGTTACCTACAACCAGCTGTCTTCCCATCTCAACATGCACTGTATTTAACATTTGGAAAAGCAAACTTTAAACCCCCAAGTGGCCACAACCAAGCTTGTCACAGCTTTGCAGCTGGAGAGCGAGGTGAATCAACACATAACCTACAGTGTCTTAAAAAGAAGGCCACAACACAGAAGCATGAAATTGGAGGAAAAAAACACTTAATGAGTGCTGCTTATTACCCCTTTGCAGCCTGGAACCTCACTTCTTACTTGGATTACACAAGATTGCATTAGAGCCACCTTGCAGCAGCAGTTTCCCTTCAGTGCTGCAGCCCAAGCCAGACCCACCACATTGCCCAGTTTCATAAAGCTACAGCCTACTGCTTCCACAGGAAACACCGCACCCAGCGGGTGCGCTTGGAAAGAACACCTGCAGGAACAGAGGCAACAAACACCGAGGCGTTGCACTGCAGAGGACAAGAACCAGACAAGCAGGCAGGGCGAGTCCAACGAAACCTGCCCTACAGACCAGCAAGGCTTGGGACCTGCCACAGGAAGAAAGAGCAGGGCACTGTTCCCACCAGCAGCTACAGCCTCCTGAATATTAACCTCAATGCTGAGGGTCACCCCCCATGCCACCGTCTTTTACTTAAAGTGGGACAGACATGGTTTTAGGCACTGCCTAAGGTTCACAGGACTAAGACTACCAACGGCGACTTAAAGCCATTGATTTTCAGCCATTTTCCTAGTTCCTGAGCCCAAGCAGAACAAACAGAATCAGCAAAGCCTTCCTTTGTGTGCACCAAATGTAAAGGCTGCTCCACGTGAGGCTCAGGCTCAGCTACGGCTTCATATGGCAAATAAGCAGCGTATACACCACCAGCAGAGTCACCATTCAGAAATGCTTCGTCAAAGACCTTACATACGCTGACACCGGTTGGGCAACTATGAAGAAATCTCCTACTTGTTTCCAGCTGAGTAAGTGAGTCAACAAAGAGCACAACCAGTTACAGATTAAGTTGTATGGATTCTAATAAACTTCAGAGTCACTTCAGAGCAGGTTTTTGGAATAGAAGAATTATTTGTAAAATCTACACCAGTTCAAACTGCTTCTGCCTGGGGACAACAGTCTTCCTCAATTTATTCAAATCCAATTACAGGTGTTTTCCTTCTGCACTTTGACTGAAAGTACTCGACTGAACATGGACAGATGCTGCAGAAAACATTCTTGGATCAATCTTTTATAAAAGCTGTGACATACAGCAACCTAATGTAGTTGCGATACAGAAAACTCCAATCTGTTGGATTTATGAGTGTAAGTACCTCTTTAAAGCTACTAGTGTAGTTCACACTCAATAAACATTTTATATAAATTACAACGCTGCTATGCTGTACACCTTGCCATCCCTACTTTAACCAAGAGTGACTGTTGACTAGATGAATCAAATCTAGGACACCTGTCAAAAGACCCCAACTTAGTAAAAAGCAGCCCCATGCCCAAGAGCTCACCCAATTGGAATTAAGTATCTAAAAGCTTCAGCGATTTGGCTTTAAGTGATTTTATTCTGTCTTAACCCAGTGTATAACACTGGTTATTCTAAAACGGGATAAACACATTGGCACAGAGAAAGGGTAACTGAAGTATGTAAGGGAAGGAGAACAAAAAATGCAGACAGGGATGAAGACTGTTCTCAGAACTCTAAGGCCTAAAGACTTGGTAGGTATGTAAGAGTGGGAAAACACCAAGTCTTTTACTCTTTCCTGTTGGATTTTGTTTTATTTCTTCTATCATGCCTCCAGGTGATGAGGAACATCAGTAACAGTGCCTGGAGTTCAGGACCTGCCTTCATTTTTTGCAGCACAGCTGTAATGATTTCATGCTAGTGTACTACCATTTACAATGGTCTTTCAAGTACACTGGGAAGCGGGATTGAAGTAGTGCCTGTTCTACTGTGGGCATAGAACACACTAAATACACATTACGTGCACACTAACTGATCATGGGATCAATTATTACAGCTCAGTCAAGGGGAAGTCATTAAATCAAGCTGTAATCACTTTATACTCTACATTCACACCCTAAAACTGGTAACCTCACACCTGGTAACTCCCTGAAACCCCAAAGTTTGAACATTTCTCTAAAGAATACCAGCAGCTTAATGAGTTATGAAAATGATGCATGATTCTGTAGTCAACAGTAGCTGTACAAACACCATAAACCCAACACACCTACATGAAGTAAGCTTTTTTTCTTTTTTAAGAGGTCAGATCATTAATACAGGAAGCTAACTCAGGAGCAAAGACATGCAACACATCACAGACTGGTCAACATAAGCAAGTAGCTGTTACTCTGGGGGTCACTCGTAATCAACCGCTTACCTGGGTTTATTCGGAGCCCTAACTGGAGTGCAGCCTCCTGCACAGCAGTTTTACAGGAGATTTGATAGAGGGCTGTCTAGATAATCAAACTGCCACGCAATCTCCTCTTCTCCTGTCTGCAAGGAGGGAAATCCAACCGAACTGAACTGGGATAGGTATTTTAAGTACCTTAGAGAGGCTCTGAAATGTAACTCTCCAGAGATAGGAAGGAGCATGAGGACCCTGGCCACATCCCTTCCCCTCTCTGCTGCAAATGCGGGCTGTTTTGCAAAAGTTATCTTGTCTAGGTGAGTCCATTTATACTTGCTCCATCAGCAAAAGCAACAGTTGCAGACAAAGTTGTGGATGTCTTCACTGGGCGCCTCGCTACTTGTAAATTGCATAGTGGTTTTACAATTGTTACTTAAACCACTTCCGAACCAAGATGGCTTTATTTACAGAGCTCTTTTGTCCCCACCTTGCCCAGACTAGTTAACTAAGGTAATGCAAACCAGTGTAGAACGAGGAAAAATTCTGCCTTTTCTGCACATACTAACACAAATAGCATGCTTGGGTGTACGCAGAAGACCCATTTTTCACTCCATTCTGATGCTAGCATAAATAAATCCCTGCCCCTCTTGTGCAATGTCATTCACATAAGACACTTTCACATGTCATTTTCCATACAACCAAAATATTTTTAATGAACAAGACAAAACACAGAACAATACTAACAAAACTCTCCAAATTCATAAACAAACCTGTGAGGCATACTTCCTTAAATACATATGCTACTTTCCATAAATCAAAGCCTTTAGGAACAGCATGCAAATAACTCACGCTTGAAGTTTTCAAAAATAGTTTATTTCTAAAAGAACTGTAGGCTTCATGACTTCACCTTGTTGCAGAAAGATGCACATGTAGAAAGACCGAAAATATCTTAATTCCTCCTCCTATTATCCTTCATATTCATGTTAGGAATTGGATATAGCAGATTCAAGTTTAACTCCTCAGCCTTGGGAAAAGCCCACAAAATGGAATGTGGAGGATCATAATTGGTACTTAAAACACCTAAATGACCAGCCTTTTCCAGATTTTACTGAAACTTCCATCCTAAATCCAAAAAACCTTCCTGACAATAGCAACAATAATAATAAATAAATAAATTTGTTCCAACTAGTATGTTCCCACAAACTTAAACTCTGGTTAACTGCAGCTAATTGGAAATTTCTGACAATATTGTTAAAAGTCTCAACAAGCTCTACTTTAAAGCCTATTTGCTTTAAAACCACACCTGTACAAAACCACACTTTAAATATAGACAAAACAGATTTTTTTTTTTTCCCTCCATACAGGCTCTGATTTCAACACCTCAGTGATTTCATTTACTTTTCACTTGCCCATCTGTAGAATTCTTTAGCTAAAGAACAATCAGGCGAATCTGTTTGTGTCACAAACACAGTGGCAGACATAGTTTTTCCTTAATGTTTCAGCCTGTTGTAGCAGAACGTTTTAGCTACCTACCAGGCTTAAACCACCACAGAAAGGCATATATCAGAACTCAATATTCTTCAGGGTTTAATCTGTGTTCATGATTTTCTACAGTTTACATAAACTTAAAGTCATACAACTGATGTAATTCAACTCGCATTTTAACAACGTTCAGTGTAAATACTGCTTATAGAAAACTTGGGATGCCATAGAAATTGGACAAACTTGCTGTCACAGGAGAGGTATCATGTGACAGAGAGATCTCTGCTGGCTGAAGCTGACCTTCTGGGAATGTACTCAATATGAATTGATGTTTGTGCTACCTTAACAAACAGAAAAGAAAGTCAGCAGAAAGCAAGAGTCCTTATGAGAAAGAATCTCTCCAAGCCAGGCAGACTCCCTCTAGCCGTATGTGGACTGTGGCTACTGAATTTTGTTGTTTTTATTATCTTGCAGTATGCAGAGCATACGTTTCTCCAGCTGAACTGATTTTCTGTGTGCACGAACAAGTCAAACACTCTATCGCTGACCTTGCCAATACTGCGCAAGGGTAGATTATGCCATTCTTACTGACTTTGCAACTATCACTGCACAAAATCCTGCCACGACCTTTATAAACTTGAGGAGTTGGGAAGGGAGAGATAGGGAGGGAATATGAATGCCCCACTTCACTTAGTGTAGGTTCTGCAACTGATCACAGTTTGCAAACCAGAACTTCTCTACAACTCAAAGACTGGGTGTACTTTATCAATGCCAGGCTTTGTTCTGTGCTCCCAGGCAAAAGGCAGCATTCTAAACTGCTTCTAAACCAACAGGTCCCAAAGCCCAGCTTGAGATGCCAATGGAGACATGATAATTATCTATCTAGCCTGTATCATTCTGGCTTTTCTTTGGGTATTGTGCTGAGTGACATATTCGATAGCTACCAAAAAATATATTGGGAGCAAAGCAAAACAAAGGCATGCCAGTCTGCTTCCTCAACAACCCTCACATGGGAGAGAGACTTGAGGAGTACGGGGGGGGGGGGAAAAACCACGGCTGGTTACTTCTTCTTGCACAGTTCCTGTCAAAGAGTTAAATCTTTCCAGCTGAGCAGAAGAGGCCCCTACTCCTCTAACCATACCCTTCCTACTCTTATGTGGAGTTATCCCTACAGATGAATGCAACTCCCATTTTGCTCCTTCTTTGGAACATCTTTTTAAACAAAATGCTTTCCCTCTTTTTGATACACACAACTAATAAAACTCTTTAAAATGCAGAAAACTGTCAGATTTCGAAGAACTGCTCCCCCTCATCTTCACAGTTGCAAGACCTCTGAAATTAATGTTTTAAAGCTTTTAAATTAGGCATTTTGTTGGTTTTACTTATTCTACTTTAATCCTTCCATTTGTTGAAAGATCAGATTTCCTCTTGTACAGCTTGCTACACGCTCTTCAAGAAGAGGAGGAGGGGAAAAAAAAAAACAAAACAAAACAAATGACAATATGGACTCAATGTTCTTATCCTACTAGGCACTAATATGGTAAAATTGCCTGGTAGAAATACAGATTTGTAAGCAGGCAGGACTTGTTTTGTCACAAGGAAATATTATTTTTTCTAGCTCATCTTGTTTCTGTGCATCACATTCGTTCCTTGTCTATCCAGTTGCTGTATACAAGTGACCAACAGGAAATACTTCAAGGAAATACCGAAGGAAGGCATTGAGATTTCTCTCAAGTTAATAGCAGCTGCCATTAAGGTGCCACATAAGTGAGAGTGCAACCTATGAAACCCAGGTCTGGAACTACTGCTCCTTCAGTAAACACTTGATTAAAACACCTTGATAATAGGTTCTCTATCTGCAAAGCCCAGACAGGTTGGAGCTCTACACCCTGCATCGTTCCTTATATTCTGCTCTCTGTATTCCTGTTCTTCATATTCAGAAAGCTAGGGACAAACCTCAAGCACCTTTAAATTTATATATCAAAAGTCCTGCACAATGTGTGTCATCTAGATTTTATAATCAGATATAAGATAGGCTTGGAATGAGAATTACAGTTACGTTGGACCAGATTCCAGACAGACTTTCAAACGTTAATGGTAAGCTGTGTTCTAGTAACACAGAAATTTAGCAGCTGCCTAAGCCTAAGAGGTGCCAAACCTCATTATACACTTCTTCAGTTTTGTTATTTAAATCTGAAGGTTCCCTAGCTGTTTGCAGATCTGCTTCTTACCACTGAAACACAGACCTGAAACCAAACCAGCGAGACACAGCTCACAGGCATGGCTGACCTCATCGAGGCTCAGCACACAACACCGCAGCTCATTCAAGCACATGTGATTTAGGCTCCCCAGGTTTTACAGCACTGATCAAAAGGAGTCACACAGATTCCCTAAAAATCACTAGTAGTGGAGGTCTCCCTCTCCTGCCTGAGGGCTGCTGCTCTACCTCTAATGTCAAGAAGAGTCTTAAGTTTTGCAATGCCAGCTACTCAGTGGAACAGTTTTAACAAAAGGCACAGATAAACACTCCACAGACTAGTTCCCTAAATCTCAGCTCCAAGATGTCGCCGATAAGCAATACATGAGTTTCAGGCTGAGGAAAATAGACTCCATTCCCTAAATGTTGCTAAGTGGTATTACAATCACTTATTTCTGCAGAAATGCTGGAAACGCAAAACAGAGCATGGATCTCTGTTTAAGGAACAGCTGAAAGAACCTTCTTTTCACAGAACCCTCTGGGGCTTGGGATTCCAAACACATATAGGTGCCCTCCTGGCTTAAGTTTCCAAGAGAGCTCAGAGTGCAGACAGCAGTGTATGCTGCTTCCCATTAGCTAGCTCAGTTGTATCTTGAAAGCTCTAAAAATGACCCACGAACACCCTCTCCTCCAAAGAAAGTCGACCAGCCCACTACAGATGGCATTTACTGTAGTAGGTGACCAGCAGTTCAGGCAGGCAGAAGCAATTTACAGCTCTTAAACACATCTTCAACATAAGAATCAGCTGCATGATTGGATCAAGAGATCAATAAAATCTGTTCTCTAAAGTTAAAAGGGTGCTAAGCTAACCCAGCTGTAGCCTCATACAAACATAGGTCCTCTCCAACAAGTAAAGATTGTTGTTCTGACCAATGCTACTTCCTATAAAACGCTGGTGTATTATGAAATCTCAGTAGCACAGTGTTGTCTAATTCAGGAAGTTCTCCTGTATTTCTCCCACAAGTTAAAGGGGCAGCTTCTAGCGGGAAGAGCCAGCTTCCCTTCAACTAATCTGTACCTCATCTATCTTTCTCTAGTAGTATTCACAGTTTGCTGCTTGCATGTTAGCAGAAGTGTGAATTAGTTTTGTGGGACCTCCTGAAATGGTTTGGTAATCTGAAACAAAACTCTCTTACTCCATTAATCTCGCTCTGAAAAACCAGAATATCTACACAACTCCAGGTTAACCAAGAAGATTTCAAATGTGCTGAGACATCTCACAAATGCTAAGCATTTCTGGACAGAAGTGCAAAATCAAGTCAACTTCCTAGAAGGAAAAACATGGATTTAGGGTCAAGATTCCTGTTTTGCTACCCGTCCCTCCCTAACCAAGATCATAAATCACAGTCTGAGACACCTGCTCAGCAGCTGACTAGCTCTATAGGTCCCTAAGCTTGCAGGTTTCTCTCCATTTGACCTGGAAGTTCCTACAGCTCACACCTGGACCCAGAAAGCTGGACCTGTACTACACAAGGGAACAAAATAGCTAGAAAAATGTACATAAGCCCTTAGAGAGCTCAGTCCAGGAAACATGTTCAGCATGCCCATAGGATCCAGATCCTCATACAGTCTACCAGAAGAGAATGGACTACAAGAGTAACTGAGTGGTTACAGTTCAGCCAGATCTGTGAAAGACTGAGGGATGGAATCATGGAATCCAGCTGTGTACCTACCAGTCCTAGAAAAGTGGTTGCCTGGAGTTTTTGAAAGCAAAGCTCCTGTTTCTGAAGCCATGCAGCAGCAGGGCAAAGAGAGAGTTGGACTCAGGTCTTGGAATGGCAGAAGCACCTGTCTATCGCTCAGACTTCAGCCATCTAAATTTCAAATACGAAAGGAGAGCAGGAGTGCAGGTAACCCCTGTGACATGTCTCCTTCTATCTAAGCCTGGGCAGGTTGCTTTTAGCATGCCTTGTTTGTCACAAGGGGAGGGGAGACACAGCAGAAGCAAGATATGAGATGGAATATGCAGGATGAGACCAAGGATTCACTGAGTCCAGCACAAAATGGTTAATTACATTCAGCGACTGCCTTCACAATGCTCCAGTTTCAACCACTGATTTCACTTTACATTTTCACCTGATAACCAAGACTTCTTTTTTACATCTTGGAGCCTCAATGTCTGTCACAGGCTGGCAAGTGTCTTTGGAAGACCAAGTTAGAAGCCATGAGACTTAGTGAATTCACTGAGCAGATTTTAGGAAACAAAGCACAAGGGCTTTTACAGAGCCAGTTTGTTAATCGTAGGTTGAGGAAATACAACCCCAGTGTACAGAAACTTTTCAATAAAGCAAAATTGCAATTTTTCTTCCTGTCTATTGAGATTCAAAGAAATTCTTTCTGGAAGAAAATACAAAATGTAGCTGAAAAAACAGGCAAAACCCCAATCTGTGCTATTAATCTGTGCTGCAAATACCAACTCCTAAAACTTGTCTTGCAAAACAAAGATTGAATTTTTAAAAAAAAACTTAGCTGATCAGAATTCATTTGAAGTTTTAATAATAAAATACCTATTTCTGCATGCACACTACAGCCTGCACATTAAAAACATGCATGCCAAAATCTAGCCATATGCTGCTCATGACTAGCTCCCTGATGAACAGTATACTCTGCATAATTTGTGGGATCAAGTTGTATTTGCTTTATATATACACACACACACACTAGAAATATAATGGAAAATTGAGCGAAAGGGAAAAGGAATGAAAACCCCATCAGCCTAACTTACCTCTAACTTGAACAACCCAGTTAGGTGGCTAAAAAAAATAGGTGGCATGAATCTAAGCACAGATATATTAAAACCTGCACAATCTTATTTACATATCTAACACGCACTTCCAAGGGCAAACTGCAAGGCCACAGTTTCCAACCCTGCTAAACAATTCAAGCTCCAGCAAATATTTGATGCAATCCTTGCTCAGCAAACACCTTAACCTACCATCTTAAGGTGCCAGGACAAAACTGGCCATCTTACTAATTATTTATTCATTTGGTGAATACAGAGTGGTATTATACTTCCCCAGGACAGATCACACTTAACGATACATAAGAAGGACTAGATCTGCTGTGTGGGATGTCACAAATCCGTCAAATGAGCAGGTCAAGTTAAAGAATGAATTCCCATGAATGAATCTGAGAAACTAATCTTGAACGGGGAGCACCACCGTGATTAAAGTTTAGAGAAAACATGCATGAATGCAACTTACAGCATTGTGTGATCTTCTGGATATTCGAAGTTATGCGTTGGGCTAGTTGATTAGGATCCCCAAAACCCGCACCAAACGACATGGCTGAGTAGATTTGCTGTCACGTTCATCCACGATGGGAACAAGTCAGACAGTCTCCACCTATTAAAAACAACTAACCCCCCCCAGAAAACAGAGTTAGTTCTTGGTCATTGGTTTACAAAGGTCTTCATCATCTTGGAGAAGAATACATAGGATTATGTATTAAGATTAAAGAAAACTCCATATACTAATGTTTACCCTCTCCAAAGCCACAGTACTTCGAAGATGGAATTTAAAGGAATGCTTTCTTTAAAAAGTATTAAATAAGAATATGACATCCTTTTTGAATTTCCTACAATAACTCTTACTATTGAGATTCTTAGTAATATACACGGTTTGAGATCTGCAATTACTCTACGGCAGCTACATCACAGAAACTACATCCTTTGTTGAACTTCTTACATGTTTTCTCCACTGTAAGCAAAGAAAAAGTACGCATTTTCATTTGTTGCCATTCCAGAAAAAAACAGCAGATATCTCACAAGATATCAGAATGAAGACGACACCTAATTCCCTCTAAACACCAATCATTTACATCAACTTCAGTTTTAGTTGTAGTCCAGTTTCATCCGAATTCTACAAATTGCCAGTTTATCCTGCTTCAGCTGCTGTGTTTACCAATATGAATTCATTTTTCAACAACTCAGGTATACAATGCATTTTTTAGGGGTGTTTTTTGCACTCAGAACTATCATATCTTACACAAAAAGGTCAAAATCTGACAACACAAATACTCACAAATACACTTGCCCTGAAAGCACACATATACAATCATGCAACATGTAACTACTAGGAATGCCTTAGGCTGCTTTCCATCCATCCAGGCCAAATTTCAGCACAAGCTCAAAGATGCTCTAAATCTAAATTAACACGACATAGCTTAGGATACATGTGCAAATCAAAACTGGCAGTTTATCTGTTCTGCAGTGACAATGCAGACTAATGAAGAGTACATGCATCCAACACAACCCCACAATTTCATCCAGGCTGTGTTTAGTCTTAACTTTATCCTTTCCACTCTTCTGCACATCATCTTCGCTGGTTCAGCATTTTAACCTCACCAATTCCCCACACTTCTACTGTTCAACCCAAACCACATGCCTTCCAAGCAATGGCCTCTTCTCCTGGCCTGTCAGCTTCTGGTTAACAGAAGCTGCTAAAACTCAATTTCAGGGAGAGAGAGAAAACACATTTAAATGTTTAAACAGAAAAGAAGGAAATGAAAAAGACTGATTTGTCAGGTGTGATAGCAGCTGTGCTACAGTTTGCAAATTCAAGTCCTTATGACCTTTAAAAAAAAAAACAAAACAAACCAAAACCCAATAAACAGTCCTTGTTGCCACGTATTATTTTCTTTCACCTTCGGAAATGTCTGTATTAATACAGCACAGCAACACCCTGGTTGTTTTTAAACATGGCTGTTTTCATATCTCTGTGATACAAAATGATCTCTAGTGGAGCTGCCAAGGCATTGTACTGGTCAGATACACCCCACCAGAACTTCCCTAGGGATACAACTACAGAGGTCAGGCGTGTCCCTGCTGCCCTGCAGGTTACATTTCCTATGCCGGATGAACAAACTGCTGCTACCATGAAGACAAACTCTGCACAATTTTGAAGCAGCTGCTGCACCAGGATCCCAAACCCTGCTTGGAGTCTTCAGGCCCTGAAGTATCCCCTAGTAATGAACAACCTGATTGCAGGTGAGGCGACAGGGAGTGTATTTGCACTCTTCTATGAACTGGCTGCCCAGTCGCCCGCGAGTCACGCTAGCTCTCTGCAGTAGTGTTTCCTGCCTTTGTCTGCACCACATGCAGATTCAAGTTATTTTGGGTCACGGACTAAAGTCTGAAGTCAGTCAATCAGCCAGCCTAAATCCCACTTATCTGGTCTGAGGCTGGCATAACAACCCTTAATTTTTTTAAAAACTCTACATAATATTGCATTTAATTTGTACTGTGAGAACAAACCCATGCAAATTTGATAGTGAATAAATGGTTCTATGCCTTAGGAAATTCTATCAATTTAGCAGAAAATACAATAGTAGGCACAAAATCCAACGAAACCACCTAAAATAAGCTAGTTTGAAAAAGGTTTCTCAGACCTGTTGACATTGTTTGTTTCTTTTAAAAGTTATGACTATTCCTAGACACCTTTGCAGCATGCTAACTACAACGCTAGCACTGGCTAAAAATACTTTTTAGTTAAATATTATATTTAATGTTAAAAGTTAAACACTAAAATGCAGCTGTTCAGGAGAGAGACGGCAAAAGACCGAATTACCTTGTGTAGAAAGGCTACAGAACTGACTGAAATAGTCCTTCACGATTGTTTGTTCTCCCTTCATATTTGTATTCATCAAACAGCTGCCTGTAATGCTGTTCTCAGCAGCAGCATTATAATCAAGAGATACACACAGAATATTTCATCCAAGACTTGACAAAAGCAGTGGCTTTCTTTTTTTTGTCTTGAAAATTTCTACAGCGAATCATAAGTATCTTTAAACAAGTTACACTGACAAACGTGTGCTGACCAATGTACAGATTGTACAATACGCAACACTTTGAGCTTTCCAACTTTCTAGCTACATAGTTGGGCAGCCGAACACAACACATACCGAGAGGACATTCAGATGACAGACTGCAAGGTCCGCAGGATATAGTTTAGCATTTCATCTGCATGTGTAGATCTCTCTAATTGTTGATACAATTCTTTGTATCAACACCCATCTTTCAATTGAGATTTATAGTAAAATTTGTAGATAGCAGTGTAAATTCACAGCTGTTTTATTCCATACAAATTCTCCCACCAGCAACACTATTCCCAAGCATGTTAATAATACAGGTTAGTGACTAGGTAGGCTGCTGGTCTGGGGAACAGACAGAATGAGAGGTAAGGCATCAGCCGTCAGCTCTCATCACTTCTCAATCTTCACCACAAACTCCCCAAGTTAAGAAAACACAAACTGAACAGCCTAAAGAGAAGGAAAACTTTGTATTTGACTTACTTTTTTAAACGGGAGGTGCTAAATTCTGCCTCATCCTAGTTCTCACAGCAACACGGGTGTCTGAACCGAATGAACACCCTACTTCCCCTCACACACCCTTCGCTTGTTAGTGCTGAGTTACTCAAACTCTGAAACACAGATAGCTGAGCCCTTGGGAAGTCAAGGGGAGTTTTGCTAATGGCTTTGACAAGGTCAGGGCTTCAACCACCAGGAAACAGAACAGACACGTGCACCAAGCATTTCCTTCTATACCAAGGCAATAGGGGCTTTCATCAAGACTCTGAATTTCCATAGAAATTACCCCTTTTCACTTTCATAGCATTCAGCTACTCTGTCATGATGTATTCTGGTATCGTTGCCTGCATAACTTCTAAAATGGGAAAGTTAATAATCAGCTGCAGTTGAGAGAAGTACATTTTGTATTCAAACTGGAGCAGAGCTGCATCTGTGGTAGTCTTCAGTTCCTCTAAAATTTTCAGCTGGGTGTAAGCTTTTGACTGTACCTTTTGTCTTCCGCTCAACATCTCTGTCTTTGAATGGGAGTATACGTACTGGCACCTTGGCTTGTCAAGCTACTGAAGAAAGTCCGAAGAACTGAGGCTACTGGCATAAATGAAGTAAAGAATCAGAACGCTTCATCAACACTCACTGAAGCAAGACCTTTCTGTACATACATGAAGTCTAAACAATTCAAAGGATTGCTATATTTTTTTTCCTAATTTCTACATTAACTGGTTCCTGCATCACACTATTACTCCATACCAAAGCAAAAAATGAACCTTAGTATCAACTTGTTTTCTAGAAAGGTGTTTGTCCAGCATGGAAAAAAATCCACTTTTCCTTTGGCTGTTTCCAGTCAGATCACTGCTGAATGCAGAGACAAGAAGGTGGGAACTCCACAACCGAGCAGCTCCCCAGAGCCATTCCTGAAAGGCCCATCAGGACAAAACGATGTGACGCGACAAGTGCAGCACACGTTAGATCTCAGCAGCAGTGACTCAACTATCCTGCAGGCACCCGTCAGCTACAGTTAATAAGCACCTCATCTATTTAGTATTTTCTCATTTAGATATTCTAAGAGTTTTCCTTCTCCTATAAATCTAGCCCATGTACATTAGGACAAGAACCCCTGAGCAACAATTTTACTGTTTCAGCAATGGTTTAGCATCAGGACCTAGAAATGTTTACACAGGTCCTTAACTTTCAGAAACCAAGAAGTACATGCTGCATTCCATAGAAATGCTTGAAAATTTAAATCTGAACTGAATTAGGATTTTATGCCTTTAAATATCCAGGGACAAGTCATGAGGCATTCTTGTAAGTGCTTATTTTTTTTTCTAAATAAAGGTCACAGAAACAAAGCCTCTCCCAAACAACTCCTAAACATGACTTCCTTTGTAAACTACTGGTAAAAAAGTGCAAAATCCTTCAAGCAGGGTAAAAACACAGGCAAAAATGACAAACTGCTGAAAGACTTTGGCAAAAAAAAAAATAAAAATTGCAGCTACAGAAAATTTGTATCGTGGTAACAGCCATGATTAGTAGGATTTCTGCAACATAACATTGCTCAATTTATTTCACTTCGGTAAGTTTTACCACCCAAATACTGAGATGAGACAAGGTGCATCTACGGAGTGACTCTGGCACCTACCTCAGGCAACCAAAACCAACATTACCATCTTCAGGCAATTAATCTTAAAAAAAAAAAAAAAGAAGTTCTTGGAATAAAGGGCAGACCATACACCATAAGATAAATACTCCCTGCTACCGAGAGATTCTCATAACGGACTCAGCAACTGACTCAGTAATACACAGGTGAGCACCACATCTGCCACTATTTTCTCTAGTGGGCATGAGGGAGGTTAAGTTTTTCCTGGATTTAACTATTTCTTCCCCTTATATTTAGGCTAAAATAAGAGAGACAGAGATCATGTTTTCCACTCTGTGCTTTTACAGCTCCTAATGCGCTGGAATCCTGGTCCACAAAGGCAGGCTGGGGGCTTCCATAATACAAAACCAGCTATGGAGCATAATAAACATGCAAACAAACTAGCGGTAAAATTAATTCCTTCCTGCCTTCTTAAAAGAAAAAACAAACAAACAAAAAGTATCCTGATTTTCTTTTTTTTATCTAGTTTCAGGTAGAAGTCAAACTTAAATCCACATAAGGTAGGTAAAAGCAAGCAAAGTTTATTTGTAACTTTCTTTGCTCTAACGCAAGAACACCAACATAGAAGTAGTCAAAAGGTAATTTTCTATTCCACTCTGCCCAATTCCCTCAGCCTTGCCACAAGAGTCATGCTGAAACACACCAAAACCAAGCTTACATCGTCTAACAGCTAGAACTACTTCTTTTAGAAAAGAAAAAAAATTATTAGATTGGTCAGTATTTTAGTCATTTTCCTTAGAAATTATTCTGTCCAACAAAAATGTAATTTAAAGCAGTGGCATTTAGAATTGTCCAGTGTGGAAAACTAAATCGAGGAAGCCTGAAATACTCTTAGGCCTAATGCATCACCAGTGCTCAGCATACACGGCTAAAAAACCCAATATGCTTATCATTGTCCGATTCACCCATGCCGATATTTATAGTGAACTAGGCGAAGGAAGCACGTAGCTTTCCCAAGCCTAACAGAACCTATCAGTTCTCAGGGAAATGACTTAAGTAAGGGAATTACGTTTCCTAGGAGCGCACCAAGAATTTAGAGGCCTGACGGTGAAGGAGGAATAGGAAAATGAACGCCGGGTACCGAAACTATTGGTGAGGGGCAGGAACGGGAGGGCTGAAAATGGAGCAGAGATGACTGTTTTGAAGTGCCAAGTTTCTTCTGCTGCTGGTCAACAAACAACATCTCATGGAAAACCAAAGATGGACCAGGACCACGGGATATCCGGTGCGCTACATGTTCTCACCCAAATCTCCCCAAAAGCAGCTTGCTCATTTTGAACCAAACGTGCAGATCAAGTACACCGAGGGAGAAGCTAACTTTGCACAAAATCTGACTGCGCTGGATACCGAGTATCTCTGAGGCCTACCAGGACACTAATGACTACATATAGCTCATGGGCCCTTTTTTTCTCACCCCCTCACCCCGCAAAGAGTTTCATTTCAATGTAAGCCACCAAGAAGAGTGCTACTTAATTTTCAGATATAAGACTACAAGAGATGTATGTCTTCAGGAAGGGAACACAAATACAATTTATACCACCACCACCATTTAGCATCACTTTCTTCTAATTTTGACATATTTTAACGTTTTGTCCCCTCCTCTTTTCCTTCTTTTCTATTAACAGCACTTGCACAAAACCCCAAGCTCCAAGCAGAAGGGCTGCGCTGCCAGCAAAGCACACGCTTGGACGATGATGGGTCAAGGAGGGCTCCACTCGCCCCGCTGGCACGGCTCTCTGCCTTTGCAGGGCTTGTTCCTCAGTGGAGGGGGTCACAACACACAAGCACATCACTTCTGGCAGTAAAATACCCTGGGATTTTATCGCTGAGCTTCAGTTAAGATGCAGTGCCTTGCATTTTGTGCAAAGCGGAGTGAAACCTTCCACTTCCCTCTTGCAGTTTCAAGAAGTGCCCATCGCTGATGCAGCGGCGACTGGTTCACCAGGAAAAGAGTGGTAACGCCGGGCCAGGGGGCTGGCTCGCCATTTACATAGGTGATTTTTATAATCTCCCTTCCTCCTGCTGACACGCTTTGCTCACCTCGGATCTGGAATAGCACGGAGAGCGCTGCGGCACGGCGAAGGTGACCATCCCACCCTACGGGTCGACATAAGCTGCTGTAAACCACCAGCTGTAGGCCCGGAGTCCCTCCTTGGAGCACCACGCTCAGCGTCGAGCCCAGCGCCAGGGATCAGCGGGATGTCACCGGGAGGGGTGCGGGGGAAAAGGCGGGGGAGGGGTGGGGGTGGCGGTGACACAACCGACCGCGCTCCAGAACCGCGCCCCTGCCGCGGCCCA
>NW_009260493.1:8662930-8663367 GCF_000687185.1 Egretta garzetta | reverse complement strand
GCGCTCCCGAGGGGAACGGGGCAGCCCCAGCCCCTGGCCGGCCCCAGCCCCTGGCCGGCCCCTGCGGGAGGGCAGCCCTCCGCGGGTGGAAAAAATGTCGGGGGGAGAGTGCAATTTAAGGGAAGGATGCTGTTGCGTGAGGCGTTAGGGGGAAAAGATGAGTAAGGAGACAATACAGCAGGGAAAAAGACGGTGTTACTACATTAACGTCCTGCTTCGAAGCACTGCCTTCAGTTTTGGTCACTTCGTCTCTAAAGGGGAACGAACACTTAGAAGAAAGCGAGTGGGAAATTGTAGATAGATCCATAAGGTGCCTTTAAAGGAAGAACTGTACAATATTTAGCTGAGAGAGGGGGCAAGCGATGCCAGGAACCGCGGGAGACGAAGGCTGCGTGGCCGCCGGCACCGCGGGCCAGAGGAGCAGGCCGCGGGGGGCT
>NW_009260493.1:8650742-8662649 GCF_000687185.1 Egretta garzetta | reverse complement strand
CAGCAGAAGCCGTGGCACCAGGGAGCAGAGACACAGGGAAAGCCGGCCGCCTCCTGCCCCAGCCGCCTGAGAAGGAGCGACAGCCGAGCCTGGAGGCTGCCTGCATAGCAGCCGGGGCACTTCTGCACCCTCCCCGGTTCTTCAAAGGGAAAATTATAGGAGCAGGTGCTCCCCAGGGCTGGGCTGCTTCATCTGCAGGATACCCCTCTGCGCATTAAATACCACAGCACCTGATTGCTGGGAACGCTGCCTCCTCCGCAGAGCCCAGCCTTGGCTAGGGAAGAGCTGCAGAAGTTGGGAAGTGCAGGTTTATTTCTGCTATGCCACAGATCTCCGTCACCGCTAAGATTTAGAAATAACTAGAGCATTGGAAACCTTAATAACATCCTACCCACGTAAGACTGATAGAAAAGTACAATAACTGCCAACAGAATAAAGTTAAAGGCCTGAAATAGACAAACTACCCTTTATGTAAGTGGTTCTTGATGTGTCTCAAAGCATGCTGAAAGGAGAGACAACATAGCCTCAGAGACTTGTATGCCTGCGTATAGTTCTTACATTAACTGATGCTTGGAAGCATCCTTTTCTGGCTTTCATAAATCAAAGTTACTAAGGAAAAAACATTCTGATACGCCTATTTCCTGCAGGAGTGCTGCATATGGCTTCATTCTAGTTTTAATAGGCTATGTTGAGTAGTGATCATTTTGGCACTGCTCCATGAGCAGGTGTTTACCCCCATGCTGTTGACATCCTGAAGCTGACCCAAGATAACCCCACTAAACAGTGCACTAATGAGAGTATAAGGCACGTCCCTTCTGAAGTAAGGCCTTGCCTTGATTTTTATCTCCGTGTTTGTCACAAAACGGTTGATTGAGCTCGGTCACTCTTGCTTTATAAAGCTTCAGCTGAGCTCACTGTCAGCTTTTTCTCCGGAAAACAATACATCTTTTGCTATCTGATTTCAAATATGTACTTCCATTTAAAAATACTGAGAAGCGTCCCTTTGTCAGTGAGACTGCTTTATTTAGAGATCACTGCTTGGTCACTTTTTTTTGTAGCTTGGAGGTAATACACAGTCATCACCGATCAATGTTCATTCTCATGCTATGGAAAAGAGGTACTTCCTAGTGATGCTGGATGGTTCACGAACGAAATGCTGGTGCTCACCTGCTGTTAGCTCACTTCTCATCAGCATCTACTTTTCATTGTTCAGTAACTAAAAATCTTTGTGGTATGATGCTATAAAGTAGCTGGTTGCAGCAGAGAGAGGGCAGCCTGGGAGGAAAAGCTGCATCATAAACCAAACTTTTCATTAAAATGGTGTCCATACCATGAAAATATTTAAATGGCCTCTTTAATAATTATGAAGATACAGTTAAGAGGCCAGCCAGAAAGTCCTATTTTTGATCAGATACTGCTAAGAGCATGGTAGGTGCTCAGAAGATTTTTGTTAACTCCTGTAGAAAGGCTGTTGGCTGGGAGAAGGTGCTCCGTTTCACCCTTTCAGATAAAACAGGGGTTTTCTTTGGTTTCTGCATGCTTTCTTTTGCTAGCAAATAAGAATGTTTTCAGTGGTGCATAAGCCATGGACAGGAGTTGTAAAGCAGCCGTCTCTAAGTGTTATCATCAGGGATGCTGAAGAGGAGTGCTGCTAGACAATTCTGTCACTAAGCTCATTTAATTGGCTTATTTCTAGAGCTCCCACACCAGTTTTACCCGGGGTTTGAGTTCGGAATCATATGTTACCCTACTTGTTGACCTTTCCTGTTGCTTTTGGAGCATGTTCAGATCTCAGCTGATTAAATGAAATGGGGAAAGCTCTGGGGAAAGAAAGGGGAAAGTGTTGAGACCCTGCTATTCATAGGTGCAGCGTACCATGGAGGATGCTCTGGATATCTGAAGATCAGAGTATACACCATTTATATTCCTGTTGATGTGTGTAAAACTGAGCTAAAAGGGGTGTCACTTCAAATATAGCTGTTTGAGGATCTGTACTCAGTATGGTGTCTGATGTTTGAAAGAATTGGAAGTTAAACCAAAACCAGCATAGTGTGATTTTGGAAGGGCACGCCTTCCTCCGAGCAGTATCCGAATCTGCCCCACCTTCCTGGCTCTCTGTTTCTGCCTCCCACCTCCTGCTCCCGTCCTGGCACTGAGCCGGCAGGCACGCGGGCTCAGCAGGGTGGGTGGCACGAGCGATGGGGCCGCCTGTGGCCTAGGCATGAGGCACTCATTCCCGTGCAGATCCCCGTGCCTGCACGACGCATGGTGAAACGAGGGGGAAGCAGCCCAACCCCGACCTCGTATTCCTGATAAGTGCCCTCTTTCTGAGGCGTGAGCCGTGCCTAAGTGGTGCATCATTTACCTTACGGGCAAATTTCATTCTCTCGCATTTCGCTTGCATGCCTCTAACTTTGGATAGGAAGAGCAACGCTGCCCTTATTTGGTGCCGATGGCAAAAACGCCTGGCAGAGCTTCCCAGGTGGTTGTGACTGATGCATTCCACCAGCTGGAAGAATTCCTGTTATTGTTGTCGTCATCTCCATTTGCTAATTTAATTAAAATAGCTGCTCCAGAACCTGAAATTAGATTACGTTCCTATTACACCCGATGCTGTACAAAATTAGGACGGATGATGGTTTCCAGCCTGAACAAGCTTTTGGGTTAATTATATTGCAGAATGGCCTGTAAAATCTATGTGTTTAGAAAAACCTGTATTGACCATTTGCGTGTTATTTAGGCTGGTACTTGCTCTCCAGCAGCAGTAATTAAAGCAATAACATACATTTTAAATAAACAGAGACAAATTCTGTTCCCAATGTTGATAATGTTTCCTAAAAAAAAAAAAAAGAAACAAAATGAAGTTTGCTAGGAACTTAGTTTCAAATCTTTGCCTTTCTGTTTAATTTTCAAAGACCATAGTATAATTTCATCTGCACTGGTGAAATGAGCTGACATTTATTTCAAAGCCATCTTTAATTAAGAAGTGCCTGCAAATACATAACCTTTCTAACTCCAGCCAGACCATTTTAAAATGATGAAGAGTTATAAGGGGCATAAGATTAAATGACAATCTTTTGTTCAGATAAAGAAATACAAATCTACAGAAGGAAATATATTAAAAAGACTAAAATTTCTGTACTTTGAGGTCAGCAGCTAGCTCTGATAGAATCCAGTAGACTGTCATTTTGAAAATGAGGCCATTGTTGAGCAATCAATCTTCATCATTTTACAGCTCTTCCTCTTCGTCATCATAATAATTTTAAAATTCATAATTACCATCATTGCTTTTTGAAGCCATGGAGAAAAAAAAACATCCCGCACACAAAGGGATCCTAACTGAATTTGGCTAGGTAAACCAGAGAGACGTGAAAGGCAAGGGGACAGAGGGGGAGTTACAAAGATGAGGAAAACATCACTCAAGGATTGTTGCAAAATGCAGTGTCAGAAAATCGGAGAAGCGATCGTGGCTACTTCCAGAGTTTTAGCAGCTTTTCCTTCTCTACTTGTTTTCTCTGCCACTGTTACCTTACGTACTGGTAGTCTGGGTTCTGCTTTTCCCTCTCTTCATCATTCCAGGCTGCTATTTAACCAAAAAGGAAATCTAGAACCATCACCCGATGTTATGGCAGAGTTCTTACACCTCGGCATAGACAGTGGTAACCCATTGAGGGAGAAAGGCACATCCGCTTCCACAGAAGAAAAGAAAACTATGAAGACAGGTTATGCAATGGGACTCAAAAAAGAAGTGGCCAATCGAATATGTTCATGGCATATACCCTCTGTAATTTGTTGAGGAATGGTAGAAAGTATCCCAAAAACCAGCTAGAAACTCAGTGGAAATTTCCTTTCTCTACTGCTTCGGCCACAGTGAGTTCAGAGCAAAAGGTGTCAATGAGAGATGTTGTTAAGGTGCCCCTAGGACACGACGTGGTTTGAGACTTGCAGATTTCTACACAGCTAAACGTCTAGACTTCTATTAAATGCCTTGCTTAAGCTTGGTGCCCCGCAGATGGGTATCTAGTGCCATTTTAGATGCCTGGACGTGTCCTACCTGGTTCTCAGCTGCTGCTTCATTGGTGCTGGGCGCTAGCCCCGACTAGACGTCTCAGGTTCCCTAAAGCACCTTAGGTGGCACCGGGCAAATGATTCATATCCTAAATATACACTGACTACAGCCTGAGTTTAAACAGCTGTTCTGGCTGTAGCTATAGTCAGTGCGTAGATATTTACCATAATTATAAACACCTACCCATACACATTAAATGTAAGAGTCTTCATCTTGAAACTCATCCCACAGTTTAGGTCTTTCAAGATGTACCACAGCTTCCCTATATATTTCTATGGTAACTTGGCACCTGAATTTTTCTAAGAATCCGATTCTACCTTTCAGTCTTTAGCCTGGTCCCTGGGTTTGGTACCCTTATTACAGAAAGTCTCCAGCTGTATGCAGTAGGGTTTCTACCTTCCGCTACAGCATGAGCAAGCAGAGGAAGCAGCCTTGGCTTCTGTCCCAAGAAACAATGAAGATTAGCATAGCAAACTGGGGGGTGTATCAGACACTGGGAGAATGAAGTGAGGTTGAATGACACTCCAGCTACAGGCATAATGTCTCGTTTTAAAAACACCAACATTTTAAGGTCACTCTCTATTCAGGACATCCCTGAAAATAACACGTAAGCCCTCTTTCTCTTCTCCTTCCTCCATACATATGCTTTAGCTTTAAAAATACTTTGACTACTGATATTTTTTCTGACTGGAGTCTTAAGATTATGGACAAAACCAAAAAGAGTTTGAGAGAAACAGATGTCAGAACAGATCACAGCGTCCCAAAGCTGTAGCTCATTTGTACTAGCAGAAAACTGTTCTTGCCATGCAAAAAATGTAATAATAAGATTAAAAAAGAGGGAAAAGAGTTTTACCATTTAGTTTATTGCATACATTAAAATATGCATCTGCTACAACAATCACTGTATTGCACTGTTTTCCTACAGAATATCTGTTGTGCAATTCTTCTCTTCTGTTCTTACACATGTAGGGCCTGATTCATTTGCCTACTGCATTTAGTGAAAGACTGACCACTTTTCAGTAGGCTATGGGGCATCTGCTGGTTTCTTACTATTTGTTACATGCTTTCTGTAGCTGTTTGTTCTTTTAGTGTTTGTCACTCAGAAAATATGCAGCTGACTATAGGATGGAATGACATTTTTAGAAGGCACTAAAAATTTAAACAATCTTTGAACCTAATAATAGTTTTACATACCATTAACAGAAAAAAAAACCCAAAATTATTAGAGTTGTTATTTAGCTGCTTGTTAATTTTTTGTAGAAGAGTTACTACTGCTTACTACAATTTTTTTTTTTTTTCTGATAAAATGTTCATAACAGTGAGGTAGAAAATAACTTCCCTATGAATAGTACAAAATTTTACTATGCAGAGTAAATAGAGATCTCAATTAAAATTGGCCTCGTGTAAGCACACAAACATAGCTGAAGAATACTGAGAACCTACGCTGACATTTTTTTCCCAGCCCAAGGGTGTAAGCATATGTTGAATCTGTAAGCAGGCCTACTAATTTCTTTGGAAACAGGCAAACAAAAGAGCATGTGGAATCTTAGGATTGTCAGGGAAAAGAAATTAAAAGAACAAAGCATAAAACATCATAATACCTATTGACACCTGGAGTTGGAGCACCCAGTGCAGTTCCTGTCGTCCCTCTTCCCCCTTCTTCTAAGTCCCTTTATGCAGCAGCAGTAGAAAAGGTATGGAGCAAGGCAGAAAGGGTGTTCAGAGGTATGGAGCAGCCACCTTGCATGCATGAATCAAACAGGCAAAGATTCCAGGAGTTTCAGTGAACACTACTGAGAAAGTCAGGATTGTATCTTCCCCTTTGGCTCAGGGACTTGTCCCTGTGGGCTAGAAAAATAATGTAAAATATATTAGTATAACCTTGCTCTCCCATCTGCTGTTGGCCACCAGCTTAGGCAGGTGATCTCACCTGTAGTTGCATCCTTATGATTTTTTGTATTTAAAAACTAACATACATCCTATGTAACTTTGTATATCATCACCACCCGCTTTGTGTAAAAATTAGACAATTGCCTGTGAAGAAAGTTTCTTCAGAAACAGGCAGCAACTATACCCGAGGAATAGCATGGACAGGGGCCTCTTTGGAGCTAATTAGGGCCAATTTTCAAATGCTTGTTGGCATCACATAACAAATGCAAGACTTTAGTAAGGTGCATGTGCTGGGACAAATGTTGTGGACGTTCACAGTGGAGTCACAGAATGGCATGTCTATTTAAACTGGGGATCTACCCAAGTCATCCATTTTAAAAAAAAAAAAGAAAATAAGAAGAGAAATACTAGCTAGGTGGACATTGAGGAATAATAATAAGAAATGCTATGATATAGCCTACAATATTTTCTACATTGCACATGAAGGCTCTAGTCATTCTTGGTGCAAATCCACTGTAGATGTCCTGGAACAAAAGAACCCACGAGTTAAGACTAGTTTCACAGCTTTCCGGAACCAATGGTAGGAAAATACATAGATCAAGGGATTGCTGGCAGAATTGAAGTAAGAAAACCAAATTAGGATGTCAAACAGAAACGGGGGGTAATGAAATCCAGAAGACTGTCTACCATGGTGCCAATAGTAAAGGGCAACCAGCACAGGAGGTAGACTCCTACAGCTACCCCAAGAGTCTTTGCTGCTTTCCTTTCACTCTTGGATGCTCCTATGTGTAGCTGAGACCCGATACTCCCACTCACGTTGTTTATCAGCCTGGCTTGCTTGCTAGCCACAGTAAATATTTTCACATACAAAACTATCATTACGACGCAAGGGAACAAAAATACTGGGAAGTTCAACCACCCCCAGAGCTTGTTGAACAGCAGCTGACAGGTACCAACACAGGGCACTGCTCGCAAGAAATGGCCCAGTCCTTCTTCAGTCACTTCAGTGTAGAGGAAGAGAGAGGTATAAGCCATAGGCACTGCCCACCCTACCCCAATGTAAATGCAAGCCACTCTTACGGTGAACTTGGTGGGGTAGAGCAAAGGGTCGCAGATGGCACAGCGCCGATCAATAGAAATGAAACACAGGTGAAATATGGAGGTCAAGCAAAAGAGCATGTCCAGAAAGGTGTGCAGCCTACAGAAGTCATCTCCAAAATACCAGCAACTGTCTACGGACTGGATGGTGCTGAAGGGCAGCACAGTCAGCCCCAGGGGGAGGTCAGCAAGGGCGAGGGAGAGGAGCAGGAAGTTGGTGGGGGTGTGCAGGGCTTTAAAATGGGAAACAACAACAATGACGAGCAGGTTCTCCAGCACCGTGATCAGCGTGCCCAAGGCACAGGCCAGATAAATGGACCCCAAAGGCATGTAAGGTCCTGTAGCAGGCGCCATTCAGCTGGTAGCACAAGGTGACGAGCATCCCCTCCTCAGCACAGGGGCCCTGGGCTGGTCTCATGCCCAGCCTGCCCAGGTCCTGCTGCCTGCCTGGCTCTGCCACAAGCCTGGAAAAGGATTTACCTTCCAGCAGAGGTGCCAAATTACTAACCTGAAAAAAAGGTAATAAAAAGGCAGGTTAGCAGTAGAGATGTCTTTTAATCAAATACTTTTATTAAAGCCATCGGACAGTTTCCATATTTCAAGCAAAAAAATAAGCCTCACTTACCTGTTTTATGCCTCTCTATTGAAATAAAGCAGCTACAGATCAGGGTATTTGATTTTTGTGGCACCATTTTTTAGATTATATTTTGGTTTTCTTTCAGCCAATACCATGAGCAGTGCAGGCAATGCAGCAAATCCAGAGGTGTGTGGGCAAGCAGTCAGTAAGGAGAAGGTCTGCCTTAGAAGGAAAACCGGTGCTGAGTAACTGGCATTGCAAGCCAAAGTTCCTTGAGGGATTTGAAAGCTGATGCTAGTATAATGGGACACTGGTTCTTGTGAATTTCCCTGGAAATGGAGTTCCAATTTAGTTATCATTCTTTTTATTAAGTAGAAGCTGTAAAGTGATTATTCTAAAACAAGTAATATCTGATTGCAAAGGAAAACCCCTCAGGGCAAGTTGCTTGTTTTATAGTGTTCTGGTTGTGGGGGTATATGCGGGTATCCACTGTGTTGACGACATAAATATTCAGCAAGGCAAACAGAGATATTGTTATATGCCCTAAAGATTGCCCCTGCTTTTTACTTATGAAATTGCTATTTAAGTTTTAAGTGATTTAATTTTTAATTTGAACTGTGAGAAATATAAGATATGAGTGGATTACAAGGGATTATTCCAGTAGTCTTTTTAATAAATCAGATAACTGAATGGTATGATTTTTAACAGTAAGACAACTACAGTTAAATATATGACATTTTTCCATATGTGTTTTTGTTCTTGAAATGACTGGTATAATAGCTGGAAATTACTCCCACATTTCCCATCCTTCCCAGCAGCAACAAAACATAATAGAAAATCTCTCTCAATTGTATATCCACTTATGGTAAAATATCTCTTTTCTTAGATGTTGTGGTTTAATCCCAGCCGGCAACTGAGCACCACACAGCCGCTTGCTCACTCCCCCATCCCACCAGAGAATCAGAAGGGTAAAAGTGAAAAAACCCCTTGTGGGTTGAGAGAAGAACAGTTTAATAATTGAAATAAAATTATATAAATAGTAATAATAATAATAATAATAATAGTAATGATAAAAGAATATACAAAGCAAGTAATGCACGATGCAGTTGCTTACCACCTGCCAACTGATGCCCAGCCAGTCCTCGAGCTGCAGCCCCCCAGCCAGCTTTCCCCCGGTTTATATGCTGAGCATGATGTCCTATGGTCTGGAATCGCCCTTTGGCCAGTTGGGGTCAGCTGTCCTGGCTGTGACCCCTCCCAGCTTCTTGTGCAGAGCAGGGGAAGCTGGAAAGTCCTTGACTGGTGTAAGCACTACTCAGCAACAACTAAAACATCAGGGTGTTATCAACATTCTTCTCATACTAAATCCAAACCGCAGCATTATGCCAGCTACAAGAGAGAAAATTAACTCTAGCCCAGCCAAGACCAGGACAGTAGGATGGGAGCTGTATTGCAGTGTACTGAAATCCTTTTCTAAGTACATGTCTACTGCCTGAGCGGAAAGCATGAGATACTATATAAACCAGAGGGAGAGGCAGTCCCTATAGGTGACTAATATGCCTTAGGGACATAGAGACAGTGTTTCGTATTTGGCAAAAATTGCCATTTTCTAAGAAGTTTAAATGCACATGTGCTCAGCTGCTGTTGAGTCTCTGAAGGTTTATATCAGAGTTTGCTTTGAATTTTCTTTCTTTGGGTATTCCTGCAAGAACTGCCGGCTCATCCTGGGGCATGAGTGACCTCCCCCCATGGAGGCCCCCCTTGCTGCTCCTGAGCCTCAGACTCCCCAAAACCATGTCCTTCACTCCAGAAGGAGGTATATCAGTTATCTCTGGACTTTCCTTGTTTCCCCCCATAGCAGCCCCCATTTCTATCCCACAGCATAAGCTGTCAGAAGAGGTGGGTACAGCAGCCTTCACTCCTGAATGATTTCATGATATTTCTTTGACTCAGTGGAATGGTCTGTTTCAACGTGGACATTACAGAGACAAATATCACTCAGGGAAGTCCTGGATTTTTCATCCTAGATGGGATACAGGGTTTTAAAACAAGCTTCTCACTTCTCAGTGAAGGTTTTCCTGGTGCTCAGATCCTTCACTCTCGTCTCCTCCTCAGTCAGGGCAAGCTCATACCAGCTCCTTAAGGGACTCCAATAGTGCATCTCTCAGAGCTTGTCTGCTTTGTCCCTGCTCTGCAATTGGTCTTCTACAAGCTCTCCAATATGTCCACCATCCTCCAGCTTCCCTACTTTGAGTTTCCTCAGTTAAGAAGTTGCCTGCTGCCCAGCTCCCCTCCCCTCCCTCTTGATGTTTTTGAGGCACTCTGCGCCAAGGGCTTCTGACTCCCAGCAGAGAGACTGTTAGAATAAGGCTGAGGCAATTGTTTAGACTGAATTTTAATACAAGAAAGAGCTGAAGTTGGCATCAGTTTCCATATCATTCTGTTTTATGTCAGGACATGAGTAGCAGCTATTACTATAGGGATTTAAAAACTCCTACAAGAGCAAGATTTTTTTTTTTTCATTTTTTTATTTTTTAACAATAGGGTTTTTGTCCTTGGTGCTCTGACATTTTCATTAGTTTTCATTCTTCCTGTATTTTATACGCAATAAAGTATCATTCTCATCCAAATACTTGGTCATTCAAATTCCAAGTAAAATCACATTCTTGTCAAAATACCTACCCGGTGTAGCTAGCTAGCTATTGTGATATATCTGAAGTGATTATCACTACCCCTAAAGGGAACAACATGTAACAAAACAATCTTGGCTCACCCTTCCTGCACGCATTACTTGTCGGAATCTCTTTGCAGTTTTTCCGATCTCTTCTCTTCTGGTCATGAGAAAAGAGACCAGTTCACAATGAAGAGAAGGCACAAATAGTGACAAAGTAGGGCTTTATACTTTGGAACAAGAAGAGCTTTTTAATGTGTATCAGCTTTGAAGGTAACAATGCTGTCACAAAATAAAAAATGCCAATCATACTCAAGATGTGCCTTCTCTTTTACCCTTCCTTCTTCACACTAAATTGCTGGATATAGTCTCAGACTGAACTTTTGTTGCATGTACTATGCAGCCTAGTAATCCATAGGAAAACACAGAAAAAAATAGAAGGAGAAGTGTGCTATCTGACAGGGTTCAATCTGCAGTGAAGACGTGTATAGCCAATATATTTTTTTACTGAAACTGATGCACAAAACCTCTAAGATTTAAATTTCTGTAAGTAACCTCTGAGTTCCTTAAAATAGAACAAGACCATTTCAGAGGATTACGGACTTTCTAAGAGGGCCATCATCAGTGCCCCTTTGCCGTGAATGTTTTCCTCACAGCTTCCAAAAGAGTCGGTCTGGGATCCCTAAATAGAATGTAATAGTGTGAGAAGGCTGCGGGCTTACTAACATGACCTACATTGAGCTAGTGAACCTAAACCTCAAATCCTCCATCACGTTCATTACAGCCATATAGCGCAGCCTTTTGCTCTCCCTTGTAGTAGCGAGCAGTGATCATCTCTGAAGAAGTCGGTGTATCATATATGGAGTGTTTTATCATTACTGCAGAGTGGTGGAAATGTTTGTAGAGTAAATACTCAGCCAGCCCAGCTTAAAATTCTGCTAGGTGTAGCACACCCCACCTCCATGTAGACAGGGGGCCTCCATAGGGTGCGATACGTATTTTTTCTTCATATTTATTACACAAATAGCAGCATTTGGCCTTCAGTTTTGTAACTATGGAAAATTTTTGTCCACAGCACTCACAAGAAATTGTTTCACCTGCTGC
The DNA here is from genome assembly GCF_000687185.1 of Egretta garzetta. Lineage (NCBI taxonomy): Eukaryota > Metazoa > Chordata > Aves > Pelecaniformes > Ardeidae > Egretta > Egretta garzetta. The sequence goes on along the minus strand of NW_009260493.1, from coordinate 8,651,240 downwards.
AGCCTGTTTTTATGTAAGTTTTGCTTTTATGTTTTCCTGCTCTTGGTTACACTGGTCTGTGTTCTGTCCATTCACATGTTCATATAGGACACACCTATATGAGCAGGTTTAGCAGCAGTACCTCTGTAAGTTAACTGTGGCAGCTTAACCCATGTTAAAAGGGGAAGTGAAGATGGAGAGAGAAGAACTCACTAATGTCCCCATCTGTAGCATCTTTGTCCCCCACAACATCCTTCTCTCTAAATTGGAGAGCTATGGATTTGATGGGTGGACTGTTCAGTGGATAAGAAACTGGCTGGATGGTCGTGTCCAGAGGGTAGTTGTTGCTTAAATGTTGCTTAGGGGAGCCCAGAATACAGACACAGTCTCCATAGGAGTATGGTGAATGCTTCCTTCTTTATTCAGAGTTACAGACATATTTATACTGAGGGATGGGGTCCACGCGACATAAACAACGCTTTCATTGGTTCAACAACATTGTCCACGCGCCTCTAGATA
>NW_009260493.1:8645815-8650159 GCF_000687185.1 Egretta garzetta | reverse complement strand
GTCCAGCTCTGGAGCCCTCAGCACAAGAAGGACATGGAAGTGTTGGAGCGGGTCCAGAGGAGGGCCACAAAAATGATCCGAGGGCTGGAGCACCTCTCCTATGAGGACAGGCTGAGGGAGTTGGGGTTGTTCAGCCTGGAGAAGAGAAGGCTGCGGGGAGACCTGATTGCGGCCTTCCAGTACCTAAAGGGGGCCTATAGGAAAGATGGGGAAAATCTTTTTAGTAGGGCCAGCAGTGACAAGACAAGGGGTAACGGTTTTAAACTAAACCAGGGTAGGTTTAGACTAGATATAAGGAAGAAATTCTTTACAATGAGGGTGGTGAAGCACTGGAATGGGTTGCCCAGAGAGGTAGTGGAGGCCCCATCCCTGGAAACATTCAAGGCCAGGTTGGATGGGGCTCTGAGCAACCTGATCTAGTTAGCGGTGTCCCTGCTCACGGCAGGGGGGTTGGACTAGATGACCTCTAGGGGTCCCTTCCAACCCAAAACATTCTATGATTCTATGAAATTAGTCAGACAAAGGATTAAAACCAAGGAGATTGTGGATTAGAGAAGGAGTTAAAAAAAGATATTTTAATTCAGGAACTTAATAAAAAGAATTTGTAAATTCAAATATTTTTTGTGTTTTCTTTGAAATTAACAACTCATATATTTGTTTCAGTCTAGGATTGTCTTATCCCAAAATAAAGTGGTTTTCTTCCAGTTTATTGATCTTGTTATCCTTCTATTGTCTCCTTTTTTTTCATTTATGTCAATTTTTAAATTATTAACATCGTAATAAAGTGAAAAATCCCAATAGTTCATCATCTTCAAAACACTCCCCCTCATCATTCTTTTCTGTCCAAACTTTTCTCTGAATGTGACCCCAAAGCGCAGTTTTTAGTGGACTTAGTGTTTAGTGATGTGGCAGAGGAATTGCAAAAGATAGGACAGAAAAAGTCAAAATACAGACAGAAAGAAGTTGAATGTGTCATACTCTGGTTCAAGAGTTCTCTGCAGAAGAATTCATTAATTACAGGTGTTAAAGGTAATCCCAAGGCTGCAAAAGAGGGCTGCAGGTAGAACTGATATAACCCTTTCCCAGAGCTCCCAATTCCCTTTGCTGTTGTTTGCAGTGAGTAAAACACATGTCAGCTGGGAATAATCTAATCAAAACAAGCAGCATGTTAATAGGCCCTGTTAATTCACATTTCAGAAGAAAAATTAGGAACCTAAGATATTTTAAGCTGATAAAAAAGGGAGAGAGAGAAGTAAGGTGGCGGCACAGCACTGGCAGAACAAAGTGAATGAAGAGTTAATACTGAAATACAAGCCACCGAGTAGTCCAGCCTGTCAAAAGCACCAAATGGCCTTCGACCATCTGGATGTGGCCCATGCAAAGCTGCCTTTTTATACTGGGCAATTTTTTGGTGTCAGAAAGTGGACAGCAGTGGCCGAACTCCCCTGGGCAAGGAGCAGGAGAGCCCGTGGCAGGTTAAAGCCAGCTTCCCATCGCCCATCTTCTGCTGGTTCGAGGCACCTGCACAGCACTGACCTGCAGGCAGGTCACTGGTCCCAGACTGGACAGGTATCACTCACTCCCTGCAATTTCCACTAAAGGAAGCAGAAATGGCCAATACAATTGCCCACAGTTTTTTCCTTGCTCTGTTGGTGCAGGACCTGTGAGACTACAGGGGGTGTTCTGGTCCAGGGCTACTCCATGGACATCAAACATCACTTTCAAATCCTGTAGAAACACATTTTCTTCCCGTCTGACCTGGCAGTGTTGCACTGCTGACAGCGTTACTTGAATGAGATACTGATTTCTGCTAAATATTCAGCGAGGAATAAAAATCTCTTTTTCTGCCCATAATAATATTAGAAAAGCCAGATGTGCTGGAATGTCCTGCATCCCCAAACAGGAGCACGCTCCTGTTGTCATCACACAGCAGAGCAGCTGCATGGCAGCACCCGACCATCACTTTGGCATCCGGACTGTGGGAAGGGGCACAGCGTAGTAACCACTCGGAAGACAGAACTGAAACTTTGCCCTGAAACCTTTGACAAATATAATGTTGTGGGTTTATTTTTTGATTTCTATTTGATTTACTCCCCTTTTTAAAATCTAACCCTTAATTCCTCTGAGGGAATGTATCCACCTTGATAACTTTTTTTCATAAGCCATGCAGCGCATGGAGAGACAGGCAGTTGTTCAGAGGCTAGACCATCATACCCTAAATCAACCCACATTTAAAGTATTTTTCAGTTACAGAAAGAAAAATTAAGCTTATAAAAGTAGACTGAGATTGGTTTACCAGTGCTTGTAAGACTGTGTCTTGAGTCCTGTGAGTAGATAAAGACAATGGAGTGTTTTCAGCTGGAAAAAGCGTTTTGGCTCCATTCTGCTCCCCTGGTTCATTTGGAAAGTTGGGCTAATAGACTGGGATGACTACGGTGCTTATTTTCAGACAATGGTATCTAAAGAAATACCTCATGCAGCTTAAACGTGAGAGTTCATGCTGACCCTTGGACACAATGGTTCTTCAGTGTCGTGGTCACGTAGCTTGTGTCTCTGTGCACACAGCGGAGAACTTGGATAATGTACCCCCTATGTGCTGTCAGTGTGCTGGGTCATTTCCTAACATCTGGACACGACATTTCTTAGGATATTGGATTGTCTTGCTGAATGTAAGTCCACCCATAGGTTACCTATTATTGTATCTGACAGTATATGCAAATACTGTAAAGATAAAGGAACCCATCTAAATATTTGCAAAGTTTTCTGAAAGTAATTCGAGGAGTTGCTGATTTATTTATGAAGAATGTAACTAGTTAACCAAGTTTTTACAGGAAGGCAGTAGAGTACCCTGAAAACAGCAGAGTCTGAATGTTGTGCCTGCAATGACCATTTTCAAAGTTTTTTTGAAGCAAATGATAAAACAAACCATAAATGATAGGGCTGCAGGCAGAACTGGAATAATCCAGCCAGAAGGCAGCACTCACAAGCCCTTAGGTGCTGAGAAGTTAATAAAAAGATCAACTCCTGTGAGAAAGGCGGCCAAGGGCAACAACAAAACCAACCACCCCTCCAAATTTCCATGATTATGCATGATGTTTCCATTACTTTTTTCTGGTTTTGAAGGAATTCTGATTCTTGTGACACATGGAGAAGTTTAGTAATCTTTCTGCAATGTTTTCTTGCTACGTATAATGCATGGATTTGTATCTCTACCGTGACTGTGCCTGGAAAAGAGGAAGCAAAGGGAGAAGCCAGCACTCCTCAGCATTTGTTAAGTAGGAGAGAAACACAGGAACTGCTGCAGGCAATAGGTGCCATATATTCTCCAGTAATGTCAGTATTTAACCCTGAGAAAACCACACTAAAGGTGAACAAGAATAAAATCGACTAGCTAAGAAAATTGCTTCTATCATAGGGACAGTCATTTCGGTGATGTAACGCAATGGGTCAAAGGCGGTATAATCACAGTCAAGGGAGAGAAATCAGACCGGAAAGCGAGGTGCTACGCACAACTGCATCACAAGATGTGCAGAGTTTGCAGGAGAGAGCCCCAGGCTACCAGCACAATTTGATGGAGCTGGCTGTGCTGTGCTGGGGCATAACGTGACACTGAGGAAAAGTCGGGTTTGAACACGGATCAGACCAGAAGCTTGGTGGGAGAGTAGACTGCTGGAGATGATGGATGGAAGCAGTCACAGACGTATTTCACCCCATTTTGGACAGGACAGTTCCACCCGTGTATGTCTGCATAGCACAGGGGCAAAGCCCACACCTTGCGTTTCTAGGCCCTAAATTGTTAACTGTATCTTGCATTTCTAAGCCCTAAAATCTTAACAAAGTCAAAGCAATACTACACCAGCTGTGAGCTCCAGATGCCAGATGAAGTCATGATTTGGCAGCATGAAGTATTCACCAAAGTATTGCAACACAGCCAGTCCTAGAGAAGAGAACCAGACAGAACAAAATTGCTAAAACATTGAAGAACAAGATCTGCAGGGGCAAGTTTTTTTTGGGAAAAAGATGTTCTTGAGTATACAATCCCTTTTTTGGGTCAAATCTTGCCTCTCCTGATTTAAAACATATCTTTATATCTTCCAAAATATTAAACTGTCTTGATTACAATGTTACATCAGGTCTAGAGACCAATGTGACAGTCGCAAGTGCTGCGGCTGCCACTTCTGTCACTTGGCATCTAAACTGAAGGACAAGAGGACATACTCTGTCCCTCAGCTGTGCTGGTGTCAGGTACCTGCAAGTGTCAGGGTACTTTGGTCATGCGCGGGCTCTGAAATTAAAGGGCCTGAGGACGGGATCCCAGGTGCAGGATGGGGCTCAGACGTCCCC
>NW_009260493.1:8609550-8645584 GCF_000687185.1 Egretta garzetta | reverse complement strand
GCCTCTGCACACGGGCACGGAGCGGGAGAATAGCGGAATAGAATCGTGGAATCGTTTAGGTTGGAAAAGACCTTTAAGATCAAGTCCAACCGTTAACCTAACCCGGCCACCCCACCACTAAACCAAATATAATGTTGTGGGTTTATTTTTTGATTTCTATTTGATTTACTCCCCTTTTTAAAATCTAACCCTTAATTCCTCTGAGGGAATGTATCCACCTTGATAACTTTTTTTCATAAGCCATGCAGCGCATGGAGAGACAGGCAGTTGTTCAGAGGCTAGACCATCATACCCTAAATCAACCCACATTTAAAGTATTTTTCAGTTACAGAAAGAAAAATTAAGCTTATAAAAGTAGACTGAGATTGGTTTACCAGTGCTTGTAAGACTGTGTCTTGAGTCCTGTGAGTAGATAAAGACAATGGAGTGTTTTCAGCTGGAAAAAGCGTTTTGGCTCCATTCTGCTCCCCTGGTTCATTTGGAAAGTTGGGCTAATAGACTGGGATGACTACGGTGCTTATTTTCAGACAATGGTATCTAAAGAAATACCTCATGCAGCTTAAACGTGAGAGTTCATGCTGACCCTTGGACACAATGGTTCTTCAGTGTCGTGGTCACGTAGCTTGTGTCTCTGTGCACACAGCGGAGAACTTGGATAATGTACCCCCTATGTGCTGTCAGTGTGCTGGGTCATTTCCTAACATCTGGACACGACATTTCTTAGGATATTGGATTGTCTTGCTGAATGTAAGTCCACCCATAGGTTACCTATTATTGTATCTGACAGCATATGCAAATACTGTAAAGATAAAGGAACCCATCTAAATATTTGCAAAGTTTTCTGAAAGTAATTCGAGGAGTTGCTGATTTATTTATGAAGAATGTAACTAGTTAACCAAGTTTTTACAGGAAGGCAGTAGAGTACCCTGAAAACAGCAGAGTCTGAATGTTGTGCCTGCAATGACCATTTTCAAAGTTTTTTTGAAGCAAATGATAAAACAAACCATAAATGATAGGGCTGCAGGCAGAACTGGAATAATCCAGCCAGAAGGCAGCACTCACAAGCCCTTAGGTGCTGAGAAGTTAATAAAAAGATCAACTCCTGTGAGAAAGGCGGCCAAGGGCAACAACAAAACCAACCACCCCTCCAAATTTCCATGATTATGCATGATGTTTCCATTACTTTTTTCTGGTTTTGAAGGAATTCTGATTCTTGTGACACATGGAGAAGTTTAGTAATCTTTCTGCAATGTTTTCTTGCTACGTATAATGCATGGATTTGTATCTCTACCGTGACTGTGCCTGGAAAAGAGGAAGCAAAGGGAGAAGCCAGCACTCCTCAGCATTTGTTAAGTAGGAGAGAAACACAGGAACTGCTGCAGGCAATAGGTGCCATATATTCTCCAGTAATGTCAGTATTTAACCCTGAGAAAACCACACTAAAGGTGAACAAGAATAAAATCGACTAGCTAAGAAAATTGCTTCTATCATAGGGACAGTCATTTCGGTGATGTAACGCAATGGGTCAAAGGCGGTATAATCACAGTCAAGGGAGAGAAATCAGACCGGAAAGCGAGGTGCTACGCACAACTGCATCACAAGATGTGCAGAGTTTGCAGGAGAGAGCCCCAGGCTACCAGCACAATTTGATGGAGCTGGCTGTGCTGTGCTGGGGCATAACGTGACACTGAGGAAAAGTCGGGTTTGAACACGGATCAGACCAGAAGCTTGGTGGGAGAGTAGACTGCTGGAGATGATGGATGGAAGCAGTCACAGACGTATTTCACCCCATTTTGGACAGGACAGTTCCACCCGTGTATGTCTGCATAGCACAGGGGCAAAGCCCACACCTTGCGTTTCTAGGCCCTAAATTGTTAACTGTATCTTGCATTTCTAAGCCCTAAAATCTTAACAAAGTCAAAGCAATACTACACCAGCTGTGAGCTCCAGATGCCAGATGAAGTCATGATTTGGCAGCATGAAGTATTCACCAAAGTATTGCAACACAGCCAGTCCTAGAGAAGAGAACCAGACAGAACAAAATTGCTAAAACATTGAAGAACAAGATCTGCAGGGGCAAGTTTTTTTTGGGAAAAAGATGTTCTTGAGTATACAATCCCTTTTTTGGGTCAAATCTTGCCTCTCCTGATTTAAAACATATCTTTATATCTTCCAAAATATTAAACTGTCTTGATTACAATGTTACATCAGGTCTAGAGACCAATGTGACAGTCGCAAGTGCTTCAGCTGCCACTTCTGTCACTTGGCATCTAAACTGAAGGACAAGAGGACATACTCTGTCCCTCAGCTGTGCTGGTGTCAGGTACCTGCAAGTGTCAGGGTACTTTGGTCATGCGCGGGCTCTGAAATTAAAGGGCCTGAGGAGAATCGTGGAATCGTTTAGGTTGGAAAAGACCTTTAAGATCAAGTCCAACCGTTAACCTAACCCGGCCACCCCACCACTAAACCATGTCCCTAAGCACCTCGTCTGCCCCTCTTTTAAATACCTCCAGGGGTGGGGACTCCACCACTTCCCTGGGCAGCCCGTTCCAGTGCTTGACAGCCCTTTCAGTGAAGAAATTTTTCCTCATGTCCAACCTAAACCTGCCCTGGCACAACTTGAGGCCATTTCCCCTCGTCCTATCGCCCGTTACCAGGGAGAAGAGGCCGACCCCCACCTGGCTACAGCCTCCTGTCAGGCAGCTGTAGGGGGCGATAAGGTCTCCCCTCAGCCTCCTCTTCTCCAGGCTAGAGGAGAAGGCAGCTCCCATCAGAGTCAAACAAATATTTGCCTGTTTCCCGCTCCTCTCCTGCCTCAGAAGGCTCCCTTCCCCTGCCTCTCCATCTTGCTCCAGAGAACTACAAGATGAATTACTTCTTTGTGTGTTTAGATATCCTCTCTCTTATTAAAATGCAAAGCTGTTTCTCCATCCCGCATTTTGGTGGAAAGGTGTAATTAAAAATACTGGTGAAAGCACTCCTCCTTTCTTACAAGAAAGACTGGAACGTTCTTAGTTTATATATAGCTAAAAAGACTCATGGCTGTCTCTTGAGAAACTGCACATCCTTTTCTATGTCAGTTTTCTCTGTAGTGCTTCATCGATGCTTTGTTGCTGCTGCAGCCATGAAGACTGACACGCAACTGATCCAGTGGGAAGATGATTTGATTAGGTTACGTAAACGGAAGAATAAATAAATTATTTTAATATATTACAGTTATAGCTGTATATGCCCTTTTGTCAGGAGTTTCTCGGAACAGTTAGGTGCATTTACTTAATTTTCACTAAATCTGATTGAAATGTTGTGGGTTTTTTTGTCAGAAAAACATAACGGAAAATTGGACACTGACTACTGAGCATTAATTTATCTGAACTGACTTCTTTGGCATACTTTTCTTTTGAATAGAAAAATGAATGCCTGTAAACCAAAACCTTTAATTTAAATCTTGCATAAATTATTTTGGAAATGCTACTTCAGTGTCTCCAGAGAATCGCCATTTGGATGTTTTATGTTATTGCTCACTTCCTTCACCTCCAGAACATGCCTGCCTTCAGTTGTATCTGTGACTTCATGCTAAATACTTAAGTGCTCTGCAGTATTAAGGTATAAAATAAAAATAAGCATAGAGCTTGAAAAAAAAATAAATCTATTTCTCAAAAAGTTTTCAGCTGGTGTTTTTGCAACCCAAGGATTTAACTTCTTTTTTTTTTTACCCCATATTAATAATAGACGTTGTCGACTTTTTCTCTTTAAAGCTGCCTTTGCCTGTGGATTCCACAAGGGGGTAGGAAATCCTTTCTCACAGTTTAGGCTGTGACAGAAAAGATCAAAAGAAAAAAAAATTAATAGTGAGCTTAACTATTCTGACCACAAACCATTTTAGAATAAAAATATAGCAACTGTGTGAATAAAAATGACTGGCTTTGAAGACAGCTCTGAATGTTGCTGTTATAGGCATTGCATGAGGGAGGCTGAGTGCGGCTTAGCTGGCTGGGATGCTCTTAAGCATGTCTTGCTGTCCTGCGTATTCCAACTGGGATGGACCAGAGAGGAAGAGGAGCATGGGGGTGCTCTCAGAATGAGGTGCCCACCTGGATGTGGGAGCCTGAACTCTCTCCGGAATCCAGGATTGGAAATATATCCTCCGAGGGCAACGTTAGCTCTTGCTGGAATCATTCACAGTAAAAAAGATACAAGAAGTCCTAACCCTTCTGGCTGCTGCCCTGAGGAGAACAACATGGTCAGGATTTGATATAGACCAGAATTCATGCTAGAACAGTTCACGGTGTAGTTTGGAAAAATAGATTAATGGGTGATCATGTGTGTCAGAGAAAATAATACAAAAGACCTTACCATGATATTTAAGGAGAGGAAGAAATTAAGAGATCTGCAGTGCTTACATCGGAACATAAATGGTGTAGCCCATTGAACTGGATGTGGCTAATATGTTAGAGCAAAACCCACAGACACTCAGGTTCTCCTGTGCACCAGCAGGTGTGGTCCACAAAAAATCTCTGTTACTCTGATGCCGTACATTTTGTGCAAAGCAGTGCTTTGTTTAGCACCAAGTTTAGCACTAGCATCAAGTTTAACAGCAGGTGGAACAGCATGGCATGCCACAAAGTCATTCAGGAACCAAATCCCACCATCTGACAGATCTGCAATCCAGAAGAACTACTGAAGGTCTAGCTGCAGGCTGCAAGTTGGGTAGCAAGACTGACTAAGTAGATGCTACTTTAACATCCAAGGGCACATGCAAGGACACGACACACTGAAGCCTCACAGATAGCTCAAAATTGTTCCCTGAAGATTTGCAGTCCAGAAGAAATGTTGTCTTTGTAGGATATGTATTGTATTGGGCTGACTCTGAATGATTTGTGCTATATGTTAGTGAAGTAATTTAATCATTACTTAAAATACCTCCAATTGCATCATGTGTCACCAGCTGTTTAATACATATAAGAATTTTCAGAAATGCCTAAATGTGGACTTAGAGACTTAATTAGACACCTAACATTAACTTAATACATCCTTGTGTAACTAACAGAAGGGGTTAAAACTCACCCCGCAGCATGGTTGAGTACAGTGGCAAATACTGCTGGCAGCAAAGGTTGTGAAGGCACTTACGAAGGATCTGTAGTTGACTCCAAGTCTAGCGTTGTATCTAATTTTTTGTGGCCCATCATCTGACTCATGGTTTCACTGCTGGAAGGATGTCAGGGACATTTAGCATTTGTTAGCTTTCAATAAAACCTCCTCATGGACTAGTTTTAACACAAAGACAGATCTGGTGGCACACAAGTTTCTCTGAAGAAGCCCCATGGAGCCTCAGGCAGATGTGACCTGGCACAGCTGGCTGCAACACTGCCTCTGCCATGTCCCCCATCACCTGGCACGGAGCTCCCCTCTCCCTGCCAGCACCGGCACACTACGGGCTCTCCACATTGCCCCAAAACACTACGTATTTCATGCGGCTCAGCTCCAAAAGGAGAAGCAGAAAGTTCTTGATAGCATCCCAGGTGGTAGCCTCGCCAGTAAGGTGTCATGTGAAATGTATGCAGACGTTGCCCTCCTTGGAAAGCTGGCCCCCAGGAAAGCACTGCAGGAGCAAAACCAGATTAAGATGAGCCTAGACAAACCTGAGGCGACAGCACAGGCTTCAAAACTCAGGGCTGGGCTGGGCTGGAGGTCCAGCTTTCCAGAGCTGGGCCACTGGCTGCAAGCAACCTGCTGCTCAGTTTTCTTTCTCTCCCTGAGCACTGCTCCCGCTGCCCTCGTGTTTAACCCAGGGGTCTCCCTGGGCATGTGTTGGGCAATGATATGGGACAAAGTAGTACCAAGCTCCTAGGTGCCTGAAGTCTTTATTGCATCCAGCTCTGCTCTGTTCCCTGTGCTAGCTGTTCAGCTAGTGCCAGTTTTCCACAGAGAGAGTAATTGCCTCAACTTAAAGACCTTGGGTTTTATGTTTGTTATTACGAAAGGTGAGAGCCTTACACCCCACCCCAGACAAGTCTGTGACCTTCCAGCTCCTTGCTGTCTCAAGTGTTTCAGGGTTGGGGTGAAATTGGGACTCTCCAGATCCAAAATAGAATGTCTTCATGTTATCACAGATTCATTAAAAAAGTCTTCAGTAAAGAAAATTAGCAGCTATCACTGCCATGCCAAACTAGTATAGATGCGATAAACCACGAAGTGAATACGTATGTGGGTCACTTTCTGGTAGTCAGACTCTACTAAGGGTAGAGTAGAAACTGTATGCATACCGTGGAAGGTAAGTCAGAGGTACAATTCGCAATTAAAAGACTGCAGTAGCTGCATCCAGTAGCGGCAACTCAGCCAGCCTTATTTTAAGCACTTAACTGATGTGAGCTCTGGCAGCGAATCTGGCTGACTTCGGAGGGAGCTCAGTGTGGCAAGGACCTCAGTTAGAGGCTCCAGGTCAGCGTGAAAGTGTGGTGGGGTGTATATGGGGTGGGCCATCAGCAAGCATATTTTATAACATCTGGAGCCTGACATCTAAACCAAGAAAGGACAAGCACATCCCTGAGCGTGAGCGGGACTCTCCTTCCCATGTACTCCTCCCCAGGTACGAAGCACGCAGAGGATAAGTGCTGAAAACCCGATTCTGTTGTTTCCAGGGTAGAAGATAGACTTCAAGATGAAATTACACTCACATCCTATTTGCTTGGGAATAATGGCAGACTCTATACATCTGCTAATGCCCCAGTCACAAAAGGGTGACAAGACTGCCACCATATTAGCCTGGGATGTATTCGGTTTAGGAGATTATTGATGGTGAACTTCAAGAAAGATTAGCTGCATGCATACAAGATTAGGTGAAATACTGAGTTTATGGACTGTATGTGAATACTTTCTGAAATTAAAAAAACACAAACCAATGCATTAAGAGATTCTAGAAAGACTTAAACTTCTGAAACACTATCAAGGCATTAAAAGTGAACACAAGTGGTAAATAAATATCATATAAAATGAGTCTGATTTTATTAAAGAAATATTTGATGAGATAATTCTACAGGACTGACTCATAAAACTCATATTCCGCATTTCAGGCTTTCACTGAACCATGAATATCCAGTAATCCACCGTTCCTTCTTCATTTCTAGAGCTGCTGTCAGTAGTAGAATCTATTACTGTGACTGACCTTCAGATACAAGTTTTATTGTATGAAAATATGGGCTAAATATTTTGCCTTTTAAGATAAATGTTTTTTGAATGCAAATGGATAGAAAAAGCCATATATTACTGGATTGAAGAAAGAATTTAAATACCCAAGCCAGTTTAGAGCATCAAACAGAGGTAAAGGAGTAGAAAAATTTAAAAAAGGATCAGTTAAGATTGTGAAAAAAACAAGGAAACCAGCATATTAAGAAACCCAGCATAACTGTACTCAAAATCTTGGCAGCTTTCCTATCTTTATTCTTAGAAAGCCCATTTTTCTTATCACTTTTTGTGTGCCTGTGTGCCTGGCTCAACTCATATGTGTGCCTTTGGGAGACTTCAAAAATTTTAATATAAATGCCTATCGTAATGCAAGCAGGCGCAAATAAACCAACTGTAAATAAAACAGCCCCCCATGGTCTGTTGAACGCAATAGGGCACAAGCTCAAGCATTTAACCAGCATTTCATAGCCCTCTGTTCCAGAAGCACAAGCTTCTGAGAAGACTATACCAAAAGCAAAAGCAGAGGGCAGTGACCAGCACACGGCTGGGATTTGTTTTATGGCCACGACAGTGATGGTGCTGGCATAATGCAGAGGGTGGCAGATTGCATAAAACCAATCCACAGCAATGAAATGACAATGGAAAATGGAAAATAAGCAGAGCATCAGGTCGAAATTGTAATGAACTTTGCAGAATGTCATCCCAAAATATCAGCAGTTCTCCACAGACCTCACCGTGCTGTAGGTCATAACAGCAAAGCCCAGAAGGAAATCTGTGACGGCCATGGATACGATGAGGAAATTGGTTGGAGAATGAAGGTGCTTGAAATAGGAGATGGACATTTTTACGGCCAGGTTCCCTAAGATGGTGAGAATGAAGGCAGCTGTTATGAATAGATACATCACCACCCCTCATGCTCCTGGTGACCTAAAGCTCTTAGGACAGGATCTATTTCCAAACTCAGAGAAATCAGCCAAATCCCTTGCGATATCTGGAGAAAGCATAATCAATCCTTTATTAGATTTTTCTATCAGAGATGCAGTTCATTCCACAGGCAGATTTAATTTTCATGAGTTTCCAAAAGATTCAAAATCCTAATGTAAGAATACAAGGGAAAGTAAGTCAAGAGCGTGAATTAAATTACTGAGTGAAATGAAGTAACTCAAAGGCAAACTTTCTCTTGGCTTGAATAGGAATACACCTGTGAATATTTTCAAGGGTCAGAAAATTCCCTTCATTTATTTGGGGAGAACCAGACCCATTTTTGCCATTTCTTTTCCTGATAACTTGTTTGGGAGTCTGTTTAGAGATAAACTAAGCAGAAAGAGACAGTCTTCTCCACAGCAATTTAACCCACTTAAAAAGAACTCGGGATGCAGATTGGTCCACTGATTTTTTCCAATAGGTAGTACCCTGAAATTAAGAAAATACAGAAACAGAGCATCAAAAGATTAAAAAGAATGCTTGGAAGTCAGTTGTATAGGCTAGGCCTACCTGCTTCTGTTTTAGTAATACCACCTATAGATTCTTTAAGTAGACATTTTCCTGTTTTGTTATTGCCCTGCAAAACTGCAACACCGGTAAAAGGCAGGCCCCCTTTGTAACTTGGCTCAAATTAATGAAAGGTGGGAATATATTTTTGGTTTTTTGACATTACAATTAAGTCCCAGGAGATCTGGGCTTAAAAATATATATCAAATTTAGGGATTTACATCAACAGGAGATAAACAAAGCCAAGTGTTTGTATTCCCAAGACTATTATTTTTGTTTACTCTTTAATTCCTTTACCTCATGCATAGATGAGCTATTTTGGTGACTTAAGGTAGATAAAAGTAATTTCCAAAAAAGCCTTTGAAAGGAGAGGCTAAAGGTAAAGGTGAAGAAAAGATACTCTGTTTTTTTTTTATTTTAGTGGCTGATAGATTCTGTCTTTCACATTTTTTAATGATTACCACTTCTAATGAAACTTAGAAATGAAATATTTAATAACCTTGAAGAAGATTACCATCTTGTAACTTAATGGGCTGAAACAGCACTTTCTGTCCTGCTGGCTGTATATGCAGCTTTCGCATAACGTACAGAAAATCTTCTCCACACATTAGAGAAACTGATAAAAAGAAGTGTTATTCTAGGTCAATCTATCATTGTTATTGGACAATCTATTATTTATAAAAAAAAAAAAGCAAACAGGAAAGGTAGTATTTATTTTCTTACAAGAAAAGGCAAAATTAATTCACTATTAATGTGAATAAATGGAGTCCTCTGAGGCCAGAGGTGGATCTTCAGACTTAATGCTGGCCCTTATGCAGGCGTATTGAAGATGCATTACAAGTCCAAGGGTAAATGACTGCTATTCAACAGAGATCAGATTTTTATTGAATGTGATATACAATATGTCATAAGAACAGGGCAAAAATAAACATGGAGTTTTAAATGAATTAAGGGAAAAGTAATAACATTTAAAGGAGTCTACCTTTATAGCAGCTGTTTTAAAGACAAACAAGGAAATTTTCTGTTGGGAATAAAATGCAAATTTCTGGGATTATCTACAACAGAATCATTTACAGACTCCAAAAATAGTAAAATGTTGTTATTGTGTACAGCAGAAATATATTACCTTTGATATCTGTCAGTATTTTTGAGACAGGCATATCTAGTAACTTCATTTTTAAGTAATCAAGTGAGAGATATGCAAGCTTCACACAGATGATTATTAAAAGAAGTTACTAAAACATAAATCTGTGCAGACACAATTATATTAGATTTAAAAATTAAATAAATCTGTGGATAGAGGCTATTACTTCAAAAAGCATTACCTTCAGAAAGCAGTGTCCCATGCACCTCACCATTGGTCCTCCTTCAGCATGGGACTGTGTTCAGCTCTGGGGCCCCCAACATATGAAGGACATGGACCTGTTCAAGCAAGTCCAGAGGAGGGCCATGAAGATGATCAGGGGGCTGGAGCACCTCTCCTGTGAGGACAGGCTGAGAGAGCTGGGGTTGTTCAGCCTGGAGAAGAGAAGGCTGCAGGGAGGTCTGATTGCAGCCTTTCAGTACTTAAAGGGAGCCTATAGGAAAGCTGGAGAGGGACTTTTTACAAGGACATGTAGTGATAGGACAAGGGGTAATGGCTTTAAACTGAAAGAGGATAGATTTCAATTAGATATAAGGAAGAAAAATCTTCACTATGAGGGTGGTGAGACACTGAAACAGGTTGCCTAGAGAAGTTGTGGATGCCCCATCCCTGGAAGAGTTCAAGGCCAGGTCGGATGGGGCTTTGAGCAACCTGGTCTAGTGGAAGGTGACCCTGCTCATGGCAGGGGGGTTGGAACTATGTGATGTTTAAGGTCCCTTTCCAACCCAAACCATTCTATGATTCTATGATAAATTGTCTTTGAGAATTAGTCATATGAGGCACTGCTGTACTGCAAAGGCAGCGTGGAAAGAAAATTGTTGTAGTCATTATTTTTACTGATAAAACAGTTTAGTTTTATTACAGCCTATGAGTTTCCTTCATGTTGTACCTTATAATTTCCATGTTGTTCTTAATTATTGATTGGAGAGAACTATTTGGTTACTTATTACTAACCGTGCTTACTCCTCTGGGCTGGCTTCAGTATAGCAGAAATCACGGCAATACTGAGCAAGAGAAAAGCTCAAATTTTCTCAAAGAATTGTTTTCTCCTGTTTGTAACTGAGGAAATCCAAATGGTATAGGATGCACTCTGTTTTCAGTGGTCTCTCTTTAGCTGGCAGGTATCTTTTAGTCAGTATGCTCTGAGTACTCAGTGTTTAAGGAGACTGACTTTTCCTATATCTATGGGAAATAAGAAGTCCAGACATCTAAGACTGGGTTGTGGAGTTCTCACTGCCTAAGTTAGCTGCGGAGCTGATCGCTTAGGAAATTAATTTGTTTTACAAAGGCTATGGCATAGTCATCAAAAAGAAACATTTTCCATTACCCATGCGGTTGGTTGGATTTAAAGTAGCAGTATAAAGGTGAAAAGATCTTATTAAGAAACCTACAAAGAAGGAAATATTATAGGAATTAAATATTATAGAATCATGGAATTATTGAGGTTGAAAGGGTACACTCTGCCTCATCATCCAGATCATTAATGAAGATGTTAAACAGGATTGGACCCAGCATTGACCCCTGGGGTACACCTGCCCAGTTGCTGCCTCCAACTAGACTTCATGCCAATGACCACCACCCTCTGGGCCTGGCCATTCAGCCAGTTTTCAATCCACTTCACTGTCTGCTCATCCAGCCCATATTTCATTACCTTCTCTATGACGATCTTATGGGAGACAGTGTCAAAAGCCTCTCTGAAGTCTAGGTGGACAATAATCACTGCTCTTCCCTCATCTACCAGGCCAGTCATTTAATCACAGAAGTTTGTAAAATTTAGGCTATGTCTAATGGAAACAGACTAGTCAAAAAGTGCTTACAGTTGGGCATAGTCATAGTCTTTTTCTGAATTAGGTCTTTAGATGCAGTAGTGTGGAACAAGTGTTGTAGATAACTAAGATGATCAGAAAAACTACAGAAGTAAAAACCTTTTGTAGAACACTAAGTATCTTATGTTTGATTGTATCTAGTATTTTCTTCCTTGTTTAATAGGTATTAATGCGCTGTAGAGGACAGAGATCATGCAGCGTGCACAACCTGGATGAGTTAATGATTTAAGGAAAGCCATACACTTTGCAATATTTACACAGTTTGAGAGCTCAGTTTTTCTGTTTGAACAGTGCACTAATGTACGTTTTTATCTAGCTGCTTAAAATACTCCATTTTGGAGTGAGGCTTTCCCTGTGAACCTTTGGGAAGGGTCCTGCCTGGGCAGGCAGTGCTCCTCCTCTTCCCAAGTCCTGCTGCATCTGGTGACTGAGGGGCAGACCATGAGGCTCTGCTGCAGGTGGGACCACCGTGCATGAGGCCGTAGCTGGGGGCAGCCCACAGGCTGCAGCACCCTGTTACAACCACAGAAACACAAGCTACAGGCACTAAGAAGGAGGGGATGGGTGGCAATCTGTGACTCTGAAACTTATTGTCCGTTTTGTACAAAGCAGTAGAGGAAGGTGACGTCGCAAACTGAGCTCACTGGTGGCAAAATGAACAGGTGTAGGTTTATTGGTAAAACAGATCCTTTCGTCATGCTGGAGTAATTGCTTTGCACATGTTTTCAGGGAAGTTAAAACATACAAAAGGACCTACTGGAGATACATTTGTTTTGAAAAAGGTAGCCATCTGGGAAGTGTTTAATGAGGTCACTAATTAAATGTGTTGATAAGGAATTTAACAATACCCTTTGCACTTCATTTACACAATGACACTTTGAGATTGCAGTCAGGTATGTTCTGTTTAACCAGATCTAATTTATAATCTGATCGGACAACAGCATGGGGCATTTTTTTTGTGCTCTCCTAATTTATCAAACTCTTGGGTTCAAGTAGAGACCCTGCAGTCCCATTAACACATCTCATTTGTACATCCCCTTCAGAGTGAGAAATAGCTTTGCGCTGCCTGTGATTAGAGCTGATGAGAGAACGTCACCTGGGACTTCACTGAAGTTGCTTTGCCAGAGAAGGCACTCTGTAAACAGAAGGCAAGGAGGCTCTTTGGGAAAGTGCCACTTTTAGGTAATAGGGCACCAGAGGAAAAGTTATTTCTGAAACTTTCTGAGCTGGGCCGTGCACAAGACCAACTTACACTTACAGGTTATTAAGAGCAAGGAAAAATGCCTTCTAGGTGTCAATGAAGGTCACCAGTAGGCTGTATGTGAAAGCCCCTTGTTGCTTCTGTAGAGAGTAAATACTGGTGGCATCTTGGCTAGACTAGCTTGCAGGAGAGCTGGTGGTCTATACACTGAAAATGTCATTTTCTACTATTTCCATTTACACAAAATAGATTGTGGTGATCTTGTGCAGCCATGATCTTGGGATGCCCTCTCTACTGGCTTTGGCTGGGATAGAGTTAATTTTCTTCCTCGTAGCTGGCATAGTGCTGTGTTTTGGATTGAGTATGAGAAGAATGTTGGTAACACCCTGATGCTTTAGTTGTTCCTAAGTAGTGCTTAGACTGAGTCAAGGACATTTTCACCTTCCCCTGCTCTGCCATGTGCACAAGAAGCTGGGACGGGGCACGGCTAGGACAGCTGACCCCAACTGGCCAAAGGGCTATCCCAGACCATATGATGTCATGCTCAGTATAGAAACTGGGGGGAGTTGGCCAGGGAGCAGTGATTGCTGCTTGGGGATGGGCTGGGCATTGGTCAGCGGGTGGTGAGCAGTTGCATCACTTATTTTTCCTGTGTTTTGTTTCCCTCTCTCTCGCTCTCATTGTTCTCCTTTCCATTAAAATTTATTATTAGTATTAGTATTAGTATTTTTATTATTATATTTCAATTATTAAACTGTTCTTAGCTCACAAGTGTGGGGTGAGGGTGAGTGAGCAGCTGCATGGTGCTTGGTTGCCAACTGGGGCTAAACCACAACAGTAGTGCTGTGTTTTGGGTTTGTGATGAAAACAGTGTTGCTAACATACTCCTGTTTTAGCTATTGCTGAGCAGCGCTTACAGAGAGTCAAGGAGTTTTCTGCTTCTCACTACACCCCACCAGTGAGGAGGCTGGGGATGCACAAGAAGTTGGGAGGGGACATGTCTGGGACAGCTGACCCCAACTGGCCAAAGGGATATCCCATACCATATGACATCATGCTCAGCAATAAAACCCAAGGGAAGATGGAGGAAGGGGGAAATTCGGAGTTATAGCTTTTGTCTTCCCAAGTAGCAGTTAGGTGTGATGGAGCCCTGCTTTCCTGGATGTAGCAGAAGATCTGCCTGCCAAGGGGAAGTATTGAATGAATTCCTTATTTTGCTTTGCTTGCACACACAGCTTTTGCTTTACTGTTTTTATCTCAACCCAAGAGTTTTCTCACGTTTACCCTTCTGATTGTCTCCCCCATCCCACTGGGGGGAAGTGACCAAGGGGCTGTGTAGGTCTGAGCTGCCTACCAGGGTTAAAGTGCGACACCCTCCAAACTTCTGCACAGCATGCGTAGGATGGCTGAGAGACTCCTCTAAACCCAAGGTCTCCCCAATCTGTCCTCCCTGGCAGGTCATCTGCTCAGGATGACCTACTGGCTGCTGACAATTTTTGACTTTCTTCCCTTCTGATGTGCTCCAGGGCAGGACGCCAGGGAACTGCACATGCTCCTCTGGGACTCCACAATCCACCGTCCCACCACCCTCTCTCAGCTGCAGCTCTTCAGGCCAACCTTCAGTAGCAGCTCTGTGGATCACTGCCTAGATCCACAATCTCATTTCAGGCCTCTTGTTAGTCAAGCAAGTTAGAGAAGGCATCTAACTGCTGGTTCCAGAAAACTGGCTTTTGACGCAAGCCTTTTTGGAGTCCCAGAATCATGCCAACTTTTCTATAGTGTGGGATTCACCTATGCTGAGTAATCCTCAGCTCAGCTACCTAAAAATTATATCTAAAATCATCAAAAAAATCTATTCTAGTGACTGGAAGATTCCTCTTAGTAGTGAGAGAAAGAGCATCTGCAGGGACAATTCATCTTACCTAAAAATGGATAAACTGATGAGATTAAAAAAACCTGTGAAGATGACTGTTTTTCTACAGTGAGTATAAAGAGAGCTACCAATGGCTAGAGCAGATGCAGTGCCTAACTTTTAGATGTCTAAATTTAGGTTAGGTGGCTATCAGCCTTCAGGAGTGCGGGTCTGGTTTTTATGGTTTTAAATAGATTGCTTTGCACTAGGGTCTAGGCGCAGGTTGCAGAGACATGTGCTCTATTTGATCTAGAGGCCATCCTGCAAGCAAGCTGGGATCACATTCACTTACAGACTCCTCCTGCAATGAGAAAAAAATGCCAGAGAGCTGCCAAACCATGTTATGAAGAGAGTCTGACCTGTTATGAACTTTGGTAGAGCTGAAGTTTTCTGGAAAAACAGTAGTGTTTCCAGATTTTCAGGGTGATAGATACACAGTGGATGAGGGGGAAGAAACACCTCCATTGACTTCCTGAAGGGACTATGTTAGTATGTGCTGAACTTACTAAATGTACTTAAAAAGCCTCAGATGGGCAACATTCCTCATAGGGAATTTTTTTACCTATAACACCACCAGAAGAAAGGAGGTATCACCTGGAAGTGCTTCTGAAACTACTGTTTCAAGAGAGATCAAGATGTCCGAGCGATCATGCAGTTCATTTCAGAAGATGACACTGAACTACATCAGGCCAGCCTCACTGAGGATGAAGGAAGAAGAGAATTAACCATTCATTTATCATAAAGATAGATTATTTTTAATCTTAACTTATTTTATTTCTGTGAGATAAAGTATTAAAGTAGTCATATTGACACTAACAATTATTAGCGCCCATGTGGTTTATATTTCATTGTTCCTTTTTACGTCATTTAGGAGAGTGCAAACTTACAAGACGGCAATGAAACAGTGAAAGACACAATCTCAGATCCTGTTTTTGCTCTGCTGAAATGTAACATCATTCAACTTTTATGGTCTACAGCATAGGGTGCTTCAGTGCTCTACAGGGTGCAGAAAAGAAAGACAAGATACACACACGATGTGCACTTATCCCAGCAACGTGAATGGAGGACATCATTTACTGCTGAGCATAGCTCTTACTTCAGTACAGAGTCATCAGTTTCTCCCCGTAGTCTCTTCTCAGGTACTAATCCTTTTCTGTCCATTCTCAGGACTAGTCCATAGTCCAACCAGATGTCACAGGATCAGGCCACAGGTATTATTTCCTTCTGTTTGGTGATATGTCAATTCTAGAAAAGCTGGGTCATAGATTAAAAAAAATGATGGCCTGTGGGTCTTCTTCAGCTGGTGACCATGTGCTAGGTTTTGCCTGCCCTTCATGTCCCAATCTGGGTGTCCTAAGAAGCTGCACACAGATGTAACCTTGCCAGCCTGCTCACCCAGGCGCTGTCATCCCAAGCCATTCCTATAGCCCGTCTTCTGCCACTCCTCCTGGTACTTCTATATTCACCCTGCCCCATGCAACTTTCATTCAGGCTAACCATAGCATTTCTATTTCTCTGTATATTTTCCTCACTAGCTGTCACAGCATTGCCATCAGACAAAATAACAAGCTAAAAAAAAGTTCTGTAAGATGCAAATTGGTGAATACTTTACATCGAAACATTCATTAGACAAGCATAATTTTCTGGCATTGTCAGGTTCAATGTTGCTTACCACTATTGCTTTTCATTCTCTACATCATCTTTTTCCTTGTCTTTGATCTTGTTAAACATGCTTTTGATCTTGTTAAGCAGCAAAGCCTTTAAGTGACAAACTCACAAGTGACAAGCACTAGTTGAAATGGAAACAGAAGGAGCAGCATGACTTTTCTCTGTCCTACCTTCCCTCCATGGAGTGTCCTGTTATGGCTGTATATGGGCCTGGTTTGACCTCTGTACACATACTGAGGGGGAGGGATACAACTTGAAAGCTTTGAGTTATTACTCGGAGACGTCTAGAAATTCAAAAGGAAAGGCTTTTCTGCTCTTTCTAGAGGACAATAAATAAACAAAAATATTCTAATATAAACACACTTTGTTCAAGAAATTAATCTGTTGTATCGGAATAATTTCTTAATTATTAAGAGCAGGGATATAAACCACTGTTAAGTTTTTACAAACTTAAAGTCTTGCTCTCCTGTGCATTGCATATAAATAGCTATAACCAAAAGAACACGTACAAATACCAATCTGGAATGAAAGAAGACACAAAGCGCAATAGTTGCTTATTGGCTTGAACCAGGTTTGGTAAATGAGTAAACAAGTAGGCGTTTCCTTCATTTTCAGCTCTTACATCCAGGAGTTCAGCCTCAAGACAAAAATGCAAGGTCATGAATCCAATGATTTAAATCACGTTACTCTGAAAACAAATGAGTCCTGGAAGAGTCCTGCTGAAAAACATTTCCAAACAGAATCATCTTTAATGCCTTGCGAAACCACATGTAAAAAAATGCATAAACAATTGGGTTAAATGTAGAATTTAAATAACCAAACCAAACCAAAGCATCAATGAGAACAGGAGGTATCACATAATTCATAAATGGATTGGTTGCTGTAAAGAAGAAGAATGGACTCCAGCAAATGAGAAACACTCCCATTATTATGCCTAATGTCTTGGCAGCTTTCCTTTCTCTGCAGAATGAAATGTGGTGCTTCATTTCAAATTGCGTCTTTTTTTGGCTCATTGCATCAATGGATCTTGCCTGCCTCTTGGCTATAGAATATATTTTCCTATAGATGTACAGCATAACAAATCCAGGGATGTAAAAAGACACTATGGAGGCCACAACACCTGAAGTTTCACTAAAAATGACAACGCATCCTCCTGCACAGTGTATGTGATGATAAATGTCTTCTGCCCCTTGCAAATTGAGGCCTAGAAAGATCATTCCAAAAGCAAAAGCAGCAGGGACCATCCAACTTACAAATATCATGACCAGGATAACAAAAGTGTTTATCTTTGATTTGTATCTTAGAGGGTCACACACAGCATAGTAACGGTCGATGGATATGAAGGAAAGATGAAAGATGGAAGCCGTGCTCAGCATAATATCCGTGCTCGTGTGGATCTTGCAGAAGAGCTCCCCAAAATACCAGCAGTGTTCAACAGAGCGCACCATGCTGCAAGGCATGATGAGGAATCCCAGCAAAAAGTCTACTGTAGCCATAGAAAGTATCAGGAAATTGGTAGGCGTATGGAGCTGCTTAAAATGTGATATTGAGATGATAACTGTCAGATTTCCAGCCACTGTGGCCAGAATGATGCAAACCATGAAGATATACATGGAAACACGGATACTGTTTGACCAGCTGCTCCTTATGCAAGAGCCATTTACGGATTCATAGCACAGTTGCATCCTTATTGAGGTCTCAAATCCATGTAGGTATGCAGCACAGGTACTGTTTTTCCTGAGATACATACTGGTTTTGCTGAGATACATTTACAACTGTTTTTTTTTTCTTTTCTGTACGGGAGAGCTGCAGGGAGGAAAAAGAAGGGCAATTGTAAACACCTTCATTTATTTGGATGTGTAGGAAATTCACATTTCATTATTTATGAAGGATGGAACTATTTTGTAATGATACTTTTAACAGAATGACACTTTTATCATTTAGACTTCCCTTGAAATGGGAATCCCATTTGATGAAATAAACCGTATAAGGGGGGGTCCTCACACCAGGGTAGCAGTGGCTCCCAGAGGCCTGCACTGCGCAATGCCTTGTATAGTGGGCAGCTGAGAAGTCCTTTTTGTTATTTTCTGTTGAAACAGTCCTAGCCGTCTTCATCAAAATTGGTTGGAGTCCTCTATCTCTCACTTTGCTCTTGAAAAATCAGTAATTTTAGATTCTTAAGCTCCCTCAACTCATTTTTTGATACATAAGTCTAAGACCTACAAGTCCGAAACAGAAGGCTAAAGCTGAGGAGCCTACACTCAACCTCTCCTGCAGCCTTGATAGCGATAACTGAACCCTCTGTGCAGCCCAGCAAAACCAAAAAGTTTCCACGAGCCCTCTGGTTTTAGGCACATGGCACTGCCTGACCAGATCAAGTCTTGCTGAAAAATTCTTGTAGGCTCTAGCTGTAAACAGAGATGTAAGGAAAAGATCTAAGAGAAGGAAGAAAAAAACCTTTCGGACCTTTTGCTGCCAAAATATAATGGAAGAGCTTGACTGATCTGAAGCATTAGCTGTTGTATAAGCAAATATCTTTTCTGTTGGGCTCTAGTTTATCTCAGTGCTAGTAGTTGAGCATTGTTTTGTATATTTATTATGTTAATACTGGTTTTAGCCAAGGCACAAACATGGAGAGGAACATCTTCTGAACATTGGTTTAGCCTGCAGCTGCAGACACAAATAGCGTTTAACAAGTAGCGTTATCCTTCTGGTATAACGTGGTTGTTTAAGTCAGAAAAATACTGACATGGCAATTCAGTCAGTACTAATTTAACCCATTTGCTTCAGGTCTTCGCTGCCTCTGGTTATTCTGGACAGAATACAACAAAATAGTTATTTTTTCCCATATTGAAACAAATGTTATTACAAGCACACCATGCCATTAGAAGCTAAATGGAAGCTGAATGTAGATGATAAATTATAGCTTGGAAAACCCTGAAAGCTATGGGGTTATAAGTAGCAGCTTTTGTTTACAGAGGGATTTTCAAGTAGTGCCAGGCAGTGTCACCCAAGTGCCAGGGAGAGGGTGCATCCAGAGGCACTCTCCGGAGTACAGGACACAGCCTGAGTATATTTACTGTTTGGGATGCCTCTTGCTTCCCCCTTTTTCTACCTCTAAATGTTTAACACCATCTCTGCTCACTTTAACTATCACTTCAACACCCAGGTAGAGGAAGCACAGCCAGATGGATCTTTATTAACTCAAATCTTCGATTTTCACAGCAGAAGGAATTGAACACCGATTTAACTGAATACACTGGACATAATTATAAATGTTTTAAGCTCATTCAGGTTATAAATGTGTCATATAGATTTCAACCTTCATTTGTTTTATGTGTAAATAAATTAAACAAATATGGTAAAACAGGCTATGAAGCCAATCAAAAAGAATTAAGGTGCTATCTCTAGTTTTCCCTTTAAAAGATGAGTAACTTCCCTTTGTTCTCTGACAGAGAAACTGTTTAGCCTAAAGAAATATGGTCTCCCCTGGAAACTGTTTTTCTTTAAAAAACGACCTCGTTTTCAGAAGATTTTGGTTTTTTGTTGAACAGAAAGAAGAAACTCCAACCGAAATATTGAGCAAACTGAGACCAAGTGGGTGGCTTTGCTTGAAATGGAAACAAAGTCAAAACTCATGTGACAAACTGTCCAAATGAGCTAAACACTGAAGAGGTTTTCAACAAGAAAGCAGAACACTTCTCCTCCACAATTAATTAAAAAGTTTAAAATTCAGTAAAATGGGTATGTGAGGCAGTATCCTTTTAAAGACCTGTCCTCCTACCTTCCTCCTCCCATGCTGGGAAGAAGTCTGCTCTCGATGCTCATTTGTTTTCTGCTCACCGAGTGGCACCCCTTCCTTTTAAGACCATCTCAAAAGGCAGCTGAGCCTCTTCACCATCCTAACAGTTCGGGGTAATTTTGAGAGGACAGGCACTTAATCCACTGCCAGAGGAGCCTCCAGAAGCCCCCCGCACACTGCTGGAGGATGCTGGGTGCAATGAATAAATAGCATTCTTGGCCCCTTGTCTCAGGAGCAGCTGTTAATGTGAACAGTAGCTCAAACTGTTTATTTTGTCACCCACTTAAGAAGAAAATCATGGCTGTAATGGTCATATTTGTTTAACAGGCTTATTTATAGGTAAATTGAACTCATTTGAAGTATGTTTACTTGTTTGATTAAATGTTGTGGTCACACTGGGAGCGGCCCAAGATTATCCAGGCGCAAAACAAAAGCCCCCATGTAGTCTCCCTTCTGTAAGCTATATTTTATAATACAACAAGATACATAAGTATAGGCAGGTTACAGCAGCATGTAAGATTTCCTTGAAAAGGTATATTGTGTACAGAGTGGCATGATATGTGTTTACCAGCCTGGTTCTGATTACTTCACTGAACAAACAGATTTAATCTAACAGCCTAATCAGCTAACAGCTATTCGCAAGATACAGCTACTAAAAAGCTGTTTAATGTAAACATCTATTATTGGCTGTACTGGAGTCACAGATGAGGAGCGTCAATTTTTTGGTCCACAGAGGACCACACAGCCTTTTAAAACAGTGATACTGCTGAACGTAAAAGACTGTTAATACGGTGACCATCAGCTAAAGCCCAGTCATGCTGGGTGCCTCAGGGACATAGGCAACACGGTAGATTAAGATACTACTTCTTGTTTCGGAAACAGCTATGGGGCAGCAACCAGCTGAACGCCTGGGGAACCCTCTGGGGTGCTGGTGCCACCAGAATCACGTCGGAGAGGCTGGAGAGCCTTCCCTTGCCCCAAACTGCTCTGCTCTGCTGCAGGTGGGCAGGCAGCAGCCAGCTACGGAGCCTGGGTTTCTGCTCTGCTTCCCTTCACGACCAGGTTTTGAGTCCGGTCAGGGAGTGTTCCCCTCCAGTTTCTGACTTGCAATAAATGTGAGAACAACTTCCCATTCTTCCTCTCACGTGTGAGATTTCTCCAGGAAACAACCTGCTTCTTTTTAAGCCTGCTGTGGACTTCAGAAGGGTTAGGAGTCCTTAGGGAGATGAAATAAAATGAAGAGTGAAAAGCTGATGATGCAAACGGATATGTTGTAGGGTTATTATATTTATCAGATGGCTGTATGACAATCGTATCTTGTCTGCCTGCACTGTGCCTGCACCATGCGCTTATCACTGGAATATGCTGGTGGAGGGGAAATTTGAATAACAAATCTGAGAGCAGCCAGTTTGAGCACAGGTCCCTGAGGCAGGCCACGTTTGCTTTCTCACTGACTGCCAGCAATGCCTATATACTTTAGAATAATTAAATGTAATTTAAAAAGAAAAAATGCAGGGAAAAGGACCTGGTGACACTGAAGGTGAATTTTGTCCCTGATATCAGCGTGGCTGGGCTCTCACCTTGACTTCACCTCTAAAGAAGAAAAGACTCATCTGTGGGGCTGGCCAGCCTTCCTGCTCCTACCAAAATCGACTCCGGGCCAAGGGCTGCAAAACACCAACCATGTACTTCGCAAAGCACAGAGGAGAGAGTGGGCTGGGGCTTGCTGATGAGCAGGACTGCCCGCGGCAGGGACAGGACCGGTGTGGGGTCCAGCAGGTGCCTTTGGCAGCCCCACGGCAGCAGGAGGCTGCCCGTGGCCAGAGCTGCTGGAGGGCACAGGAGGATGTCCCTGTATAGACTATTTTTGGAGATGCCCTTCACTCTTCTACCAAGCGCCAACCCACGGGCATAGCTGAATGCACCAGGTCGTACCGCAGGACCCATCCACATCAGAAATTGTCCCTGCTCCCTGCAGTGGGGTTGGACTAGATGACCTCTAGGGGTCCCTTCCAACCCAAAACATTCTATGATTCTATGAAATGTGTGAACAGACCTAGAGCATGCGAAGGGTGGTGTTTCATGGTATGTTTACTGAAATGAATATTAAGTGGCAGTTTATAAAAGATCGAGATAATTAAGTAATTAAGCAACTGATTTAGAGCAACAAGGAACACTTCGGTGACAAACTTTCATGCTGTTGGTGCAGATGCTTTGAACAGGCATTTTCTTGTGGCTTAATGCTGATGCGGATCATGAAAATATTCTCAAACTTGCTATTTATAACATCAAAGAGAAATACGTCGAGATCTTTTTTTGGAAGACCTCACGGCATTTATAAATCGTGTACAGCAGTCTTTTGAGTCTGTAATACAGTAAAGCAGTTATACATCAAAGTTCAAAGTAAAAAATTGTCTACAGAATTGTTGCTCTGGCTTTTTTCTGCAAAACTTATATTTCTGCAATAATTAATTTTCAGATTTTTGGGAAATGAAGAGATGTTGTCACACTGTCTGGCATACCTTGGGTCATCGACACTTCTTGTTTGTTTTTAAAACATAAAATAATTACAATGGAAAACAGCGCAGAAAGGCAAGGAAATAGCACTTTTGCCAGACACCAAACCCCTTTGAACAATGTGTTAAAAAGTTATTCTGTTCTTCTTAGGCAAGGCTGTGAAAGGGATGCTGGGAATGGGGAGGAACAGACCGGGGCTCAGGAATGAGAATTGTTACCATGAAAAAAAATAAAAGGCAGAACAGCATTGATTTCTACTGTGATTCTTTTAGCTTGTATTTCTATGGGTGCAGTTTGGTCATTTGGCAGAAAATATCATTTTATAGTATCCATTAGACAGAGAACCATTTTCATATGGTTTCTTTTAAAAACTGGCTCTCTGTGAGGGGAACCATGGATTTAAGACTACTGGAGGCTCTTAGGGTGGCCCCATGGTTTGAGAGGAATTTTGAAAGTATATAACTCCACTCACCATTTAGGCAGTCCTCAGTTAAAAAAGCACAGCATTACAAAAAAATTGTCTTCCTAAGCTTCCATTCATATGTTTGAAATCTGGGGGAAAATGCACCGATTGTCAATGAGCTATTAGCTCAAAATAAATATTTAATTACATGGGTTAAATGAGAAGGTGTGCCCACTACTAATCTGAATGCTATTGCTGCAAAACTGGTGCAATTCCACTGAAGACAATCTGAAATTAGCCCAGATTTATATCAGTGGAATTTAAAGAAGAACAGATGAGATAATTGACCTCTAGATCTTTTCCCATGGTTCTTCTTCTTTCTTTTCAGTGGAGACCATCACTTTTCCTTGCCAAGTGAAAATAGCTGTTTATACAGAGTAATGTGATGTTTGTGCTCTTTCTCAAAGTGCTTAGGACCAGGACTATAAACCCAAACCCCAAGATAAATGCAAATCTCTGAAATGCACAGAAGACTAAGAGATTCCGAGAAAATAATGTTTTTACAGCATAGCAAAACACATCCATCCAAAGCCAAGAAACTATCTCTGCACGGGGTGGGGAGGTGTCTACATATTTGGTAGCCCTGCTAAGTAAAGCCATAACACAGTCCATTGCCTCTTCTTGGTAGCAAAAGCAGCTCCCCCAGGCAGCAGCGCCAGGGCTCCCTGGAGGGCAGGAGCAGCCCCTCGCCTCTCTCCCCAGCAGGGCAAGCGAATCCCCCGAGCTGCAGGGAGGGTGCGGAGGCACCCACGCAGCCAGGCAGGTCCCCCGTGCCTCCCCGGTACTCCCATCCACCCACCAATCCCACGGGAGTGAATTTAGGACTGTGGCTGGTTCGTAGCTATTTGGTGGCCTCCAAACACCACTGCCAACACCAAGGCAAACACGGAGGAGGGAGGCAGTGAGCAGTAAGCAGAATCCCAGCTTCATCATTCTGCATCCTCGTGGCCCTGGAATAACTTCACAGAAAGTAAAGAACCTTGCTCTGAATTCACAGCTGTGCCTGAAAAGAGTCTTGCCCCTTAGCTATGCTTCCTTTCCAGCTGCTGGGCATGAATGGCTTTTTAAATCATCCTCTCGGCCACCACCAAAACCTCATTGCTGTTGGTGCTCTTGCTGTTGACTACAGAAAAACACAGTGATCTCTGCAGATTAATAACGATTATCTTCAGTGCTAACCACAG
Organism: Egretta garzetta; assembly: GCF_000687185.1. Lineage (NCBI taxonomy): Eukaryota > Metazoa > Chordata > Aves > Pelecaniformes > Ardeidae > Egretta > Egretta garzetta. The sequence continues at coordinate 8,621,194 of NW_009260493.1, read as the reverse complement.
AAGATTCATCTCTGAAACAAAATAATACCCCGGACTAGCATGTTAGCAGCTCACCGTATTTCAGACTGCGTGACACGGAGGCAGTACTTGCTCAGGAGTTATTTCCTCATCGCAAACCGGTGCAGCCAGCGGATACAGGGCAATAGTTACTCTTCCCACACAAATCCCACAGCTGAGTGGCTGCACACTTGGTCTGACTCTGGTTTACAGCCTGATGGAAAAATCTCATCAACGCAATGACGTAAATATTAAATATTCAGAAAAGATAAGCAGATAATAAATCTATTCTGACACAAGTGACTAGCATATGCAAAGATGACTGGATTTGAATTAAGCTAAAGCCAGGCTCACGGAAAGAAGCATACAAAATAATGACAAATATTTACTATGGTCAAAGTACAGATGGAGCTAACAGCACTGAACTGTTTTTAACATAGCCTGATGTTTCTCGCCCTCCTTTCAATTTTGTGGAATGCTGCCAAACTTTAGCAATTTCAGTTACCTTTGAAAATGTAATTATCTTTGAAAATTGAATTCGTCTATCCCAGACTGGACATTTAAAAAAGAAAAAAATCCGACCACAATACTTCAACAGTATCTGAGAACAAGACTGATTAAAAAGATACTGTTTTCTCCTAATGAAAAAATTCTGTTTGTCTTTTATTTACAATGCTCTGGTGCTTATATGCTTGTAGCAGGGACTTAAGAGGTGTTGATTGCCTATTTACATATCTTTTACCATACCAGAGGAACTATACCTACGTATGGCCAAATTACAAATCAGCAGTGGCCAAACAGCAACTTGTTGCTTTTTAAAGCACAGCTCATTGACTGGCATCCGTGTCTTCAAACAGTAAGGGTTTTAGCCTTGCTTTGGAACCCAGGGAAGAGAGTCGATCCAGAAAGGAGTAATCCCAGGAGGGAGATGAACTAACCCTCTGCTGCCTTTCACAAATGCTGGATTTGACTACAATAGGCACATGTTCTTTTCCTAGGAATATTGAACAAGTTCAATTGTTTTGAATTGTCCATGTGCAAGCCCAGCAGGCTGCAGATGCCCGTGCTCCTGCACTGTGGGCCATTTTTAAGGGGCGGGGGGGGAACAATGACGGGACCTGCCAGTGCCATCCTTTCCTTCCATGGTTGTTTGCTGCTGCAGGAGGCAGGACTGCTGTGCATGAGCGTCGCTGGTATCATGGCACTGCAGAAACAGCAACTCAAACAGTGCAGAAACTGCGGGTGTCAGAGGCTGTGTCCTTCCGTGCCCACCCTGCGCTGCCCAGTCTCAGGGAGGCATGCCTGGGCAGCCTGGTTTTTCAGGAGAAGAGCTTCATTTATCTTCTCAGTAGCTGCTGTATGCCATTTGAATATGCTTTTTGGATCACTGAAGGGGTGCACTGGAGTTGGTCTGAATTTGGTTTTTCGTTATCAAGTTCCTGCTTGCTAGCTGTCTCCTGAACAATACGTGTCAGACTGGAAGGGAACAGATGGCAGCAACAGGAGGTTTAGCTGTTTAAATGTGCCTCTACCAGCCTGCATAACTTTTGGTTTTAGCAGGCGAAGGTTGGTGAAGAGAAAGTAAATCTATCACTATTTTCTTCTCCCCCTCTCCTTCCCCCCTGCCCCCCCATAGTCCATTTTGTTCTTACCTGCCATTGTTGCTGCTTCTTCCTTCTGTGTCTTGCAAGCCTTGTTGCCCCAGCTGCCTATGTGGCACTCAATGGACCCCCTTGTACAGGTTTCTTTCCTCCTTTCCCTCCTTTCCAACATGTTGTACATGCAACATACAGTATTAGGTGGGTCATTTCATACCACAGGTTTTGAAGATTTCACTGAACATGCTCTCCTCATTTTCTGCGTGCATGGCAGGACTTCATTTTTACAGGTAATCAGCACTTGCAGCTGAAGCCAGTGACAATCATGTTTTGACTATATACAGTATTTTTGGTTTTCTGGCATCTCAAGTTAGCCACCTAAGTTAGTGTCTACTGTAAACATCAGTTTCTTTGCACTTTATCTCCTCCTCTACCTTGTAGGATAAAAATTACTCCTAGCTTCATGGAAGTGTTGTGTTTACAAATGTTCATCATAAGACATCAAGATATTATCTAATGATGAGCCTGGCAGATCAAGGGTCGTGTCCTTAGGGATAAAAGAGCAATGATCTGTAAGAAAAGACTCAGCAGAAAACAACTGGCATTATAGAACTCCCTTGGCAAAACACGAGTGGTTACATTAAGTGTTGCACGTCCCTCAAATGTGAGAGGTTTTGTGCCTGCTCTTTGTTTAGTCTAATCGCTGGACTTGGAAAAATCCCTGCAAAGAGAAACTAATGTTAACATGAATAAACAATCTAAAATGCCTAGTGTAACGTTAAAGATAGGCTCAGAAATTCTTCAGCAAAATGAACGTTTAAGCCTGTTGCTAGGTGATGACGATTGATCAAACTTAAGCTTCTTTTCTATATAGCTCTGGTCCTTATACATACAGCCATCTGATACTCCTGAGGTATAGCTAAATGACATCTATTATGAAAGGCACCACGCATGTATTTTTACCCACATCTGCCAAAGATTTCTATCTGTCCATCTAGCTACCAGGAAGTACATTGCTGTCCATTAATGGCCATGTTTTTACAGCTTGCTCTTCCCTTTTATATCTCAGTGCCAGATGTATTTGACTTCTACTCAGGCAAGCATAATTCTTCTTTTGAACAATAAGTTTCCATGAATGAATTATGTGTTCTCACAATTTGGTAAGGTTAACTATTGCAGCCGACTCAGTGTAAGAACATCTCTGAGAAAACTGGAGAAGACCAACTACTAACCAAGTAGGGGATGGGAAGAAAACAAAGATTTGTACATTTTTGATCAATTTTTGTACAGTTTGCCAGCTGGGTGACAAACCAAGATAGTGGGGATTTTACAGGGCCAGTGCACCTAACTTCTGCCAAAATGGGAGCTATATGGATCACCACCTCTATGAACTCTCCTGGGCAGAGCCGATGACACCTAGCCCCAACCAAACCCAGTCAAGTGATGTGAGAGCCTCCATCCAGGATGCACTGAAAAAAGCCCACAGAGTAGGGCTCTTTGAATTCACAACTAAATGCAGAACATCTCTATCTCTTCAGCTGCACGATCAGCAGATGTAAACTCATGTACCACCATTGATTTTAGTAGCGGTATAGCACACTCACTGCCCCCATTTGACTTTTTTGGACCTCAATGAGAAGAGAATTAAGTCAAGATTTCTTGCTCTTAGTGGAGACAAAATTTAAAAAGAAAAGAGAGAGCTTTAGGTATCATATAGTAGTACTTAGCCAGCACAGTAATCAATGCTATGTGGGAAACTTAGAAAGGTCTCTAACAAGTATGGGGAAGCATATCCTAGAGAGTCTGTAAGGAACTTAGCAATGCCATAGGCTTAAAGTTCACTGTACTCTCTTTTCTTGGCTTAACGGCATTGATGCTAAGGCGTTAAAACTGCTTATAATTATTATATTTTGCCTAAGATTTTCATATTTGTAGCGGAAATTCACTGCTGCCATGGGAATATCTGAACAGACAATGGAGTATTTCACTTACAAATTTGTAGTAATGAATAGCTACAAGAAACACTTCAATACCTTCACAGACCGAGGCTACAAGTGCTTCTGCTAATTCTTAATTATTTTCTAATCTGAAAGAGAAAATAACTCTTTGTTTTCAATATGCTGAGTTTCTGTTTCACCACAACTGATCATTTCTAGCTGTGTCTGATCCACAGGTAGACAGACAGCATCGGGTAATGCTGTTGATGCTCATCCGTGACTTCAGTAGGAGGTGCTGTTTTTCCATAATGTCGAGAGATTCATTTTTAGGAGGTATGCTGGAATTATTTCTCCGTTGGGCTCCTTAACATCTCATAGTCCACCACAAGCCACTGAGAAGCATTCCTGTATTAGCTGTAATAAGCCTTTTAATAATTGCTGCTGTCTTTATTGACCTGTGCAAGTTATTTCTCTTTTTCAGCTTTCCTAATGATGGACAGTGACATTGCGAACACTGTCTGGATGAGGTGGGATTTTAATTTAGATCCTGGTTAATTAGAGACTTATGAATTCTTCCATTCAAACTCAGGTCATGGTGATGGTGTCTGTCACTATCTCTGCACTGATTCTGTGTACCTAGGAACGGTGTCCCATACTGCCAGTAACTCACCCATGATAACACGAGTTGTTCATAAAACATTTAATATTGCATTACTGGGTCTAATAGTTGTGCAGTCTCTGACTGCACCTTGCTGTTCCACTTTATTTAATGGATAACTTGAGGTCATGATGACTAAAATACGCGTACAAGGACATGGCTGTAGTGTCCTGATCTCTTAAAAAAAAAAAAAAAACCACCAAAAATGGATTAAGATTCTGTCATTCTATTTTTGCTCAAGGTCTGCTTAGTTTAATTCAATATGCACAATAAAGTACATTGGATTTTACTCAGAGTTAAAGTTTCCCTAAAGTTGTTATCAGTCTTACTTAAATCAGCCATATGGTTTGGATCACACTTGTTTTAACGCAGTGTTTTTCTACCTTCATCTGAAGCTTTGAATCAATAAAATCTTTTAAGGACTTGTTTTTCTCTCCATGTGATGAGAGACACAGTGGACAGGTGGGTCTTGTTTGCTTTGGCCAGTATCAAGGTATAAGGAAGAAATATTGACGTGTGAAGAGCAGGCTTTTCCAGCTCAGAAAAGGATGGGGTTCATTACGAAACCATCTGGAGTAGCTTTTGAGGTGGAGTCATTGACATGAATTACATAGAAATTAATTTGATTCTTCTCCTCTGGCACATCTGTCCCAGAGTCAGTAAACATTCCTGTTCTGTGAGAAACTGAAAATTCTGTCCCATAAGGAAAATGTAGGCAAGGCTTTTTTTTTTCTTTCCTAAAGATGAGCTAACTTTCCCTCTTTTCTAATGCCCACCTAGCAGGAGGAAAGCAAGTGCACAGCCGGTTAACTTCCCATGAGTTAAACAGAAACTGTTCTAGGTGAATGTGATTTGTTGCATGTGTCATTCATTATCTCTCTGCTTCTATGTTCTGAATGTTTCTTAATTTGCATCACTTGAAGATGGCCTTTATTATAAAAATTAACATTTCCTAAAATTGAACTTCCTCTAGTCACTGTGGCCACCAAGTTCCTCAGCTGCAGATCTGGTTGGGTTTTGTACTCTTTTCAGGGAACCCTTACCCAAAAATGCGGTTCATGGTTCTTACGCATTAAAATGATGGAGCTATTTTGAGACTGCTGCAACGGTCCATGTAACTTCATCCTCTTCCTGGTTAAATTCTTGCTTTATCATCAGAAATGAAAAAGGGTTTGATAAACTCCTCAGTGGTCCTTTATATGGCACCCTTGCAACCCTCTCATGAAAGGAAAGCTGTGCAGCAAATCCTGAAAACTGCAGGTCAACTATTCTTCAAAAGTGGTTTTAGTGTAATTTTCAAAGAATCCTGAACTTCTGCATCCCTAATGGATGAGGTTGGAGAGTCCTTCCATGATCTCCTTTAAGCTACTTAGCTAGCAGTATCAGTTGTATCCTGCTCTGCTTCCCAGATACACGATACAGAGCATGTATGTATCTCCACATTTCAGAAAAGCCAGCAAGCGGTATGTGAGAGATTTTTACCTTCAGTTAACACAGCTTGAATAACAACAAGGGAGCAGAACATGGCATAAAATCTACCCTTGAATGAAAGAAAAATATTTATTTAAGATTTAGTTATCTTCCCAGAGGTCCAATTTCATTAACACTAATGAACTCTCACTGACTCCACTGCTACAGATATTTTTGGAAAGTTTAACCTGATAGGAGTTAGTAACCTGATAGGATAGTAAAAATAACCTGAATGTCTACAATTCTGTTCAATCCAGGTCTCCCAACTGTATTCCTCTTCAGTTTCAGAAAGATTTTTGTAAATTCTGTGTCCACTTGGAGTATATGAAATACTGGGGATTTAGAGTACCAGCACCCTGCAAAGTATTTGCTTGTTTCAAGAGTCCCACTGACGCATGTGAGCCATTTCTCTCCAAAATGTCCCCAGATTCTTCTTTTTTTGTGGATTAGCATGTAAAACTATTGATGCCAACCAGCGAAAAAAGATTTTAATCAAGTGGTTTGACTGCGACAACAAAAACAAAAGTCAAGTTGTGTTGACGTGCCACTCCGGGAGCTGTTCCTCTTTTTTTTTCCCTTTTCCGCATGAGCAGTTCTAGGCCAGGTAATAAAAGCATATTTCGCCTGAAGGGCAGCTGAGGGGGATGTGAAGGTGAGGAGCAGGGCCTGTGAGAAGGAGGTGCAGCACCGGCTCTGCACCCCAGTTCACAGCCCTTGCAGCGCTGCGGGAGGCAGCAGCCCCGCACCTGCAGCGGGGCCCTACCCTGCTGGAGCCCAGGCCCGAGCTGTCTCCAGGAGCGGCCAAGACTAGAACAGAAAGGTATCAGAGGTACCTCCTCTGGGGCAGAGAGGGGACAAGCAGGGTTCAGGGGCAGCAGAGAGAACTACGCTTTCAAGTTAAAAACTCTTTTAGGGTCTTCTCCAGTACTGGAGTGTGCAAGTCAGGGCAGTTCTTACCTTTCTGAGAGCGTTTCCTTGAGCTTTCCTGGGGCAGATGGCTGAGTGAGCAGCACTGAGGGTGGATGGGGAAGCATCACCCTGGGGACCACCCCTGGGGCACAGGTCCTGGCTGTTCTGCTGCGGGGACACTTTCCACCCTGTGTGCCCAACCCCAGTGCAAACCAACAGACCTGTGTGGCCAACAGGATGACACTGCAGACCTTCATAACCAGTACACTCACTGTTGTTTGCCCTTCCCAAACTGATGCCCATTCTGGACAAGACAACAGGCTCCTGGAGTATACCAGGCTGGCTCAGGGAGCGGGGTCAGCTTCCAACCTTCAGCGTGGCTGTCTGCATCTTGAAGTTCTGGACCCCACAGGCACTACACACCCAACTGTCATGGAATCACAGAATCACAGAATGGCAAGGGTTGGAAGGGACCTCAGGAGATCATCTAGTCCAACCCTCCTGCTAGAGAAGGTTCACCTAGAGCATGTTGCACAGGACATCATCCATCTAATCACTGAGAACTGAGAAGTCACACGGGATTAGTACTGCCAGAGGTCGGGCATAATCTCTCTTGGCCAAAACCTCCTCTGTTTGATGAAAGACTAGTCTGGGTTACAACCACAAGTCAGGTGAGAAAAGGACGAGGTGCTGGGCAAGGCACCAGCAAGCACAACCTCGAGGCCCTGCCTGTCTTGAATAACTGCTCCCCGGTGGTGCTGTCCCTCCCCTGAGTATGAGCTCAGCAGTTTTATCTCTGGGATGAAACAAGTACTGGAAGGAGCCTCCAAAGTTATGTGCTGAGAAGCATCAGCACTCGGGAAAGCAGAAATCATGCAATTTCAGCAACTTCTGGGTAACATACATGCGGAAGACCGCACTCCTGACGCCGACCAATATGATCTCCAGAAGCCGTTTATTATAACTTTGCATACAGCTTTTATACTCTTCCAAGCCCCGTACACACGATCACGTATACTTTTCTAATTCGTACATACTACTATGTCTATCCGACAAGCATATAAGCCTCCAGCTCACTCATTGGTTATTTCATTGTCATCATCTTACCCTACTTGCGGTTACTGCTTCTCTACTCTAGCAACTAAGTTCCGTATACTAGCTAAGCATTTCCCCTTTAATAGCATTCTGCATACTGGCTAAGCATTTCCCCTTTAATAACATTCCAACCTTTTCAGGACCTGATGTCCTTGTTCTGCTAGGAATGTATCCACACATACGTTGGTGTGCGTGGGGTGGGAAGGCATGGAGTGTTTCTTATGTGCCACGTTTAGGGCAGCTCAGTGCTGAGCGTGGTGCAGGCTGTAAGCAAAAAGGCTATGGGATAAGCACTGAGGCAGGGACCACTCCAAGGCATACGTGGTGTGAGTGAGGCTTGTTTGGTGCAGAACATGATAGACAGAAATCAGGCCCAGGACTGCCAAGTTTTACATAACATTGCTAGTAGTCCCAGATAATGCCCATTTCTCACACTACATGGTAAAATGTGTTTCAGGTACTAAAACATTGCCTATTTTCAATGTTTTCACAGTTTTGAAGAATTTTTCCAAATGCCCAGGAGGAGGTGTTGGCATTCTATGTTTATCTGGTAAGTCTGATCTGAAATGCATTGGACCCAGCATGCATCTGCCAGGCACAAAGCGGTGCAGGCTCGGAGGGATTGCAGAACTGAAGATGCTTTACGGAGCTCAGCCAGAATCAGCGCCTCTGTGGGTTGTGGAGGACTACTCACCCTCCTTAAGGCTGCACCTAAAACCATTCCAGATCTGGTTTTCTCTTCATTGTACAGTGCCTTGGCCCACTGAGGATGAGGGAGGCCCTATTGCTTGTTGGTTAAGGCTGAGAAACACAGACACTTAGTGCCTATATGGTCTAAAAAACAGGAAGGGGCAAAAGGGACAAAAAGGCTTCCTTGGCGAAGATCTGTTCTGCAGCAAATTGTCAAACTTCACATCTCACACATTTCAGTATTGGTCTTTTTTCTAGTGTTATCCTGGCAATCTACCTGATATCTTTGGGAAGACAATAATTTCTAATTAAAGATTTCACATGACAGAGCATTCATACTAAAAAATAGTTGCACTGGCTCAAGCGCTATTAAAGAAATGTACCACTGATATAGGTACACAGCAAAGTGATCGCATTGCTTGCTTCTAAATAAGCTCAACTGCTGCGGCTGCTGAGCAAGACTGCAAAACAGGAGCGATGCGGGATAACAGCCACGGCTCGTGAGGCCGTGGATCACTGTAAGGAACTCCCCTCCTGTCTATGGTGACCGTGTAGCAGCTAAGGAGTTATGCTTTGGGGAGGTGCGCAGAGGATGTGGCAGGTCCTTTTCATAATACCTTCCAAAAAGTGTCGCTGTTACGAGTGGTTTCGATGTGCCATGATTACTTTCCAGACGTCCATCACGCAGCACCTAGTCAAAAAGAGAAAGAATTATACTAATAGTCTGCTAACAGAGTAGCAATACTGCATGGCACAGGAAGGATAGGCCTCAGAGTTTGAATATTTTCACGCAGCACTTTTAAAAAACAATTGTGAGAGTGAAAAAAAACAGAACTCGCACTGGCTCTGCCATAGCCTTCCCACATTTCCTTGGGCCTGAAGGTCTTTAAAGCTTCCTCCAGCTCCATCTTTGGAAAAAAAAGATTATTTTCTCCACCTCATAAGAAGGTGAGAGTGAGAATAAAGGATTTGTTAGGTTCTCATCAGTTATACATGGCGATGAAGTTTATATATAATCTAGGACAGTAATTTGAATATTTTTTGATTTGTAGACCCCAAAACAATGAAACAATTTCCAGATGGAAGTAGGGAATTTCAGGCTACTTGCCATATGTTGCTTTTCCTAGTTACTTTTTACAGATCAATTTGAAATCGCTGTTGTTCATAGACTGTGAACACCCTCAACTTTTTAAGAGCCTCTGTGACAAACAATAAGCATGTATTTGTTCAGAAAATATAATTTTTTTTAAATGAGACCATGATCATATTTTAGCATACCAATAAATCCTTTGATGTGTATATTTTTACAGAAGTCCCATTGAAAACAAATATTCAGGATGAGCAATGCTTTTCCATTCTCTGCCTTGCAAAAAATCACCCTTGTTTCCCCTAAAGCTCTTCTTTTTCACTGTATTCATTGTCTCTTGTAAGCTTATTAAATACCTCTTCAAAATCCATTAAGATTTCATCTAGCCTCTTACATAAATGTAGTCTAAGGTTTATGAATGAAAACATGTTTTGGCAAAAATATACAACGAAGTTTCAATTAAAAAAATAAACCCTACAAACCCCTCAAATTTCCCTTTTAACATTTTACCTGCCTAGGGTCTCTGCTCTTATGTGTGATGCTCATCAGTATTTTTTTCTTGCTTGGACAATTTCTCAGATTATTTGATTTCTTTGTCTCCTAAAATGCTCATCAACAGAAACCTGTAGAAAATAGCTCCCTGAAAGCTGACATGTATAGATTTGAGACCTGAAATGGGAAGGCATATTTGCTAAAGAAAAGACTGAAGAGATCCTCAGCCTTAACATTTATACATTCTCGTCAGTAAGGATGAATTCAATCCACCCGTTTAAATGTCCTCTTGAGTTACGGTCCACAGAACCTAAGAAAGTGGTTCTTGGATGGGATTTTGCTGCCGTATCAGTTTCCAGTGCCACAGACTGGAAAATGTTGCATGAAACAGCTCCGGGGTGTTCCATTACCTCGAACTCCCCGGGGGCCAGCTGCACCCCGCTGTACAAGACTTCTGGAAAGACGTAGTTGGTGCCAAATGTGCCGCTGAGGGAGAACCTCTCAAACCTGGTCTGCGCAGTCTCCACCGGCTGCCCGCACGTGTTCAGGTCGGTGCTCTTGCACTTGAGCAGCGTGCATATCTGCGGGGAGGAGGGCACAGAAAGGCAAAACAGCACTAAGCTTTTGACAATCAAGAGCTAGATTTGACTGTAAAAAAAGTTCCCACAGTGCAGGAACAGACAAGTGGGTTTGGGATGCTTGGGATGTACAACCCACGCTCAGCCCTACAAAACCCATTACCTGCCAATGGTACTTTATGAGAGAACCGTGAAGCCCATCAAATGCACCCAGGACATAAACTTCATCTTTGCTTTTGTTTGCCATCCGATAGATCAAATGACAGCAGAGGTCGCCTTGGCAAACCGTGTAATTTCCAGCTTTGCTCCTGAGTTCACTGAAAGTGAATATATCCCGCCGGACAGCTCCTGAAAAAGTGTCTTTTTGTCCTGGAAATTTCTCGATGCTTGTGGCAAAGGAGCTCCAGTTGACGGCAGGCGGGTAGGTGGGAGAAAGACGGGGGCGTGCGCTCAGCTCCGCTAGCAGGAGACATCCCTTCTCCGTCCCACTGTCGTAATGGTAGGCGGCGGGTCCCTCCGGCGTGAACAGCCGGCTGCCTGCCGAGGACACCCACCAGCCCTCCATCAGCCGGCACCCCAGAGCACAGCTCAGCAGGGGGGCCACCCCCCGACACCCTTACCCCCTGTGCCCCACCGACAGACTTTTTTGGTGATGCTATTTTCAGCCAACACATTACAGAGAATTTCTGAAGAATTCTAAAGTGCAGAACCACTAAAATACCCATCATGGTGTAAAAACACAACCTAAACTTCACAGGTTAAACATGACCTTCACAGGTTTTGCGCTTCACTGGATCTTGAATCTGATCCTTAAATGGCAGTCTGACACGAGATCCCTTTTTTTTTCAAGAACTTAGGTTAATTTAAATACAAATCAGAGCTGTAAGAGTGGCATATTTGCCAAAGAAGGAAACAATGGGGGTAATTATGTTTCACAGAAGGAAACCCAGGCCTGTGGCCTGAACTCAGCTCAGTCTACTTAGGGCAGGAAAAAATGTTCCTCAGTGAAGCTTTGGCTTCAGGGGAGAGTTACAGATACAGCAATGTATTCTCAGTTTACAGAAAAAAAAATGGCAGAAAATATCTATTCACATCAAACCAAAACATAAATATCTCTAATTCTTCAGCAGCCA
>NW_009260493.1:8593594-8609519 GCF_000687185.1 Egretta garzetta | reverse complement strand
AGCAGGAATCTGCCTTTTGGGTTCAGGTTATTAATTTCCATTTAAACATTTTTTTCTCCATTGAACTGTTGACTGAATTTTAAACAAAAAATGCTGCTTCTAACTGAGAGGCTGAAAATTTAAGTTAAACTTTGTGCTATTTTTGAAGTAAGATTTCACTTCTATATTATCAATGCCATGCAGTTTCTAATTTTACTTCTTCCAGAATTTTCAACATTTCTTTTCTTGAAACTGTTTACTACACTCAACACAACATCAAGAATATTTTTATTCTGATTGAAATACTATTTTCCAGAGACTTCACTGTTTGTAAAACATTTTTGCCTGCTTCTGAATCCAGTACTCCGAAGACAGTTTCCCTCTTCCTAAATACAACTCACCTGTCATTGCCAAGTTGATGTTGTGAGTATTTGCTGAAAGCAAATTGACACCCATGCCCATAGCCCAGGCAGAGTGAAACTCAACCGCAGTCAGAAAGGGCAGGACGTTCATCCAAGCCGTCGGGAAGAGCACGGTGTCCACCTGCAACTCGCTCACCAGGACCACGGCAGGCTCCCGGAAAAGGATGTCGAAGCACGTGAAAATGCCAAACTTCCCAAAGGGGGTCTCAAAGGTGACGGCTTCTGGCTCTTTAGGGTAATTAAACTGAGTTTCTCTTCTAAATAGGTTGTACTGCAGGTGAAGAAAATTGCATATTAGATACTAAAAATAAGGCAAGATTATGAACAGCTACTTTTGCATCTGAGATAGGCATTAAGGCAAAGCTGGCGGTTGAGATACCTGAGCTGCCTGGCTTGGGGGGTTTGTATCCATCCAGCTGACCCTCTCCCCCTGCAAAATGGGGTGGCTGTGCCTGGAAGCAATGCCCAGCCAATATCAACTGCTAAATCCTACCAGGACGACACCTGCAAAAGCGCTATCTGGCTTGGCTAAAACTGTGCCTGAGGACCAGCTGACATTTACTGACTATGGAAAACTCTGTCACTGTTTCTTTCACATTTAATATCATAAAAGTAGCCCTTAGGTGTTTGGTAGCCGGCATGTGCTCTGCAGCTGTGGTGCTCCTGGAAGTAATGTCTGATCGATCAAGCACTTGCCTGCTTTTCCTTCTAGCTATAAGATCCTTGCATTGGATCATCCTGGCTTCATTGTCACTCCAAAATTATGTAAAATTATTGTATAAACCATCTGAAATTGATGCCAGAGAGATGAAAAGTATACTGATAATCGATTACAGGGTGATGCCGAAGCGCCTCCCTACCTTGTGGTAACGAGCCACCAGTTTCCCCTCCGAGTCAAAGACGACATTGGTGTTGTACTGATAGCGACCGTCGCGAGGGCAGCCGGCGTCACTGGAGTTACACGGCTTCTTGTCCCCGATGTTTGCAACCACGTAGATGGAGTTACTCCTGGCCATGCAGCTGAGTCGCTCCTGCACTGGTGCTGGAGCAAATCTAATGCATTTTTGGTGAAAGAAAAAACCCCCAAAATTTCACAAGTTCGAGTTCAGGTGTGAAAGAAATGCATTGAGAATTGCTATTCCACTATCTGCACATCCCCAGGCGCAGAAAAAGGGATAGGTCAAATCATAATTTCTGTTCATTTTCTTCTCTGTTTATAGCAGCATTTTAAATTGCCAGTCTCTTTTAGCTTTAAAAAATGTTCTCCCTGTGTTGTTCTTTCCTGTACCCTTAACAATGTTACTTTCTTTGTGGATATAATTCCCGGCTAAGACACATACAAAGATACGGAAAGCTTCAGAAAACAGAGGAGAGACTAAATCAATATACAAATATAAACTTTAAATAACCTAAAAATAAATTTTCAGGCAGACCTAAATCTTGATTTAAGAGACCAGTTTATCCTTTTTTAAGACTCTTGATTCTGTTTAAGGCAGCTGCCCATAACCTTCTGGTAAAAAAGTGGCCACAGCATTTACAGAGCTGAGGAATCTTGAAATCTTCCTTCATAAAGCCTCAGAACAGAAGCATGCAAAAGCTGAGCTGGGACACAGACCTCGTCCTCGTGGTGTCCCCTGCTGGCACATATTGAGAGCTGGCCCGCGTAACACAGCAGACTGAGCAAGCAGTTGGATTTCTAAAAAGCACTTGTTCAGATTAGAGAAATATTTTGTGCAATTCGATTTAGAAATCACCCAGCCACATGAGCTGAGGACTGAATCACCTTGTCTAATCTATGCATCTGACATGGTAATAAATTCACATATACTCACAGAAGATTTTCACAATTGATCTGAAGTGATAAAGTTTTACATGTTTTAATAATAATGATTTTGCCTAAAAGTTCCTCATTTTCCTCCTTTTGCAATTTTCGAAAGTGAGACTGTGTCAATGCTTTTACCTTGCATATTCTGATTACCATTTAATTAAGAGTCCCTTTTGATGCATCTCATTTCTACAGTACTAGTGATTTTTCATAGATTAAAAAAATTAGCAGTGCTTAGGCATGTATTGGGAGCAGCTCACGACTCCCTGAGAGACCAGTTTGAAACCACATAAATGACTGCAGAAGAAATCACCTTGTGGGGTCGGTGCAGGGAATCCAGTTCACCGCCGGATCAGGGATATCCTCCAGGTAGGGGTAGATGGTTTCTCTGGTGAAACGCCAGCCGTAAATGCCGTCTTCAGGAGTCACAATGATGCGGGCACCCTGACACAACAACAGCCTCCGTTAGGAATTCACCCATCAACAGGAAACCAGGAGGGGCAGCAGGAGCAGGAAATGCTGATTCACAGCGCTCCCGATACCCCGAGTACCTGCTGGGCGGCTTCCTTGACGGCCCCTTCCAAGACATCCATGTTTTTGTTCATCAGGGCCAAAGCATCATCGGGAGAAACGGGCTCGTCCGTGGCATCTGGCAGGATAACCGCGTGCTCATAGACGGCAGCGATGAAGGTGTCGGAGGCAAGGGCCTGAAGGACTGTGAGTGCAAACACCGCAGCATGCAGGAGAGACTGGGAAGGGAGCATGGCTGCTGCCTCGCAGCTCCTGGATCAGGCGTGGGGAATATAAACGGGATAGGAAGAGGAGGAGTAAAGACTAATATGTTTGCTTTGTAAATAATCTTCTATTGAGTAATCTGAGAAGGTACAGTATAGTTCTGCCAACAACCAGGACGTTTATTTATGGTAAGAAGTCAAAGAAACATTTATTGGAATTGGATCTTGTTTCCCGTTCGAAATGTTGTAAATAAAACGTGAACGAAAGGCTAAGAGAGCATGCCAGAAGCCATGCTGATCTACGGGGACCTCCATGGAAGGAGCACTTACACGCTGCATTTGTACATCCCTCTCCAGGCTTCCAAACGCATCTCGGGGTGAGCCCAGACTCTCGTGGTTAGGGTACACTACCCCATATAACCTTACTGTGCCCTGGCTGCCATCCATTAAAAACTCAGCCAGGGCCACAGGCAGACCCCCCACGTGAAATACACCTCACGCTTCAGGGTGGAGCTGATTCACCTATGCTTAGGAGACACATGGTCCTGTCGTGCCTCTTGCCTTTGGCCAAGGTCTTATTATAGCTGTCGCAGGTGCCCTGAGAGTGTCCTCCCTCCTGGATTCATGCTGCAATATAAACTAACCCTTGAACTGTGCTGATCTCTCTGCCCAGAGCTAACATACCCACTTGCTTTGTGAGAAAGAATTAAACATCACAGATTTAGTTTTTACTATTTTTGTTACAAAAGGCATTTTTTGCACAATAAGCTATTTGAAATTACTCATGCAAAGCAGTTTTTTTCTCATGGAAAGCAATTTTTGCATAGTATTTTGGAAATAGATTACAACTGTAGGTTCACGTGCTTCATAAAAAAGCCTTCGTTAGACCCAGCAGTATGTCTGTGAGGGTAAAGGAACATAACCTGGCTAATCATTTACCATTCAGCAAGAAATCGAGGAAAATATTCTTCATCCTGACAATATCTTCCTCTTCACTATGTAGTTTCACCCAGAAGTCTTATTTTTGTCCATCTCCTCAGGAGAAACTGGCACTTCAGTGTCCTCTGACAAGATGACGTTGTGCTCGTAGATGGCTGCAACGTAGCTGTCCAGGGCACAGGCCTCCAGAGCAGACAGCACCAAAAGCACGGCAGAGGCACGAGCTTTAGGAAGCCCCACGTCCGGGGCCTGGAAGTCGCCCAAGAGAAGGATGGGGCAAGCAAAGCCAGTGGGTTTTAAAATGGAAAGTCTTGCACAAAACCTGGGAATTCCCCAGAGTGGCAGAAAGCTGACACCAGGAGATGCAATCACCCTGCCCAGAAAGACTCACAACATCAAAGGCAAGATAGCTGCCAGCATTGAGCAATTCTGCCTTATACCACTGACAGAGAAGTCATGGAGAAGTAACCTCTGTGCTGCAGCCAAAAAAAATAGCACATTGCCTGGCAGATCTGTGAATGATTCAGGTGTGGCGTTGCTGTAGCAATGCCGCTCAAGGCAAGCCTGGGTCACGGCAGGAAAGCAAGCGAGTTTGGGAAATCTCAGGCAAGACCAGCACGGACACATTCCTGCCCAAACTCGAGGGCGCGGGGTGCAGGCAGGGCTGCAGGAGGCCAGGGGCCGGTCCCGAGCTCGGTGTTGCTGCATGGGCACTACCTGCACCGCCCCAGCTCAGCACAGCACGGGCTCAGGTGTGCAGGGCCTTTGGGGGCTGCTTCTCATCACAGTGGGGGCTACCAGGCAGGTTGCTTCTCTGAACAAACCCATCAGCACATCACTCAGTAACTGAGCTCTCAAGTTCTTTGGTTCCCAAAGGTCTCTGTTGGAAGAGAATTATGAATGGGAGCCACAATTTCTAAACTTTGCCTATTGCAACCGGCTTTCTTATGTCTGCACATCACTCCAGCAGAAATCTTGAAGTTAAGTTGCTCATGCGCAAAAATCACTTCTATCTGGTTGCCCATGCGGATGCATGGGTAGACTTGCGTAGTATTACTTTCTGTATGCCTGACTCGGTTCACACAATAACACATTTCACAATGATAAATGTTATGCAATCTTTGAAGCAAAAAGAATTTAGTGCCATGATGGCTTATGCCAGTCTTCTACAGGAAAATATTCATCATACCTAAACCAAACCACAATGACCTTGGACCAAATCCTGAATTCCAGATACTCACCAGATTCAGGATTGGGACCACATACTACCTGCACACACATTCCCTTAGCCAGAGGACTGGTATCTGCAGTGAACAGACCTGAAGGAGCTGCCTCTCAGCTCCTGGACCAGCCATGCGCTCCTGCCGAATCCCTTCTGCATGGCAAGATGAGACCCTCTTGCGTGCCGTAGCCTCCCTTAAATCCAGATCCTTTCCCCAGGAGAGAGTTGCAGTATCACTCTCAGGTTCCCAGGAAACAAGCACAGTGCCTGCACTGAGTTTGTACCCACGGGAAGAGGATCACACAGGATAATCCCTTGCCACACTGGCATCGGTCTGGGGTCAGACAGTAACTGACTCCAGCAGTGAGCAAGGTTTAAGAGAGCATGGCTATAGCAGCACTGATGTTGAGCTTCCATGAGTCAGACTACATTGCCTGGGGCTTTTGGTAAACATGTCATTAGGATAGACATGACACTATGCTATGTCACACGTGAGTATCTATTTACATGTGAAAACAGAAAAGGTCGTATGGTGCACAGCAGTGATAATCAGTGCTGGAGTTTGGGTAGTATTTGCACTCCCAACTTCTCACCAGCTCCATAACAGAAGTACGTGGGACTGAGGACCTTGAAAGCACCATTCTGAGACCAGGAATGGTGCCAGTGTGGGGAAAAGGAAGGAGAAATTAGACTAATAGGGGTCTCTGACCACTCTTAAAGACACAGCCACAGAACATGCACATCTTTATACACTGAAGGAAGGTCACTAGGGTTCAGCATGCAGCAACAGGTCACTGGGGAAAAGAGGAAGAAAAGATGTGAACAGGACCTTCTCACCAGTAGTAGCTGGTCTTAGGTAGAAATCTAACCCCCTTAGTACTAATCGTTACAGTAAATGAATCTGCAGGGCAGTACCACCCAGCATTATCATGAAGGAGCAAAGGACAAAGCTTATGTCACATATGTTGGTGTTATATGGCCAGAAAGAAATAGAGAACATGGGTGGGAGGAGCTGCTATATGATATGACATCCCTTGGTGACCTCTTTACTGGGTGCAAACAGTTCCAGCACTGAATAGCATCCAGTGCAGCCAGCAGGTGCTGACAAGCTGTTGTTCAGAACTGGCAAGCAGAATATTTTGAGGTTTCAATTCCAAGTTCTGGTTCTATAGATATTTGAAAGAAATGATGATTCATCTTGAGTTCTGACCAAGAAGCAGTTGCAGATTTTGCTTCAGGATTGGTCTTTGATTGGAGCTCTTGCCCAGGCTCCATGATGCTGCCATGTGCCACACCACGTGCACCAGTGGCATAAAGGCAACAAAACTGAAGCAATACAAATAGGAAAAAAACCTGCGTGAGGTAAAAGAGCAGACTTGCATAGATCAGTATAAGTAGTTGTATGTCAGATGAAGCATTACTGAGCTTTCTTGTACAGAGCTGCCACGAATCACATCTTTCACTGTTTTATTTACTGGTGTCATAATAATCATAGAATCATAGAATTGTTTAGGTTGGAAAAAACCTTTAAGATCATCAAGTCCAACTGTTAACCTAACACTGCCATCCCACCACTAAACCATGTCCCTAAGCACCTCATCTACCCATCTTTTAAATACCTCCAGGGATGGGGACTTGACCACTTCCCTGGGCAGCCTGTTCCAATGCTTGACAACCCTTTCATTGAAAAAAATTTTCCTAATGTCTAACCTAAACCTGTGTTTATAAAATATGCAATGCTATTTTAATAAGAATGTATCCTCTGGCCCACAATATAGATTTTCTGAGGGCTAGAAAAATAAAAATCTAGAAAAGAGAGAAATGAAACTGCTGTTTTGCATTAATAAAAGATTAGTAATCTTATGATATAGAAATAAATATGTGAAGCAATAAAACCAATAACATGTAGCAATAAAATAATATTTCTGCATTACTATTAAACAAAGCACATTGATTAGAAGTTTGTGCAACTGGAAAGAAGATACGTAATTGGGATTGTTGTAGTAGATGATGCTGTATCTCATTTGGATGTGAGATTAATAGTGTACAGCTTCACGTATGGTAACATCATGGGAAGGCTGGTGACTGTGGGTCTTGTTTCAGATGATCCTTTTCATACCAGCGTCCAAAAAGCGTCACAGTGACCACTGGTTTTGTTGTTCTTTTCTTACTTATCAAGCGACCATCATTCAATACCTGATTGAAACAGGTAAGAGAAGGACATAATTAGAGGAATACCCGTATGAACAAGCTAAGAGCTCAGAAAGACGTGACAAAACAGGAAGAAGGTACATCAGACCATATCTCTTACTGAAACTAGTGACTTCATTAAAAGGTATTTAATAGATCTGATTATTCACTATGAGCAAGGTCATTTCAGCTATTTCCAGATAGTTTATTCCATTACTACCTTGCAGAGAACCTAGCGTGACACAGCTCTGGGGTGTCCCATTACCTCGAACTCCCCGGGGGCCAGCTGCACGCCGCTGTACAAGACTTCTGGAAAGACGTAGCTGGTGCCAAATGTGCCGCTGAGGGAGAACCTCTCAAACCTGGTCTGCGCAGACTCCACTGGCTGCCCGCACGTGTTCGAGTCTGTGTTCTTGCACTTGAGCAGCGTGCATATCTGCGGGGAGGAGAAGACAACAACCTATTTAGCAAAATGGAAACACTCTCATAGGAAAGCCTTTTGTCATCAAAGCTAGTGTGTGTCAGAGCAGGTGACCATCACAGGATCTCTTTCATAATTTTTAAGCAACTCCTTTTTAGTTGTAGCTTGTTTTTTCAAGCCTTGATCTGATTGGGGGTATTACAGAGCTGCACTGCCTTAATAGTTATAAATAACCGCTAGTTTCTGACGTAAGTGCTCCCAGAGCACCTTATTTCATCCCTGAAGGTCAGTCCTGTCACTTCCACTAATTCTTCCAATTTCCAGTCCTCTCATTTGAAGATTCCCTTCTCACATGTCTTAGTAAGATGAGTTTGTGAATGGAAATTTCAGGTAAATGAAACGAAGTCCTCCTCATGGGTACATTGTGCAACAGTACACACAGGTTCTCTTACTGGTATTTGTACATGTTGCTAATGACAATTCATTAGATGGTCTGGTAGTCCATGGGAAATTTGAATTTTATGTTCTCCATCCAACACATGGCGAATATATGTCAAGGTGACGAAGTCAGCATCCTTTGTTACAGTTTTGTGTTAGCACTTGTAGAACACAGAGGAAATTAGGAATGGCAATGTTTTGGCCTTAGAGTTAACTCTCCAGGTTATAGCTCATAAACTCTTATGGACACCATGAAGAAATATGAAATAGGGCTAGCACTCCTGTGAAGGTTCAAAGGATGTTGGCTGGTTTTGCTGACAGGTGATGGAGGAGTTTGTGTCAGATATTGGGGGACAGAAGAAGTGCATTTGCAAACATCAGAAGTATTATTCATCAGCACATATGGTTTCCCGTTGAAATGCAAATAAGCAGAAATAAAGAATTTAATTGCCTCAGCATGTTCTCAGGAAATGAAAGAAATACTGAGGGGAAAAAGGAAGAGCAGAAATTCCTGTCTTCTCTAGAAAATTCAGTACTGGTAGAGACTGGCAGTCTGGAAGCTTCCACAATCACTGAAATTTTCTAAGCGAGCTCACCAAGAACTGAATTTATTCAAGTTACCTCCTTAAATATATTAGATGAGCTGTTTGCTGGCTAAGATCTCCCCCACATCCTGGAATCTGTACCAGCTGATACACAAAACTGTGTTGACAGACAGAAGTAAGTAACTAAAAAACCAATAATCTGCTGGCACAATAACTTAATTATGAAGGAAAAGAAGGTTTCCTAATATGTCTTTAAGCATATTCGACCAGGATGTAACTCACTGTCTTCCCAAACATTTGATTAAAAGAGAGGAAGAGTGGACATGTCCAGTAAAAGTCATATGCCATTTCAGTAAACTCCGTTGCTGTGATTAGAGGAATGACAAAAAATTAACATCTCTGTGACCCTAAATTATCAGAGCATCTCATAAAGATAGATATGATCAACTGATTTTTTAACAGCAACTGTTTGATGAAGATTACAGAGGAGATTCAGGACACTTGCTGCAGATAGTCCCAAAAGAGGGCCTAAATTTAGCCAATATTGCATGGCTAAAAAAATAGTGAACGAACTCTGGGAACTTAAAAGAGGTTTAGAGACCTCTCCACTGCATTTGTTGGATTTAAAGGTAAGCAGGCTTGGACATTCTAGCAACTACTTCCCATTGCTAGCAAATAGGACCCAGGGACTCCAGCATACAAGAAAGTCACTGTCTTTCCCCTCCCCAGAGCTGAAGGTTCCTCCTTGTAAAGCAACTTCCTAAAATAAGTACTCCCCCTCCAAAGAATCATTACCTGCAGATAGTATTGCCCTTCGACAACATGAAGCCCATCAAAAGCACCTAGCACATAAACTTCATCTTTTTGTTTCCCTGCCATCTTGTAGCTCAAGTGACAGCAGAGGTCCTTCTGGCAAACGGTGAGATTCCCTTCAGGCTTAGTGAGCTCAGTGAAAGTGAACCAGTCGTGGAAGATGAGTCCTCCAAAATCATGGTCGTTTGGTGAGAAACTTTCGACACTCGAAGCATATGAGCTCCAGCTGACAGCAGGCGGGGAGGCAGGAGAAAGGCGAGGGTGTGAATCTAGTTCAGCAATGAGGAGGTGACCATCCTCAGTTTTCATATTGTAGTAGTATGTTCTGGCTCCGTTTGGTGCATAAATACCGCTCCCTGAGGAGAGCACAACATTCAGTCCAAAAATAATAATAAAAATTCATGTTGTCCTTTTAATTGTCCCTACTGATAGCTTATCCACTATTTTTTAAATATTACGGAAATTTTGATCTCGCCAAATGTGACTGTTAGCAACTCAGTACACAGAGATCATGCTTTGGCAAAGAATAGCATTTATTTCCCTGGATGAGGTCTGCTCACTGAAGACAAGGGCAGAGGGTGTTATGTTATGGTTGTATTTATGGCCTCCTCAGTTCTCTTTTCTCCTGTATGCAACAGAGTTGCTTGAAAATCCCTTTATTCTCAGCTAATTGATGTAAAAGAACCATCTACTGATTGAGACCATCCAAAACACAACACAGGCATGTATCGCAGGCCCATCCTGGTGAACAGAGGGGGACATAGCAGCTGTCTGCCCCATTTACACTGGCTGGGGAATCCTCCCCACCTGGGGAATTCATGCCCGACCAGTGCCAAGTGACAGAGGGAAATCAAAGAAGGTCTGTCATACCCATCACCACTGAAGAGCCACATAAAATGGACAACAAGCAGTAGCCTGTCAGGCATTTCAAATGAGAAGCCTCAAGCTAATACTGTGGTTTCACAGCTCAGTGGAAGATACTGGTCTCGCTGAAATATACTATCCCATAAGCTAAGCTCTAGAAAATCAATGTTACACTCTTAAAAGAAAATGAGGACTTCATTTGGCCAGAATAAATGGAGCCATGCATTGGGTTTATAAGTGTGTTTATCATTCAGCATTCAATTGCAGACTCACAGGTGGAGAGGAAAAGAACCTGTTTCAGAAGTTTCTACTCGGGTAGAAGGGGCAGTAACTTACTACTTCTTTGGAGGGATTAAAAGAAAGAAAGGAAAATCCTAAGAAGCCAGGGAGAAGAAAACACCACAAGTTGTGCTGTGCTTTGTGTGGCACCAGTAGGGACAGGGGGTGTCAGGTTTAAAATTCAGTGGCTAGCCTCTTCACCTTCCAAATAAATATATTATATTCCTCTGAAAAATCACCTTGTAGAACAGGGAATAAAAATTCATGGCTATGAAGATTTTTCAGACAGAGTGAGAAATAATTACCTGTCATAGAAATGTTGGTATAGTGTGTATTGGCAGCTAGGAAGTTGACACCCATGCCCATAGCCCAGGCAGAGTGAAACTCAACCGCAGTCAGAAAGGGCAGGACGTTCATCCAAGCCGTCGGGAAGAGCACGGTGTCCACCTGCAACTCGCTCACCAGGACCACGGCAGGCTCCCGGAAAAGGATGTCGAAGCACGTGAAAATGCCAAACTTCCCAAAGGGGGTCTCAAAGGTGACAGCTTCTGGCTCTTTAGGGTAATTAAACTGAGTTTCTGACATAAAGAGATTATACTGTAGGGGAAGGAAAAAAGAGAAACCGGTCAAAGGCACTTACTGCAGTATCCTGGAGTCATTCCCTAAAACTGTTCAGAATGACTAGAGAAGTTTTATGACCTGTGCTTGAAGCCTTCACCTGTAGGAAGTCAGGCTAAAATTGTATGATCATCATGGTTCCCAAAAGGTGGATATGGGGAGACACATATTGCCCTGGCATCTAGCTAGGAAAGCAATCGGCTATCTGCAGGTCTGTTGGTGTTAGCCACCTGCAACTCCCATAAAAATAATCTTTCCACTCTCCCCACCTAGTTTGTAGCTCCCGTGACCCGAAAGACACACAGAAGAGAAATAATAATGGAAGAGGAGCACAAAGGACCTGGTGCCAAGAGACAGGATTGGTGACCTTGGTGTGGAGATGGATGGGAGGACTGGAAGCACGCAGCGCCAGAAGGAAGCACGAGGCAGTACAGGGAGACTTCAGAGCAGAGAAGAAAACAAAGGCAGTGGTGATGGGGGAAAGACAGATGATCTCAGCCAACAGAGATATCCAAGTTTGCAACATTCTCAGCTTTCCAACATTTTCCTTCTTCCTTCACATTCATGTTTAATAAAAAGAGTCCTTTAATCTCCAGGCGGCCTGGACAATAAACACGTGCCACCAAGCCAGGAAAGAGGTTCAAGTTTACTGAACTTGTAACTCAGCACCTGGGTTGCGCCAGGCTGGCAGACAGGAGACCAGACTCACGTTATCAGTGTCCCACTCACCCAGTTTGCTCACAAAGAAATATCTTGGCATTGTCTCTGAAGAACTAGGTGAAATACTGGGCCCAAAGTGCATTAAATAAACAACTGACTTTGGTCTAGCCACATTGGCATGATATCTGGCACACAACCCTCAGACAACTTTGATGAACCTTGCAGGTAGGCACATAAAACTGAAAGAAGATACTTTCATTGGGTGCGTTTCAATGGCCTCATCTCTTTTTACACCCAGCTTAGGTCCATGGTTATGTCCAGATAATTCTTGTTATGCAAAAACTGTGCTGAAACATCATCAGAAAAAAAAAAAAAAAAGATAGGAAAGGGTCTGTCTTCCTTAAATCAGACTATTCATCTAAGAGGAGATGCAGATAAACATTTTAAAATCCTGGAACATGAAGGAGCAGTCTGGTGAAAACCTGGCACTGAAAACTAAAGCTGCTTAAGCAGCAGCTTTTCCAGTAATAGGGAGTTAACAAACCAAGGAAGTAAACCAAAACCATATGCCACTAAATTGGACTTGCGCAATCATTTTTCATTCTAGTCCACTTTGAGAAACATGACAGCAAATGCAAATTTGGAGTCAACACTTCACAGCAAGAGAGAGATTCTTTTCCATTATAAACAGAAGCAAAAACCTGCCACGGGACAATGGCTGGCATTTAATTCTCTTGCCAAATGAAGACATTGTGGAAGCAGTAGAAAAATAGCTTCTGACTTTCCAAGGCCACTTTACCTTGTGGTAACGAGCCACCAGTTTCCCCTCCGAGTCAAAGACGACATTGGTGTTGTACTGATAGCGACCGTCGCGAGGGCAGCCGGCGTCACTGGAGTTACACGGCTTCTTGTCCCCGATGTTTGCAACCACGTAGATGGAGTTACTCCTGGCCATGCAGCTGAGTCGCTCCTGCACTGGTGCTGGAGCAAATCTAATGCATTTTAGAAAAAAAACCTAGCAAAATCTGTGCTGTCAGTGGTGAGGGCATGCCGGCACCTCTGATTCTGCAGTTGTGGCAGGGAATGCAGATATGCAGGGTGGCTGCAGCACTCCCTCAGGTTGCTTCCCACACCCAGGGGCAGCTCTGGAGCCCTCCCATTGGGGTCTGGTGGGATGTGCCACCCTTGGGCTGCCTGCCAAGCACTCCTCAGCACCCAGAACATGCTCTGCAGCAAGCAGATAGTCCTAGGGCTGGGAATGGGTGGGAAAGGAATCACTGGGCAGGGGAAGAGACTAACTTGGTGTCACACAGGAGAATATCTTAGTGTCTGGCATAGCAGCACCTGAGGACTGTAGCTCTGGGGCCTTGACACACTGAGCAGAATCAAGCTGTGGAATAGTGCACCTGATGCAGTCAAGGCAATTCATCTCCTCCTCTGGACGGGAGCACCCAGGCCTCTAGCCATGGCCTGAACAGCAGTGGGATCTTCCTTTCAGGATGTGACAGGCCATGTGCCATAAACTGGCAGCACCTCTGAAGCACCCGTACCATGCCAGGAATGGAGCAGACATCCCCCTCTGTAAGGTGGCGATGCATATGGCTTTGCAAGGTGTGCATGGACCATTCAGGAGGACATCATGCAAGATACATATATAGGACCAAGGAATAGGGCATGCCAGGCAGCAATGGCTGGCATCATATTCCCACAAGGTGCTAATGAAAAACCTGATTTAGGGCAGTGAAGAGACACACAGATCACCTTCACAAAAAATTACTGTGCGAAGAACTGGAATAAAGACCTGCCTAGGCACACTGCCACCCTACACCCTACATTTACAGAAAGGCTTCGTATATTTTAGCTACTTATGTCTCAGTAAAAAGCTGCGCATCCTGCACTTCTCCCCATTGTGATTCTTCCTCTCAGGACCATTAGGGAATTACATCCTCACAGATGTAATATTATGGTCTTAGCACCTCATCATCGAGGAGGCGCAGAAAGCAGTGGTGAAAAAGGCATTTATTTCATGACGTATGGATCTGAAGTCCAGCGCTCAGCTACAGGTTATGATGTCCCAGCTGGAACATGACATTTGAATGACAGGTCATGTTCTACAGCACGGAAATTCTGGCAATTCGGGCTTTATCTTATCTTGACTGTGAAAAGCTAAGATTAAAACTTTGAGTTTGTATCGCTCAGAGATTTGGACTTTGACTACTGAACTCATCACTTCTGTTATTACCGCTCGGAAACTATTTCTTGGTGGTCCACAAAGACAGTATGTGTGCTTTTGTGCATGCTATATTTTATACATATGAACATAGCATTTGTAAAAAACCAACCAAACAAACAAAGCAAATAAAAGCTAGTGTTAAGAATTTCCGATCAGTTCTATTCAAAATGGTGTGCAAATACTGAAAGCAGAATGAGAAGCTGCATATTCTGGCATCAAAACTTTTCCAAATGTAAAAAAAAAAAAAAAAGTAGTTTCCTCTATCTTTAGCAACCTAAATTCTGTATATTCTTTGAATTTCCCTCTGAAGTGTCTAATTAAAAAAAAAAAAATTAACAGGGCTCTCTAGTCAATTAGTCATGGACATGCTGTACATTTTATCATTTAACTACCTTCTTATGCAACTTTAATTGAAACTTAACCTCACGTCAAAAGCATTAGCAGTGCTTAGGCATGTATTGGGAGCAGCTCACGACTCCCTGAGAGACCAGTTTGAAACCACATAAATGACTGCAGAAGAAATCACCTTGTGGGGTCGGTGCAGGGAATCCAGTTCACCGCCGGATCAGGGATATCCTCCAGGTAGGGGTAGATGGTTTCTCTGGTGAAACGCCAGCCGTAAATGCCGTCTTCAGGAGTCACAATGATGCGGGCACCCTGACACAACAACAGCCTCCGTTAGGAATTCACCCATCAACAGGAAACCAGGAGGGGCAGCAGGAGCAGGAAATGCTGATTCACAGCGCTCCCGATACCCCGAGTACCTGCTGGGCGGCTTCCTTGACGGCCCCTTCCAAGACATCCATGTTTTTGTTCATCAGGGCCAAAGCATCATCGGGAGAAACGGGCTCGTCCGTGGCATCTGGCAGGATAACCGCGTGCTCATAGACGGCAGCGATGAAGGTGTCGGAGGCAAGGGCCTGAAGGACTGTGAGTGCAAACACCGCAGCATGCAGGAGAGACTGGGAAGGGAGCATGGCTGCTGCCTCGCAGCTCCTAGAATGCTCTGAGTCACAGACAAATGGTGCAAAAGGCATATATATAGAGAAAAAAAAAAAAAAGAGGGGCAAAGTTTATCTTTAAAGGAGGGAGGAAATACTGGTCTGTTAAAACATTACCTTGGAATCAAGCATTGCTGGTGACATACGGGAAAGTATAACAGTACACAGTAAGGATGTTGCAACTCAATGAGACTAAAAAAATTTGGCAATGCCAAGAGTAACTGTGCCAATAGAAAAAGTAGTTATTAAAAACATGTCTAGAAAGAACAGTCTAATTTTTGTTGTTATACTTTTTTCTGTCACCAATTGCAGTAGACTTTTGCTATCTATGTTGGCTCAACTCTGATCCCCACATGGAAGATGGATATGTTCCCCCTGGAGCTAGCCTTCTGTGGCAAAATTGCGGGGTTTAAAAACTTTATTCTAGTGTCTTCATATTCCTCAACCGTGTGATATGTGCCATTACATGCAGCTTGCTTCCCAGAGTTTCTTTAGACCAAAGTCATCACATAGCATCTCGCTGTACTGAGACATAACGCACTTCATGTGCCAGCGACAGAACTGTCCCTTGCATTTATCATAGAATCATAGAATGTTTTGGGTTGGAAGGGACCCCTAGAGGTCATCTAGTCCAACCCCCGCGCAGAAGCAGGGACACCGCTAACCAGATCAGGCTGCTCAGAGCCCCATCCAACCTGGCCTTGAATGTTTCCAGGGATGGGGCCTCCACTACCTCTCTGGG
>NW_009260493.1:8585972-8592316 GCF_000687185.1 Egretta garzetta | reverse complement strand
ACTACATCGGCCAATTCCCTCAGGACTCTGGGATGCATCTCATCAGGGCCCATGGACTTATGTGCATTCAGGTTCCGCAGGAGGTCACAAACCCTATCTTCTCCTACAGCAGGAGGGGTTTTGCCCTCCCGGTCCCCCTCATGCCATCCATCAACTCGGGCGGGTACGCTTTCTTTAACCATCCCAGTGGATCTCCCCACCCCTTCTGTTTAACAGTACATCACTTTCCAACAGCCTTCCACCAGGAAATTTCCACCTGGAGGAAATGTTTTCCTCTGGAATCAGGCAGGTAAGCCACCAGACAGGCCATTAATCGAGCACCTCATTGCCTGGCTGCCACTCGCCTGGAGCAGAAGGGCAGGCTAGTTCACCAGGCACAGTGGCATGCCTGCTCCTCTGCTCATCTTTCCTGGCCCCAGGAACATGCTGTCTATCGAAAGGCCTTCATTTATTAATCTTCTACTTCAGTTCAAATTCATTTTTTGCTATGACATTTTCAATTTTTTGACTGTCTAGTAGTTGCAGTATTGTCCCTTGGAAAAGGTTCTCTGAACAGTGGGAAGCAGAACAGGCTGCCTGCCTTCAGCCGCAGCAGACCGTCATTGCAGAGCTGCCTCAGAAAAGACAGAAATGCGGGCGAATGCGAGCACCAGAGAGTTCCCTGCAAGAGTAGCGCTGACAGAGGGTCTCAACCATTAGGGAGATTGACTTGCATCTGGTAACGTTCACCTCTAAGTACTTCTCTACATACATTGCTAGATACAGCATGCTCATTCAGGAGCCTTAAATAGAAGCCTTTAAAAGGCTGCAGTGGAGATTTCGGTGATAACTGAAGCAATGTAGCTTGGAAGCCTTTTTTCCTCCCCTGTTTTTCTCATCAGATGAAACATGCATTGAGTCACATTAACCACAACCAGACGTAAGGCTGAAGGAGGAAGCAGTAAACCCTTCCTTGTTTAGCAACAGCTAGGACAACAGTCAGCCTGGAAAAGCGACTGCCCTGGCAGAGCGGAGCAGAAAAAGTGACAAGCGCAGGGGGGCCGGGCACTGCCCTGCACATCCAAGTCATGCTGTCAGGACAGGGGGGTTTCTGCAGCGTGTCGGGACGGAAGCATCCCCGCCTGCCTCTGTACCAGCTGGCTCCACCGCCTACTGCCTGCAGCAAGGAACTAACTCCGGTTAAACAGACAAACCCAGCGAATAAAACTTAACGACACTACAGAGGGCCAAGTTATACATGGCTGTGGGTAATGTAAGAAGAAATTTATCCTGGAGCTCCCTCTAATTTTCATGCCTCCATCCTCCCAGCCCACTCTCCTCACCCTTCTACTGCACTCCCTTCCGCCTCTGCTGCCACCTGTGGACATCTTTTATCTGAGGACTGACTTACTTTTGTGAAGCATGATGCGATTTTGGTGCTAAGCCAGCTTAGCCGTAGAGGTAGTCCATCTTCAGACTGTGGTCCCACTCCTTTTCTTGTGCTACGAGAGGCTGCGTGGAAGACTGCTCTTTATCGGATGGGTTAATCTTGCTGTGGAGCAGCCTGTGTGAAGGGTCACACCTGCAACCACACAAACACTACAAAGCAGTGAGGACGTGCGGGCAGGGGTGAGGAAGTCAGAAGCTGCTCATTTTTAGCCACAGCACGTAGTTATGTTGCTTAGCTGTAACAGGACACCATGTCCTAGGGCGTAGATACACATATAGAGAGATACAGTACTTTTTCTCCATAAACAAGCAGAGTGTTTTCCATTACTTCTATTATATGAATTGCAGAGGTTTACAATTTAATACATCTAGAGACTAAAATCTTGGTTTTACAACATTCACTTTGTTCAAAACCGATGTATTTTACATCCTGCAAGTCTGGTTTTCATGGCGTTGGTCAGATGAAATGTGAACAGTGTTTTTATTTCAGAACAAACCTGCAAAATACACAACAGAACTAATGGTACATAGAAATCTTAGCCACGCCAAAGTAATCCAGTCCACTTGCTTAGAAGGTGCAGAGCCTGCACCCGCACACGTGCCAGCACGCTCAATCTGTTGAAGGTGTTTGCCAGCCTTTGCCAACACCTGCTTGCACAGTCCTGACACCCCCTCACACCAGCACGAGCAACCGTTTCATGGGAAGACAAATACGTACCTGCAAAATTGCTCATTTTGAGAATTTTTGGGATGGACCCACCCAACTGCTTGGAAAAGGTGACACAGTTGTCAATAGTTTTGTGGAAAGGAAATTTTCCACATCCTAAAACAGTGGCCAGAAAGATTCAAGTAGACACCTCCAACTGTAAGTTAGGGCATGGCATGATAACGCATTACACTGTGTGCTCTGTTGAATAACTGTTTTTTGAAGCAATGGTGTTTGCAGGCTTGTTTTCTTTTTCAAAGCATATGGTAACTTAAAAGTTCAACCACTGACCTTCAAAGGTTCTGTTGATCTCTGGTTTCAAAAAGTGTGTGTTCAGAGAAGGGGCAGAACAGTGTTGTGGAAATGACTTCTAATACCCTGCCAAAAATTTCAAAGAATTAAAAATCGGTTGTTATCGGGCCACAACCCACTGCTGTGTGCCTGAATCCTACACCACTAAAGTCAGAGGGATTTATTTTCTATTGTCCCCAGCAAGATCAAGGTCAAGCCTATGAAAATCAAAAGCTATCGTACAAAAACACATGCAGAACTGCCCAGCAGCATAATTTATTTTTGCTGCAAAATCAAGTCAACAAAACAATGTGCAATGACTATGCTGCTAGATAAAGAAACTTGAGAAACAGAATGCCATTATAATTATGGGTATTAACATTAATTAACATTAATAAACATTATGATTAATTACAATTAATTAGCATTACAGAAACAAGCAGGTGAGATCTTAAAGGATCTGCAGTGAAATCATGGTGAAGCTTGCTGCGTGTGTGGAGGGTCCTTTGCATACCACCTCCCAAAGAGTGTTACACTCAAAACTGGCTTCGATGTACTAGCCCGACTTATCAGCCGTCCATCATTTAGCACCTAGTTATGGGAAAGTAAAATAAACAGGAACATCAGCAAAGCAGTGCTATTGTATGAAAAACAGAAAAGAATATATTAATTAATGTTAACCTAGTTGAGAGGTGTCTTGAAAAAAGGACAAAGCAAAGCATGTCTGAGTCTCTTATTCACTTGGGAGACACCGCTAAGTCTGAGAAAAACTATACGACCTCTTTCTTGAGCAAGATCTTGTTCTAGGAGGTTTGGAGAAGAAGGGAATCAAGGAAATGGACTTGCTGTATGAATGTAACCAGGAAAATCAGGCGGAAATAAAGCTGCCTTGAACTCAAGCCAGTTACTGAAATAGAGGGCCCTTGAGAACTCCCAAGTTGCTCCTTTAATCTTGTAGTGGCTTTTTGACCATTTGCATTACAAGTCTGACAACTCACAAGGGTGTCCCATTACCTCAAACTCCCTGAGGGCCAGCTGCACCCCGCTGTACAAGACTTCTGGAAAGACGTAGTTGGTGCCAAACGTGCCGCTGAGGGAGAACCTCTCAAACCTGGTCTGCGCAGTCTCCACCGGCTGCCCACATGTGTTCAGGTCGGTGCTCTTGCACTTGAGCAGTGTGCATATCTGTGGGAGGAAGGCACAGAAAGGCAAAAGAGCACTAAGCTTTCAACAATCAAGAGCTGGATTTGACTGTAAGAAGACTGTAAGAAAAGCTGTCATGATGAAGAAATTATCGAATACATCTACTCATTTATTTAGGCCAAGAGGACCCATTGGCACTTGAAGCTTTGTAAAAAGACAGATCTTCACCAGCACAGCAGCAAAGCACTGTGTCTGTGTGTACACATGTGTGTTTATAAGCTACGTGTGCATTCATGCCCAATGCATATGAATTTAGTCATAGATGTGGCATAGTCTATCACCTAGGTAAGTTACTTCAGCACTGGCTGAGTTTCCTAAAAAAACTGAAGCCATGCTTATTTGCCTGCTCCAGTAGGAATACTCTAAAGACATAGAGAAAAGATAAGAAGATAGAGCACATGAAAAAAAGCCTAAGAGTGAAATTTAAAAGAACAAATACACTGACAAGCCATGTGAATGCAAAGATTATATATATATATAATAGTTTCTTCATTTTGTGAGATAACTGCATGTTAGAGAATCACATTGGCACAATGGCACAATCCACTGAGCAGACAACAGCTCTCTGTTGTGACAAGAGCATCCCTATGAAGACAGGGAGAACTCTACGATCTTCGCTCCCTTTTGTACATATATATGGAAACCTCCTTGGAGTGTTATAGCACAGGCTCAACTCAGGGTCTTCACTTTCATCATTTATAACACAGACAGAAAAGCAGGATCAACATGTCTAATGAAGTCAAAATGCATCGTGAAGAAAACAAATGTTTTCAGAGGGGCCTAAAAAATGCCTCTTCTGGAACCCCCTCAATCAAAAAAAAGACAAATGCAAATGGGCTGCAAAGAGAGTATTGCAGCTTTCCCACTGTCCAAATAAGAACAGAAAACCTTTACCTGCAAATAATACTCTCCTTCAACAACATGTAGCCCATCAAAGGCACCCAGAACATAAACGTCATCTTTCTGCTTCTCGGCCATCTTGTAGCTCAGGTGGCAACAGAGGTCCTGCTGGCAAATGGCATGGTTTCCCTCAGGTTCAGTGAGTTCCGTGAAGGAGAAGAGATCGTGGTAAACGACCCCACTGAAATAGTGATAGTTTGGCAGAAGCTGTTCAATGCTGCTGGCATACAATTTCCAGTTAACGGCAGCAGAATAGTCAGGAGACAGACGTGGTCGTGAACTCAGTTCTGCCACCAAAAGGTGACCATTTTCCATTTCTGTGTTGTAATAATACGCTCTCGGACCATCTGGGGTATAAATACCACTCCCTGCAAACACATAACACCAGAAAGCTTAGCTTTTAATCTGAAAGCAAGGGTATGGTATGAGTAAGCGGCCTTCACTAATTAAAAATGTGCCAAATTTTATTCTAATGTTTACCGGATTATTCTGAAAGTAAATTAAGACTTCACAGACTACAATCCTAACCTAATACTTTTTGAAATCAATGGAAAGTAGAACAAACTCTGATGTTTCAAGTATTTTAAGTGACTGAAAACCAAAGGAACAGCCCATAGCTGCTTTTATTTGGATGACAAAGTTTAGGGCTACATTTTAGCAACACCAATAAGTTCTCTTTCAGTTCTGCAGGCACACACCCACAAAACTTGTGCTTGACTTCTAGCATCTGCTCAGGAAAAATACACAGTGAAAACAGAGCTTGCAAAGAAAACTTGACACAAGATCTCCAGCCCAGCAGTCTTTGCAGGACTCCCAAGAACATTTCTCAGAGTTAGGTTTCCACCTAGTGGAGAAAAAAAAAGTTTGAGCCTTCACCATGACCAAAACATTGATAAACAGCAGGGTCAGAAGCTGAAGAATCACATGCATAAACTGTCAGGACCGATCATTTAACAAATAACTAGGGGTGTTCTAGTCAACTTAAGTATTTCTGAGTTCTTACATAGCACATTTTGATTTCCTTTTTATCTGTACAAGTTCTCTTGTCCTACTCCTGTTGACATCTGCACACATACCTAAAGCTGATGGGAATTTCTGCTCAGGTCAACTGCACTACATAGATAACAATGTTGCCCACGGGAACAAGATTAATTAGAGCAATACGGCTGGGTCATGACTATCTAAAGTGGCGTTGCGTGTATTTGCTGAAAGAAAGTTGACGCCCATTCCCATAGCCCATGCTGAGTGAAACTGGGCCGCTGACAGCAGTGGGAGAGTGTTAACCCAAGTGGTTGGGAATAGAATGGTGTCAACCTGAAATCTGCTTGCCAGGACCACGGCTGGGTCATGATAGAGTATGTCCGCACAAGTGAAAATGCCAAAGTAGCCAAAGGATGTATTGAAAGTAACAAATTCTGGATCCTTGGGGTAATCAAACTGTTTCTCTGCCACAAAAAGGTTGTACTGTTCATGGAAGAGAAGGAATGGAGAAAAAAAATATTAGAAAAGAATCAAACCATTTAAATCACAGTAATATTGAATATAATGCTCATTCACTTAAATATAAGCAATGGAGAATATGTTTTGTGAACATGCTATATCTTAATTTCAAAAAGAAGAATTCATACCACTGCAAGGCTGGTCAAGCACAAATACCCAATTTATACCAGTGAAGGGGATTTGTATTTAGTTAGCAAGAGTTTAGGACATGAATGTTTTAATCTCTCATGCATCACTTCCTACTGAGAGCAGTAAAAATAGAGGGCTTATTGAGTTTTAATTAATTTATTTTAATTACTTACTATTAAATTTAGAG
>NW_009260493.1:8564738-8585961 GCF_000687185.1 Egretta garzetta | reverse complement strand
GAAGATATCTTAAGGCAGTTGCTTTCTCCTGCCTTCTGACACCTGCTCTATAATGACTCTGTGTATGAATAAATTTAAGCCTGGGAAGCAGCTTCTGTTTCACATCTTTAATCACCTGAAGATCATGCGCTTCC
Organism: Egretta garzetta; assembly: GCF_000687185.1. Lineage (NCBI taxonomy): Eukaryota > Metazoa > Chordata > Aves > Pelecaniformes > Ardeidae > Egretta > Egretta garzetta. The sequence goes on along the minus strand of NW_009260493.1, from coordinate 8,585,827 downwards.
CGAACTTTGTGAAATCCTCTTACCTTGTGATAACGAGCCACCAGTTTCCCTTCTGAGTCAAAGACAACGTTGGTATTGTACTGGTAGTGACCATCACTCGGGCACCTTGGGTCACTGGCATTACAGGGCTTCTTGTCTCCCATATTTGCAACCACATAGATGGAGTTATTCCTCGCCAGACAGCTTAGTCTTTCCAGCACTGGTGAGGGAGCAAACCTAAACAGCAGGGAAGGAAGAAAGGAAATAAAATATCGAAGCCAGTCAATCCATAAAAATGCCAACGCTATGACTACAGATCACAAGAATGATAGGTTTAAGTTAGCCATTCCTAATACAGGACAGTAGTTTTCTGTTATTCCACAGAAGGCAGCAGTTTTGTGCTTCAAAGCTTAGTGGGCTGAAACTCTAGCTTCGCTTCACGTTAGAGAAGTGAGGAACACAAGGAGTTTCCTTGCAGCGAAAGTGAATCTTTGCACCTTCGAGCCTCCCTTCTGCTGCCAGCGTGTGGTACAGCGTTGATGTTACACTGGCACATGGGCTAATCTGAGCTTTCTGCTTCAGCTCTTGGGTCAGCTGCTGTGCTGAGGTAGCTTACGATTTGTCTCTTCTATGGTGCACTTTGTTGTATTTCAGCAAATATCACAGCCTCAAAAAATGGTGCAATTAATTAAGGAAAATAACAGAATGAAAAGGCTACCACGTCATGATTAAAAATAGAAATTTGAAATTGTGCAGTATATCCTTTCAGTAGTAGTTGTTACTTTATTCACAAATATTCCTAATATTCCTGTATCTTAAACATTTTCTACAGCATGCATGGAATACATTACTGAAATGTAGATCCTGCAAGTTTTTGGTTTTCTTTTAAATGTATCTATCTCAGCCTTTATGAGTATACTAACTAGAATCAAAAGAATTACAGTGACAAAAAACGACAGAGAAAAATGATAAAGTTGTCTGAAGGTATTTATGGCAACTACATGATGTGTAACCTGCCTTCATTTCTCAGCAGTTGTTCCAAGACATTTAAAACTATGAAAAAACACTCCTAAAGGTAGCCGTCTTTCCCATTGAACCATTCCCCTGTGCACAGCAGGGATGATACCTTCTAGGATCAGCACACGGAATCCAGTCCACCCGTGGGTCCGGGATATCCTCAAGATAAGGGTATATTGTTTCCCTTGTGAAGACCCAGCCGTAAATGCCATCATCATGAGTCACAATGATATGGGCACCCTGGTACCAACATACAACCCCAAAAAACACCATTAAGAAAATGAATAAATGGTCAGTGTTTACCAAAATGAACATCTCTAACTCTGTCATGATACCTGTCTGGCTGCTTCTTTGATGGCCACCTCAAAAATTACCATATTTTTTTCCATCAGCATCAAGGCCTCCTCAGGAGAAACCGGCACTTCAGTGTCCTCTGACAAGATGACGTTGTGCTCGTAGATGGCTGCAACGTAGCTGTCCAGGGCACAGGCCTCCAGAGCAGACAGCACCAAAAGCACGGCAGAGGCACGAGCTTTAGGAAGCCCCACGTCCGGGGCCTGGAAGTCGCCCAAGAGAAGGATGGGGCAAGCAAAGCCAGTGGGTTTTAAAATGGAAAGTCTTGCACAAAACCTGGGAATTCCCCAGAGTGGCAGAAAGCTGACACCAGGAGATGCAATCACCCTGCCCAGAAAGACTCACAACATCAAAGGCAAGATAGCTGCCAGCATTGAGCAATTCTGCCTTATACCACTGACAGAGAAGTTATGCAGAAGGAACCTCTGTGCTGCAGCCAAAAAAAATAGCACATTGCCTGGCAGATCTGTGAATGATTCAGGTGTGGCGTTGCTGTAGCAATGCCGCTCAAGGCAAGCCTGGGTCATGGCAGGAAAGCAAGCAAGTTTGGGAAATCTAAGGCAAGACCAGCACGGACACATTCCTGCCCAAACTCGAGGGCGCGGGGTGCAGGCAGGGCTGCAGGAGGCAGCTGAGGGCTGCTCTGATCCAGCCAAGTGTAGTTTGGCTTATCTGGCACAGTCCTGACTTTGCACAGATTGTACAACTACGTTAGTAACAGCAGGTGGCTGCTCAGACCTGCCACCGCATGAGGCAAGCGCAGCACTAGCCAGGGGCTTGCCAAGCGTAGGAGATCCCATTGCTCTGCTTTAACCATGGTTCCAGGACCCCTGGATAATCACAGCAGGAGAACATGCTTATTAACAACAAACCTGGAAACCAGCATTCCCCTTTAGGTTTCTTTTGCCTCCATTGTAAATATGAAAGAATGGAAAGGGGAGAAGATGTGCTGCCAGAAAGCCAGAGGGGTTAGTTAAGCCTGTCTAGTTTCTGCTGGTGGTCTGGTGAAGTTCATACATTGCAGGACAGCTCATTAGTTTCAATGACATTTGTGCTCTTTCCAGTAATCCCAGCCACTTCAAGTCCTAACAGCACACGTCAGCTAAGTGAACAAGTCATCCCACAAAGAGAGCTAATTAAGTCTCATGTCCACAGATCTGCACCCTGTGTCTACCTCTACTCCTCTCAGCTCCTTCTCACCTGCCTCACCATCGGCACTGGTGGGGTCAGCACTTGGTAATAGGTTGAGGTGTGCACTCCTGGTTTTGGTAAAGTCTAACACCTGATACAAAAGGATACAGAGCTATGGCCAGGATGTTCCCAGGGGAAGCCTGTCCTTTGGTCCCCTGATGTTTCACAGTTCAGCTGGCTACCAGGGCAGCTCTTCTTGCTTGTGCCCCAAAAAGGGCCCTGGCAGAGAAAGAACTATTTCTCATGTGAGTTCCAGTAGCATGAGAAACTGACTGGAAATTGGTAGGACTAGACCATTTTTCTAATTTATGGAAAAATGGGTACCACAGAGAACCCCTTCTAGGACCCAGTTCTGGGCTCAAGGACAAATTAAAAGACTTTTGCCACAACCAAGGCCAAGAAGTCTAGTGCGAGTTTGCCAGGCATGCCCTTGTCTCAGTTCTCCTTGAGTTTCTTTGCCGAGCATCTGGAAGAGGTGAGGAGGGTGGTTTTTTTCCTATTGTTGGAAAATAGCAGCCCTAGACTTTTTGATAGATTTACCATTGCTGAGGCAATTAGTGCAAACATTCCAGCTGACATTTATTCATAAAATACATCTCACACACACCAAGCTGAGTCTTCATATGTAACACAAACATACCTATGTCTGTGCGTGTACGTATACACACACACTGCCACGCCTCCTCCAGGACTGAAGATCAGTTAATTCGGTGTAGAGATGCTAAGTCTTCTCTTCATTACCTCTCTCTCCCATTTCCAGGCACTTTCAAGATCATACAAGTGCTGGTAGACACAAAGTCTTTTAGACTTGTTGTCTAAGAAAATTCACAAAGCTTAGGAAAGTGGTCCACAGAGCGCAGGAGCTATCGATCCCTAGGTGTAAGAAATCAAGCAAAGAAGGGAAGAGACCAGCGTGGTTGAGACAGGAGATGCTGGTCAAGCTAAGGAGGAAGAGGGAACTGCACAGGCAGTGGAAGCAGGGCTAAAGGGGGCCTATAGGAAAGAGGGGGAAAACCTTTTTAGTAGGGCCAGCTGCGTTAGGACAAGGGGTAATGGTTTTAAACTAAATCGGGGTAGGTTTAGGCTAGATATAAGGAAAAAATTCTTTACAATGAGGGTGGTAAACCACTGGAACAGGTTGCCCAGAGAGGTAGTGGAGGCCCCATCCCTGGAAACATTCAAGGCCAGGTTGGATGGGGCTCTGAGCAACCTGATCTAGTTGGCGGTGTCCCTGCTGACTGCAGGGGGGTTGGACTCGATGACCTCTAGTGGTCCCTTCCAACCCAAAACATTCTATGATTCTATGAAAAAAAGTTGCTTTATTGAAAACATTATTGTGCTTAATGCTTTGTCATTTCAAATTCTGTTTCAACATTTTATGTTATCAGTTAAAGTATTACAAGATAATGAACTTTCTTTAAAAAAATACAGTAAATCATGGTAGCAAAATAGTAGCTTTTCCCAAGAATAATGCACAGCAGGCTCAAGTATAGAAACCAGACATTTGAAAACACACCTCTTCACATACAGTGGTGCACTGTATATGGAACACAATTAAACAGGCTGACATCTGAGGGTTACTCATCACTTCAGCCGACCCACACGAGGACTTCCAAAAGAAAGGCAGTCAGTGTTTCAAAACAGCAATGCAGCTACAACTAAACCACAACTGGTTGTTCACCAAAGGATCATGGATCCCAGGCTCGAGAATAATGAAACACTTAAGTCCACTCATCTCAACACTAGGCAAAACCACAATAGTAATCAGAGAACCAAAGCTATGTCTAGCTATGTTTCACTGCCCATCAGATGAGTTCTTTCTTCATTATTCCCAGGAGGATTTTGCAGGCTGGAACTGGAACTGTTTGCACAAGGAAAAGAACAGGAGGGAAGAAACAGATGTAATATTCTCTACATACTTCTATGCAATACCAACATTACAGAAAAAAAGCCACAATTACACAGAAAGTGCTATGTGGATCACTGGATTTGGCTCTGCGCTACTGCACAGGACCATGTACTACTGCTTTCACACCTATCATTTCACAGAATCACAGAATGGTTCGGGTTGGAAGGGACCTGTAAAGGCCATCTAGCCCAACCCCCCTGCAATGACCAAGGACATTTTTGATTAGATCAGGTTGCTCAGAGCCCTGTCCAACCTGACCTTGAAAGTTTCCAGGGATGGGGCATCTAACCATTGCTCTGGGCAACCTGTTCCAGTGTTTCACTACCCACATCATAAAAAATTTCTTCCTCATATCTAGTCGGAATCTACTCTCTTTTGGTTTAAAACCATTATCCCTTCTCCTGCTGTTACAGGCCCTGCTAAAAAGTCTGTCCCCGTCTTTCCTATAGGCTCCCTTTAAGTACTCAAAGGCTGCAACAAGGTCTTCCCAGACCCTTCTCTTCTCCAGGCTGAACAACCCCAACTCTCTCAGCCCGTCTTCATAGGAGAGGTGCTCCAGCCTTGTGATTACCTTTGTAGCCCTCCTCTGGACCCACTCCAACAGGTCCATGTCTTTCCTGTGCTGTTGGCTCCAGAGCTGGATGCAGTACTACAGGTGAGGTCTCACCAGAGCAGAGTAGAGGGGCAAAATCATCTCCCTTGACCTGCTGGCCATGCTTCTTTTGATGCAGCCCAGGATACGGTTGGCTTTCTGGGCTGTGAGCGCATGTTTCCGGCTCATGTCCAGCTTTTCATCTACCAGTACCCCCAAATCCTTCTCTGCAGGGCTGCTCTCAATCCCTTCATCCTTCAGCCTGTATTGATACTAGGAGTTGCCCTGACCCAGGTGCAGGACCTTGCACTTGGCCTTGTTGAACCTCAACTTCATGCAGGCCCACTTCTTGAACTTGTTCAGGTCCCTCTGGATGGCATTCCTTCCCTCCAGCTTATCAGCTGCATCTCTCAGCTTGGTGTCGTCTGCAAGTTTGCTGAGGGTGCACTCAATCCTACTGTTTATGTCATTGGTGAACATATTAAGCAGTACTGGTCCCAATATGGACCCCTGAGGGACACCACTCATTGCTGATCTCCAATCGGACACTGAGCCTCTGACCACTACTCTCTGGATATGACCATCCAGACAATTCCAGCTCACAGACACCCTCCTGGAGGAACCATAGGTAGGGTTTGCTCGTTAATGTCACAGTCTTGTTGCTTGTATGAAACAGGCATTACCTAGTTTAGGTCTCTGTTTAGGTCAGTAGGAATTTAGGAAAGCATAAATACAAAGTATTTAAGCAATATTTTTGCCGTTCATCCTGTCATTCATTATCAGGCTGGTAGTGAGGAAAAAAAGGAAGCACAACTTCCCAAGGTTTGTTTTATATGGCTGCAAGTAAAATAAAGAATAAATATCTCTGCATACCTTCTCCTTGTTGCCTCAGTGATATAGAATATCCCAGTTGCAAGACCCTTTGAGGAAACAGACAGTTACAATTGTAATAATAATAATAGCCTTATGCAATAGCTCATAATTGCAATAGATATAAAAAGCTAAAAATGTGTAATTACTTACACTTAACAGCGCCCATCCTCCTTGGATGGCTGAGGCCCATTCGAAACCCAGCTTTTCATTTAGAAATCCTCCCAGAGTGGGACCTGCAAATGCCCTGCAACAAATCAAAATGAGGTATTGGCATCCCAAACAAGAAAGATAAAGTACCATATTCTCAGAGAAAGTTTTTATTGCATTTTGTGGCCTCCCTCCATTGATTCTCTCTCCTTTGTCAGCAAAGAGATTCTCTTCCACAGGCCTAACTTTCCTATAATCCACAGTAAATATTAATTCTTTGTTTGCCGTGGCCCAAATAAACCTGTCTAGTTACCTCCTCAGCTGGAAAGAGGATCCACATGAGAAAGCTGAATGCACTCTTTTCTGTACCTGGAATGGCTTAGAGGCCCCATTAAAGGACCATGTTTTAACAGAGCACCTACACCGATCAATTCTATCACAGAAGAAATTTAAACTCTCATCCCTCAGAATGTAAATCTTCCAAATTTCAAGACAAAAGACTGATGGACATAGGCAGGCGGGGAGGCAGATGGAGACAGATGCAGTCACTGCAAGGCTGAGCTTTATGAAACTGCCCAGCACCTTCATGTCTCGCTAAGAACGCCATGAAAGGTTATGCAGCTGCTGTCACTTTATGAAAGGTCTTACATGATATGGTCTCTCGCTACAGAAAGGGACAAAACTGTGTAAAAATAGAGAGACTTCCTGGAAGCAAATCACATAATAAAACCAGGTTTGATAACAGCATAAAACTGGGGTTTGGTAACTTTTTAGTACCTGTATTTGTACTGAACCCTACGCCAAATAAACAGGACAGCTAGAACTTCAGTTAGCTTAGAAAATTTGTACCACTGAAACTCCCCTGCAGCCATAGAGGGCTACAGGGACAGATAAAAAAAATCCTAGAAGTGGCTGTCAACAGGGGGACTCTCTCACTTCCCACTGAGCGACAGCTCTGAAGGGCCACTCAGCCAGTGGCACCTTCCACTCATTTCTGTGATGACTGCTGGGTAATGAACATAGCCACAAGCTAAGCTACGCAAACACCGACCTTAAGTAGTGGCTGCGTCTGAAAGAGAAGATTCTGTCCTAAGCTATCCCAGATGAAAGGAGGAAAGGTGGAAAATGAGAAAGGGAGAACAGAATTAGTCAGGAGCAGACACCTTCTATTGCTCCATGTGAGTGGACATAGCTTTGTGAAAAATTACAGTCCACCTCTCATTAATATTTCAGTGACAACAAAAATGACCACACAGAAGTGCAAACTAACATCCAATCACTGCAGCTTTTTGATATGCAGGGCAATACATTTCAAGGAAGACCAGTTCAGACTCCATTCCCTTTGTTGGGTAAAAAGCTTTGTTTTAACATGTCCACCAGGTACCTGTTTAGCAAGAACCTTTTGAATCAAGGTCAGCACAATGATTGCAATGCAAGACTTCTGGTTGCAATGCAGCAGGCTTTCATGTAGCAATAGTGTAGAACAACCGAATGCCCGTAGCTTACAAAAAGGTGACTGTATACCTACCCAAGGGACCACATGGCACTGAAGAGCCCAGACACCAGTCCCAGCAGGCTCAGACCTTCTTCAAATCCATTCTCACTGCAGAAAGACAGACCAGTTAGTGTAGCACTATAGGTTATTGTGCCTCAGCCTTGCCCTACAGATAAAGTTTTTACCCTCCTTTTAATTTACATGCAACATAAATAGTTAACAAGCAAAAGTGTACGGTGGAATCACGTCTGTTTACCCGGTACTTTCTTCTTCACTGCCTCTCTGGAGGATTGCAGTCTCATCTCTGATGTCTTCCAAGTGAGATTCCTCACATCACACCATCGCTCATTCCCAGTGTTTCACACATCCAAGTGTAAAACAGCGACAGGTGGTTTTTAAGAAGAAAAGACCTCGTTCCAAGAGGAACATACTAATAAGAGTAAAACAAGACCTTTCTAGTTATTACTGCCAAGCCACATCACAGACCCTGTACTGTGAGCAAGAATGACTCCTGTAGATGCAGCTGTTAATGCCAGTACAGACTGAAAAACCTGTGAAAACTGTTTGCTATTAATCGTCCTCAGAAGCTGAAATATATCCTACCGATACGAAACCACACACAGGTCACCCCAGACTATGAGACCCAAAGTTTGATGAACTTCAGTGTGTCCATAGTACTGAGATATACATTTACAAAATTATATTTGGAGTATAATGACTGGGGTGCTCAGTGAGAAAAAAGACAAGACCAGTGGAAGCATTTAAATGTTACTTGTTACCTTTGCCTCAAAAAGGGGGGAAAAAAGCCACATCAAAACCCCACTTCATATTCAGCCCTGAAAATGAGTTGCAGTTTCCTACTGTCAGTAACATGAAAGATGTGTTGGACCGAGTTACTTACTATGCACAGTGCAGTATTTCTGGAAACACGGGGATAGCACTCATGCCAAGGGAAAAGCCAATCAAAACCAGCACTAACACAAACATCCACAGCTGACTGAAAAAGAGGCATTTAAAAGAAGTTAGCTGATGAATACTCTTTTCAAATAAGGACACCATTTGCTGTTTTATCAGCTCTCCATGACTGACCAGAAAACCAGGTTTCTTGAAGCCAAGAACTCAACTTTTAATGAGCACTAAGACAGCAAAATACAGCTCTATGCTTAGAAAAAGACTTTGTAAGAGAATTTAAAAATCCTGTGCTTAAGTTAAATATTTCCTTAGAAATGCAGTTTTAAGAGGAGCACATAGAAAAGAGATGGACAGACAAGCTTAACTTAGCAATACATATATCCAAGCAATATATATATCCAAGCTCCTGACTTGCTTTATCGCACAAGTGAATGATTTTGCAGGTACAATCTGTAGCCTGATACATTATACCCAAATAGACTTAGCTAAGGAAAAGAATGTTGAAGATTTTACTAATTTCCTTTTCTCAGCAGATCTGTTTCAAATCTATTTAATCTTTTTTTAAAAAGTAGTAGTCTGGGAAGAAAGAGTTGACTAATTCTGCGCATTATAGAATATCTCAAGTTGTAAGGGAGCCACAAGGATCATCGAGTTCAACTCCCTGTTCCTTGCAGGACTACCTAAAACTAAACCATATGACTAAAATGTCATCCAGATGCTCCCTGAACTCTGACAGGCTTGGTGCCGTGACCACTTCACTGGGGAGCCTCTTCCATTGACTGACCACGCTCTCAGTGAAGAACCTTTTCCTAACGTCCAATCCGAATTTCCCTGATTCCCATTGCCTCAGAGTTCAACTCCCTGTTCCTTGCAGGACTACCTAAAACTAAACCATATGACTAAAATGTCATCCAGATGCTCCTTGAACTCTGACAGGCTTGGTGCCGTGACCACTTCACTGGGGAGCCTCTTCCATTGACTGACCACGCTCTCAGTGAAGAACCTTTTCCTAATGTCCAATCCAAATTTCCCTGATTCCCATTGCCTCGCATCCTATCACTGGTCATCAGAGAGAGGAGATCAGCACTTCCCACTCAAAATAGCAAGCTTGTCATCAGCTTTAGCAGAGTGCTTAGGGACATGGTTTAGTGGTGGGATGGCAGTGTTAGGTTAACAGTTGGACTTGATGGTCTTAAAGGTCTTTTCCAACCTAAACAATCCTATGATTCTGTTATATGATTCTACGATATAACCTAGGACAAAAGGACTACACGGTTGTTTTGTAAAAGTAGCAGAGTGTTTTGCTGCAAATTAACTTGAGAGCTATGGCAATGCAGTGTTCAGGTGAAACAGACATAGTCTCTTCTTAGCTGGCTGAAAACAAAGCTATAACCTGGCATTTTCCTTAGTAATATATATATAGAAAGAGAAGAAAAAAAATCAACACTGCTGCACAGCCATGGCAAATAAATCCCATAATTCGGAAACACTGATGAAATAGAGAAAAGTGAAAAATAAGACAGAAAGAGAACTTTGTTTTGCTGCACTGGAAATACCACAGAATTGGAAGGAAAGGAAAATAAAAAGCAGAGTTCTTCCCACCACATGCACATTAACACGAGCAAAGACCGTAATAAAAAACAAAGGAAAAGGATCTATTTTACGAAGCTGTAAAATCTCAATTTTCAGATGCTTCTACTGCTTTATATTTGTAGTCTCAAGTTAAAAAAAAAACCAACAAAACAACTGTTTCATGGTCAGAGGTGCTAACTATAGACTTGTGGACATACATGACCATGGTCATGATAGCTACCACAAAAACATCACATAAGGGCACAGGTTCAAGAAGAGGCAGTTCTGTACCTTTCAATGTGCAGTACAGGAGCAGGTCCTAACATGAAAAAGCACAGTGCTGTCATTAATCCTCCAGATACCAGCAGCCACTTCCTGAGGTACTGTGAAAGAAGAGGTATGTAACTTAAAGATGTGAATTTGTAATGTAACTATTTTCTCTTTCTTAATACCCCTCCTTCTAAATCTTCATCTCCTGAGAAGTACTGCTCCTGTACAGACCATCAGTACACACAAACTGGGAATTCACAATTTCTCTGCCAGTTCTGAACACCATCAAGAAATACTGAATTCATGTTTCCTCGACACCAATGCAATCATAATTGAGATTGCTTCAGGGTACTCAGTAACAGTGCTTCTCTGTTAGCAAAGTATTTTAGGTCTTACTCTTCCTTAGTATAAGAAATAGCACATAGTGTCTCTTTCTATGGTGCAGGTAAGAGCTAAAGAACCACAGCCAGTCAGTGTGCTGATCTAGTTTGAGCATTACAATTTTTAGGAGATAAAGTCAATCAGCTAACCAGAACATCTTTAGTCCTCTTCTCAAAAGCTGATAAAATTAGATGTGGACAAAAGCATGAATAACTGGGACATGTTTTCCCACTCTCCATTCCATATTGGCTAGAAATAGATTTGTGCTTAGCCCTCCAGAAAAGCTCAACACATTTCAACTACAGGATACTTGTCCAACATCCTTTACTATTTTGGACATTTTTGTATTACCTGGACTTTGCAAAAGAGACCTTTGAGTTGGCAGCATTCAGTGCATGTGCAAGGTCCTAAAAAACAGATCCCTTTACAGGACCACGTCTACATCCATTGCTTCAATACGGGAAGTCCTCCAGTTTTAAGTAAATGCACAGAGTGCTTTACTAACCCTGCATGAACAGCAGGGTAGTACTCACTGGCAGTTTGTCACTTAGGAGACCGAGGAGGGGAGAAGACAGGGAGTACGAGAGCGCCAAACCGAGGAATACCAAGCCCACATAACCAGCTGGGAGTTTGAACTATGGGAAAGAAGACAAATAAAACAGAAAACCAATAAACTATATATGCTTAATTCATTAAAGGACAATTCAAGAACTATATTTTAGGTCAAAATACTGAAATGCATGATTTTAAGTATTTTATTGATACCATACAGAGTTTTTCTTCAAGTATTTGAAGTCATCAGCAGAGCTCCAGTTTCCTTCCACTTACATTTCTAAACAGGGAGTGAAAACACCTGAGTACAGTTGTGTCAGATAAAGCCTAAATAATCTCAGGAAGAAACACTTGGTTATGTCCCTACACCAGCACACTGGATTCCAAGATCAGTATCTGGCACATTTAAAACAGACACTTCAGACACTGAAATTTAGATGGATTTAGTCATTACCTCTCCAATCTTCAGTTTTATTTCCACTTTGAAAAGCCTAAATACTGTAGTCATCCACTGCTGATCAGTGCATCTTAAAGGTAAACAGTGCTATAAAACACAACTCTGTGTTTTCAATCAAAGGAGGATTTTTATGAGAATGAATAAGGTTTTTTGCCAATACTCCGAGGTCTACATTTTCCTAATGCAGAGTCACATTTCTGTATTGAAACAAAATGTGCTTTGAATGAAGAGCAAACTAGTCTCTCAAATGAGTTCTTGAACTATCATTTAGGAAGTATTCCAAGATGTTTCATGTGGCATAGACTACATAAATATTCACTGTTTCCTTGCCATACGCAAGCACATGATAATAACTCTAATTTAGTGGTTAGGACACCTGCCAAGAAGGCTACAGCCCTTTCACAGCAAGTATCTGTTAGCACAGAGCAGAGGGAAAGCCGAAGAGCCACGCCAGTGCGCAATATTCTGCCGTGGAATAATTACAGATCCCTCCTGGGTGGTGGAAGACGTACATTCACACCTCCACTGATGGAAGAGGTTAGCACCAAGTCTCCGCCACCCTGGACGAGTGCTCTAAGTACTGGCAGAGACAGACAAAAAGTAGGAGCACAACAACCTGTGAAATGCTATTCCCTGGAAAAAACAATTAATAAATAAACCACTCAAAAAGCATTGCTTAATTTCGAACAGGAACAGAATCTTAAATGGTTTACTTCAAATTCATTACCTTAAACACCGTGGGGAAAATAAATAAATAAAATTAAGTAGGAAACAAATAAATAAATAAATATTAGAATAAATTAAAGGTAACTAAATAAAACAGCATTTGCCTTTGTAATGAGGGAGTGAGGAAGTCAGCTGTCAGGCTACATTGTTGCAATCTGTTTAATTTTGGCACTGCTGTAAGAGAAGGTAGGGCTGTGACATCAGGCCCCTGAAAACAAATGTCCACATCAAGAGATGGAACACTGTCAGTGACTGTTGCTGTTTTACAGAATTTGCTTTCAGAAAGGAGGGAAAAAACCCCTCATTTACAAACCCAGCTGCTATGCCCTGCTCAGAGAAGGTACTCTGCAGCTGAAAGCCATTTAAGTGCAAAAAGCACATTTTTAAAGGCTTTACATTTCCTCATTCTCAAAGTTACCAAGACCCAGCAGCAACAGATGGTGTCAATGGAAACTGTGATTTGTTAGTACTGCGGAAATCAAGTTATTTGGAAATCACGTTATTAACAGTTAATTAAAGCAGCGTAGTTGGACAAGGCTTAATTTTGTTTAGGATATTTAAACCACATTTGTAACCAGTTATTTACTATTTAGCAAGTCAATTCTTCCCTGCACATTAACAGGACTTACTTTCTTTAGGATAAAGAGAGACATTGTAGGATCCAAAAAGCCCAAGCATGCACTTAGAGAGCATATAGTAAGACATAGCAGTAAGACTTTCGGCAGAAGAATGAGCTTCCAGAAGGAGTTCTTGCTAGGGATCGAATCTGTTTCAAGACAAAAGGGGGAGGGAAATTGCATTATTTTCAGCAGCACAAGCTCATGATTGATCTTCTTGCTGTAGAAATCAGTTATTTCCCTGTTTCTAGTCCTATTACTCTTGTTATCTAACAAATGGAAGTCAATGGTAGACTATTACACATACTATACTATTTTTATATTAAAACCCCAAATTTGATAGCTGAATAAAAGAAGGAAAGTACACAACTGAGGTCCCAACATTGCAAATTCCAACTTGAAAAGCACAAAAGCATGGACTATTCCCAATTATGTGAAAATACAGTTACTTCTCCGCTAGCCCTTATACAATGAAAATCTCATGGGTATGTCTCAACTTAAAACAACATGCACACATGCATGAACCATTCATACCCAATCTGAGAAACGTGCTTTGAAAGCAAAATAAAAAGATTGCCATTTATCAGTTGAGATCTGCCGGAATTTTTAAGCAACTAGTCATTTGGGTCTCCTGCATGTTCAGTTTGTTTCTCCAGACAGGAAGCTTCTTTTAGATGTCATGGTTAGATGTCATTTCTAAGTCAGGCTCCCTTCCTGATGCTGTCGGTCCTTTAATAGTTGAATGTGGTCTCAAAGTATACATAGAGCTAAAAGTTCATTCATTAGCATCCACTGGATCAGAGCTAACATTTATTTAATGTAGTTCCAAATTGGCTAGTAATATCGTGACTCCACACCACCTCAGAGCTCAGGGAGGTGGGAGGGAAGCCAGCAGTAGCAGCACATAGTTAACAACTGTAAGTTTCTTCTAAAAGCCAATATGAAGTTATTCTCCAAGGTTTTCATATTCAAGAGGATAACATTTTTAAACTGTATTTTAAAGTTATTAGTTTTTATTCTAGAAAAGACTAACAGAACTGTAACCTTGAAGTTATGATCTTGTGCGAAGACTTATCTTTAAGTTAACTTTCTGGCCAAGCAGGACCATCTAAAATTTGATCAAATTTAAATCAACACTTCAGTTAAACACCTCCTTTATTAACTTCAACATTCTTTCATGTCAACCAGATCCTGCATCATTCAGCATAAATAAACCCTTTTTGTTCTCCCTGTAATTCTGTTTTTCACCCCCCCTCTGTTAACCCCTAAAACATGTCAAGTTCTTTTGTTTTAGGGAAAATTGGCCTCCAGCTTTTCTTCAACTAGCTTCGATGACAAGCTGATACAAAGAAGACACAACTGATCCTCTACAAGCCCTGAAGCTAAAGAGACAAAAGAAAACAAAGATTTATCTCAGTTCACTTCCACACAGAGTTCTTAGTGTTTGCAGAGATGGGCATGAGGTGTTGGATTCATTCCAGGCCATCTGCACGCATTAATTTTAGTTCACATTAAAACATGGGCCTGATCAAGATCACAAGTTAATTCATCTGGAGCTTTGCCCTCCGAGTTGTGTTGGACTCCAGAAACTGATGTTTTTCTAAAAGACAGTGATATACATGAGAAATTAAGGTGAGTGAAGGAGACAGGAAGAAGGGTGCTCACCATATTTTGGTAATATGCACATATTCACAGGCACCAAGACCAACACCACGCATCCCAGTGTAATGAAAGGGACCTCGTAACCAAACGACTGATACAGAAAGCCACCTAAAGGCGGGCCCAGCACCAGTCCCAGTCCTGTAAAAATTTCAAGGCTTCCCTAAAGGATGAAAAAGAAAGCAAGGAAAAAAACTGTCAGAATGCTGAGAAACTGTAGTGTAAGAATAAAAGCAAATCATTTTTCTGAGGAGCATCACAACGTAGGCAGGGTAGGTAATAACAGTGAAATTGCAATGGGGATAACTCAGATTATTTTGGCTATAATTTTACAATCTGGCATCTTTTATAAGATACTAATTTTCAAAAGGACAATACAGTTACACTTAAATCTTGTGTTACAACACCATCGTCACCGCTGTCAACACCTGACTCAATCCTTGACTAATCAGTGCTTAAACCAACCCCTTTTAACAAGTAACAGCTGGTGGTAATAACTGCTTACAGTTAAAGTTTTGCTAACTTCTGGGACCCAGAAACATAGTACAGATTTTACTGATACAAGTCAGAGTGGTCAAATGGCCTGATAGCGGGTACAGTCAGCAATAGTCATTTATCCTAGGTCAGCCTAGGGTCCCAGCCTTCTCCTTTCCTAGGACAGGAAATAACTAAGAACAGCATATGAGTGGCAAGTCCTCAAAATTAGTTCTAGACAGATTTGAGACATTTTGGTAAACTTCAACACATGGAATGCCCACGAGCTAACATAACTGCATCCAAATAATGCTTTTACTTGTGTTGCTCACCAACCATAAAAAATATTTATGATTAGTGAGACTTCAGTTCAAATCAGGCTGTACATCATTTAGCCCCACTAAGTTAATGAATTATTGGCTGGGGGGGGAGCTGAGGCTTTGGATTATTACAGATCAGGGGAGGATAAGGTAGACCTGGTCTTGCAAGGAAAGTGATATTGCTTATGTTCTGAAGTTTCTACCTCCCCCAACAGAGGGATCATGTTGACAGATGCTGAACTTCCCACTTCAACAAGGCTGACATGCCTTCATTTAATAACTTCCCCATACATTCTCTAGGGTACCCGATGGGTAAAAGGTGGGCTGAAAACTGATACCAAAAGGGTAAGGAGAGGAAAAGTGCTTTTCAGAATCCAGCACCATCACAAAGGGCAATGGAAAGCAAGGCTAAAAATCCCACATCTGTTC
This sequence comes from Egretta garzetta, assembly GCF_000687185.1. Lineage (NCBI taxonomy): Eukaryota > Metazoa > Chordata > Aves > Pelecaniformes > Ardeidae > Egretta > Egretta garzetta. The sequence goes on along the minus strand of NW_009260493.1, from coordinate 8,569,901 downwards.
CTTCAGGCTTTATGATTTTACCATAGGATGCACCTTGCTTCAACTTATATATGGCAAACAGACCAGTATTTAAAAGCGATGTGTCTTCTGACAGCACGCTTTCTAGCTTTTAAGCAAAGGTAGCCACCAAGCCACAGCTGTGTAGTGTTTCTGACTGTGGTCTTGAGGTGACCTTCATCACCACGTACCATTTTCAGCTATGCATCATGCTTATTGTGCCGCTCAGAGAATTTAATTTATTTTTAAGTCTTAATGTAAGATAGATAACCAAGTCCCTTTAAGTCAAGGTTACTTTACTTACCTGTTTAAATTACATTTTAAAATTTGCTATCAGGAAACCTTAACCTTATTGACTGAATCCAAAATGTGATTACAATATATAACCTGCTTTCCAAAGAAATTGCCAGCTCCTCACTGATTTTTTATTAAATGTTCTGAAGGATGTTCTTAATTTTTCACTTGTTAAAATTTAACCCAGTTATTTCTGTCAGTCTATATTTGAACTGAAACCAGAATTTATTGAAAAAGGAGAAAGGAAGAGCAGTATTTTATCAAATAAAAAACTTTTTTTTTTCCTAACACGATAAAAACTGACTAAATAAGGGCAACGTCTCTAGTTGAAATGAATCACCGATGACCAGAAATAGTGCCCTCCAGATTTCAAGAAGTTCTAGCTCTCCTCTTCTCTAACATCACTTTTATCAGTAGAATAGAAAACCAAAATCAAAGTTGTTTCCAGTTTTGCATCTTTCAGTTATTTAAATCAACACTACTTGAATGAATTAATCTAATTTCATGAATCAGTCCACATGGATTCTTACTATCCACGTAGAAGTAGTCACTAAAAGCTGTATCAGTATTTTAATAGTCTGATTTCAACTGAAGAGATAACTACTGCCATCAATGCTCAGCTGGCTTCAAAACATAAGCAACTAATACATACTGCTTAATTTATATCTAATTGGAGTTATGCTAAGGTCTAAACTTGTTGTAGGATTGTGATTCTAGGTTACAAACAAACATTACGTGATGATTTCAAATATGCCGGCATATGAGACAGCAGATTTTTTTTTCCTTCCTGGTTTTAAGCTGCTTACTGGCAAATTATCATACTGCAGGTACTCAGCTGTAATACTGGTTTTGGCACTTACCAGGACAGTAGCTATATTATTGGGAAATGCCTTTGCAAGGATTGAAAACGATGCTGTCATTGCTGCTGCAAAACCTACTGCATCCATTGCTCTTACTAAAAAGCACAAACCGATGAACACTGGTCCACTTGGAACCTTGTCCAGCATTCTGGAAAAGAAAAAAAACAAACCCAAACAAACCAAAACAACAAAGTTGCACATCAGTGAAGTCATTCAAACTCCACCAAACTATTTCTGGCAGCTTTCTCCTTTTCCCCTTTCTTTGGTGGTGAAAAGAGCAGGAAAAACCTAACCTGTGAAAGTCTCCAACGCTCCCTTCTGTTGTATTTCATAGCTTTTCCAAGTAGCTGTGCAAGGATTCTGATGCAATGAATTACAGCTACCTTCATTGTTAATAAAATTTTTATTTTGCTAAAATGAGTGGCTTAGCCTCTCTGCCTGCCAGGCAAAGCTTCTCATTTGCACTCTATATTTTTAAGAAAAGAATAATTAAAACATTATGCATAAATAGTTTCCTTATTGCTGCACTTAGACAGACTGCTTGCTACTCATCGACTATGGTAGTTTAAACATGTAGAACCTTCCTCCTTTGCTTTCAAAGTACTAAACAGGCTTTGAAACCTACTGAAAGGGAGAAGTGTTCGTTCTGCTTTACAAAGGACAGACAAAAAGTAAAGATGCTTTAAAAAGTTAGATGACCTAACCAACACCTGAAAGATGCCCAAGAGTTTCCAGTTCTGTGTCCATCTTTTCATACAGATGAAAACGATTAGAAGACAAATGCAACAAACCCAACCAACAAAAATTACTCACCCAAACAGAATGGTCACACATCCTGAAACAAACATCCCTGCCACAAACATGAATTTTGCTCCAATATGTGTAAGCTGTAAATTAAATACCAGTTTTACACGTTATTATTTCAAGCCTAGGTCAAAAATCTTTCAAAGTTACTGTTAAGAAATCAAAACATTATGGGCACTTCATAGCTTATGTAAGTAAAAGATCTGGAGACACTGCTCCTGCCGGCGTGCCTTCATGCACAATACTGAACCTAAAAATATTCTAAATGGTTAAGTGACTTAACCCAGTTTTCAGAATGGTAAGACAATGGCGTAGTTAACTATTTCACAGCACCATCCTGAAGCTTCTGCAGAGCAGCAGTTTACAGCAGCATTCCTCATTATAAACAAGCAGAAAGTAATACATTCCCCCTCCAGCACTGTCAGTGATGCCAAGTCAGCAATACCTGTCATGTATATGGCTCAGGAGAGTCAATGGAAGTTGATTTTAAAGCAAATTTATCACTAACTTTAATAGCACAAAGCTTTGGCATAGGAAGCACGGTACCTTCAGGCTTCCCCATTCATTACCAGGGAAAGGACCCCACCTTACTTTGTTTCAGACTCCATCACCAGGGTGAAGGATGGCAAGAGGCATGCCGTAAAGCTAACTCAATCCCGTAACAAAGTGCATCTGAGCTTCTAATTCCATGCTGTAACTTCCCCTAAGGACAGCAGGTATTTCAGACTCTTTTCTTGTTCGGGCCTGGACAAAATCCCTGTGTTTCAGCCATTATTACTAAAGCCTGCATTTTGCCGAGTTTCGCTGAAACCCTCAGGATTTCTGATTGCTGGACTGCCCACCTCTGCTGGTGCTCACTGCATGCTCATCCTCTCTCTACCCTGCAAAGAACTTGGTGAGGGTTGGGCCGTAGTCGAATGCCACCACAGGCACCGACTTACCAATGGCACTTGCGTGACACCATGATGAAGCCACTTCACCGCCAGAGAAAATCATTCACCACGGGGTCAGCAAAGAGACTGCCCAGCCAAAGAAAGAGAAGGCCGTGAAACTGCAGCAACCCCAACTTTAGTGTATGATCCCAAGCAGCTCTAGCCAAAAAACGCATAGACAGCGGCGCTCCAGCATATAAACAAGCAAACAGTTATCTAAATTAGTTGCAATTTCTCCAGCATGAGACAAATCCTGAATCTGTGGGAAAACTGAGGCTGCAAGAACTAGGGACATTTATCTCATACTGCAGAAGGGGAAACAAGCAGCAGAGAGCCATAACAGGAGGAAATGTTAAGAAAAAGACAACATACCAGGCAAGAAGAAGGGGTGCAGCTAACTAAAGAAAAAAAAAACCAAACCCCAAAATCTCACACCACCCTAAGAACATTGCCAAAGGCAAATAGATACATAAGTAAGTGCAATAAATAAAATGGGGGTAGGGGGAAAGGAGGTAGTAGAATCGCTCAGCAGATTACTCTGAAGCGAACAGAATGGTTAACCAGAGAAACAAACCAGCCGCATGCCCACCACCCTCTGCTACCCCCAATAACTGCAGAAGAGTAATTTTGAAATTGTACTGACAAGACTTAAGATCAGATTCAGACTGACTGGCCAGGCGCCAGTTACTGCAGACACAGCCTGCAGGAACGCTACTGAAGAGACATCGCTTTTCTCAGCCTTAGAGAACCGTCTTCATGTACCAACCTGTGTCATCACAGAAATAAGTTACAGCTTCAATTATACTTACATAATTTCCCAAGATTAAAGAAGTCAAGAAATTGACCAAAGCAAAACAGCCAAAAATCAGGCCAACAACGGTGTTACTGGCACCTTTTTTTTCTGCCTGCAAAAAAGATCACAACTGTGTAAAGATTGAGGCAAATTCTTGAGGCGAATAACATGCATGCCTTGCACATTTAATTTTTTTTTAATTCTCTATTAGTGCAGTTACAAAGCGATTTCCTTTCTCAAAGGCAGTAGAAGCCCATAAGGTAACAAGACAGCAATTTAGAGACATGTTGCACTTCTACTTACATTGTATGTAATCAAGGGAAAAGCAACAGCCATTCCTCAATGAACAGAAACACTGTGCTGTCTGCTGAACTGAACGGGTGACCAGCCTTTATACAGGTAGCTTCAGCTGGTGTGCAACAGAGCCAGCTACAAAGCTTTGATCCCTCACATGGTGAGAGGGCAGCAGAGATATGTTATCTTCACTGTACCATGCCTCCACGTAACAAGCACCAGGCACATTTTTGACTTATCCAACTGGAAAAATACATGTCTTTGGGTACAAGCAGTTACGTAGGAGTATTTAGAGCAAAAATAATTTTAACACTTCTTTGTTAATACTTGGGAACAACTTGGTCATGAAAGAAATTAAATTCTGCTGCAAAGGCACCATGACTTTTTTTTCATCTTGCATTTAAGCACCGCATTCACTCAACATAAGCAGACATGATCTTTTTCCCTTCCAGTTGCTAGGTCAGGAAGTTTAACACAGTGAATGATGGCCCAGCATGAGTTAACAGAGAGGCAGCTATAAATAAAAAGTCATTGAATGGCTAAGGCACTGAAATGCAAGTCAGGACACGGGCAGAGTTTTAATCTCGGCTCTACTACCAAACCGCTATGCAACACTGGGCAAAAACCCATTTAACTTCTCCAAGCATCCATTTCAACGTCTATCTCATATCATTAGTTTGCTGTCTTCTCTGCAGCCACAGGGAAAAGCAAATCAGTCCATGGACAGGATCCAGGTCACCGTTATATACACTCTAATCTATTTTAGCCAGCATCAGGCTATCACTATGAATTCCCGCAGCTGAAAAGTCCAACTCAGAGCTTACAGATGGCCATGAAGGTGCCACAGTGTTCAAGATCCTTTTAAAAGCTTCAACACGCAAAAAAATTATCTGAAGAGTAGCTGGCTAAATTGTTTACCTCTGAAGGGAAAAAGGGTCCCAGGATTGAATAGCATATCATGGAACTGAAGTTTATAGAAGCTGTTGCGGCCATTGTAAATAGCTGTTCTCTGGTAAACCTCCTCGAGTCCTCACCCGGTGCTTCTGGCATGCCATCTTCTTAAAATCCCGAAGAAAAAAACCCAAAAAAAGTATTATAAACTGGTAAGAGGGAAACACAAGGTGCAAATCAGGTCTGAAAACGAAATTCCGCACAAGGCTGCCGCCCTCCCGTCTCTGGCGAATTAAAT
>NW_009260493.1:8557890-8564142 GCF_000687185.1 Egretta garzetta | reverse complement strand
CGGGGGAGCTGCTTGCTGGGGACGGGTGAAATGCGGCCGATGCGCTTGGTGCGGCTGCTTCGACCGGGTACGGGTGAAGAAAACCGAGGAGGTAGCGGACAAAGGTGTCAGCGAACAAGCCGGTATTTGCTGAGCACTACGACACCTCGCCTGGACGTTAGAAAGGTGTTTGCAACACGCAGAGCAAGGGACATGGTAGAAAAGGCTCGCGATGGAAGGGCAAATCCCATGTGTATTAAAACAGGAGCTCAAGGAGTGTGTGAACGTCCTTGTGGCGTCTAGGGAGTGGGGGAGCTGGGGTCAGGGACCCGAGAGGTATGTGCCACTTCGTGCAGCTAAAAGAAGTGTGGATGGTAAAGGAGGGATCGGCTCCGGGGACTCTGCTGTGCTACAGCTGACTCACCCGACTGTGTTTCCCAAAAACCTGACCCCTTTGGCCTGGCTCTCTAAGATTCCTCGTGGGTGGCTGGCAGTCACTGTAGGGCTGCTGATTTGCCTTGTAAGCACAAGCATTCATCTGTTTTAAAAAGAGCTGTAAGCGCGTCTCTTCCATACCAAAGGGAGATCCAGGATGGCTTCTTAGGACTGGTAGACTGTTGTGGTTTAACCCCGGCTGGCAACTCGGCACCACGCAGCCGCTCGCTCACTCCCCCACAATGGGATGGGGGAGTGATTCGGAAGAATAAAAGTGAGAAAGCTCGTGGGCTGAGATAAAGGCAGTTTAATAGGGAAAGCAAAAGCCACGCACACAAGCAAAGCAAAGCAAGGAAATCAATCCCATGGGCAGGCGGGTGCTCGGCCACCTCCAGGAAAGCAGGGCTCCATCATGCATAACAGTGATTTGGGAAGACAAAAACACCATCACTCCAAACGTCCCCCCCTTCCTTCTTCTTCCCCCAGCTTATATGCTGAGCATGACATCGTATGGTGTGGGATATCCCTGCGGTCAGTTGGGGTCAGGTGTCCCGGCTGTGCCCCCTCCCAGCTTCTTGTGCCCCTGGCAGAGCTGAGAGCTGAGAAGTCCTTGGCCAGTCTAAGCACTGCCCAGCAACAACTAAAACATCGGTGTGTTATCAACATTCTTCCAGTACTAAATCCAAAACACAGCCCTGTACCAGCTACTAGGAAGAAAATTAACTAACTCTGTCCCAGCCAAAACCAGGACATAGACCAAGCAAGATCCATGATCACCTAATCTCCACAGCCTCTAGCAAGTTACAGGAACCATAAAACAGTAACAGAAGAGCTGAATGACAAACTTGTCACAAGAATCAATAGCTATCAACTGGCCAGGAGTAAATTCAGGCTGGAAATGAGGAAGAGGTGATATAATCAATCCATTCGGCACAAGTTCCTATCAGCATGGGGAGGAAAGTGAGGAAGGAGATGAGGCATGAGCTGGGGACCTCTTCCAAATTTAATAAAAGACCGCCTATTGTTTGAAGAGAAAAAACGGTAACTACTTCTTAAAAGCTCTATTTTAACTAGACCATCAGTATTCCATCTAGTCACCAGTTATGATATTAAAATGCATAATAAGGCATTTCAGAACAAATGTTGTCACGTAGCTAATTTTAGAATCCCACACTCCATGTGACAGCAAAAAGCAAAAATACTTTTTTATCACAAGATTAGGAAACTTTAAAACTATTTAGCAGCCACAAAGAACAACAGCCGCGCATTCCTTTGGCAAAGCCTATCTTGACAAAACATTGTGTGTGGCATATATTTTGGCTGTGAAGTTAAAAAAGCCCTAAGAACTACCTTGATCTTTTCCCGTCTGCCTCCAGAAAAAACACAGAGTAAGTCCTTGTTGTAGATACTGCCCCTTGAGCAGCCCTACCCTCCCCAAAAAAAAAAAAAAAAAAAAAAAAAAAGGAAGAGCCCTGCACCTGGAGGGTCCTGTCAAGCAGTAGGAAGAATATGAACCCAGCTTTGCAAAGCAGTATTTGCCTTTTTTCTGTAGTTGTGCATCTACCGTGAATTGTGCCCATGAGTACAGTGTATATGTGGTTTGAGAGTGCTTTGCAAAATACCCATGTTTCTTGCTTTCACCATTCATCATGAAGTCTCTACAGGACAAAACAGTAATTCCACCCCACCCCAAAAAAAAAAAAAAAAAAAAAAAAAAAAAGAGGAAGAGCACCTGCAAGTCAGTAGTTCGGCAAAAGGATAATAAGAAAAAGGTGATATATGCAAAGCATGCCACACAAATAGAGCGAATGTGAGAAACTTGTAGAGGGAGATTAACATCATGGAGAGAGAATACAGCTTTCATTTTGTGGCTAGAGAGACAGTCAATTATGTTCAGGAGGTGAAATAGTTTTCACTCCAACTACTTGCTCTCACTCAGCAGGTTCCAACTACTTTCCAGACCCAGTCCTCCTCTCATTAATAATTACGTGTGAGTAATGAGTAATCCAATAAAGCGTATGGAGTCAGATTTCCACAAAGTCAATGGGTGTAGCGGAAGGCTGAAGCGTGGGAAGCAGCAGCGATGCACTGTGATCAGCGTGAGCTATGGCTCCAGCAATGGATCGGGGCTGTGAACTCCCTCATGTGTGCATACAGTCTTCTTATGCACTGCTCATTGCCAGGAGAAACTGGTTGATGGAACAGGTTTGTTAATTCTTCATATGTTCTTTGTAAGCTATAAATATTTGTTGACCTTTCAACCAGGATTTGTTACCAGCCTGTCACGGTAGTTTTTCAAGTCTAACAAAAATATTTTTTTTTAAAAGCATACAAGCCTTTCTGCAGCAACTTTAAAAAAATGTATCTTTCCTTTCAGATCCCAAATCACATGTAGAATTCAAGCCTTGGAGCACTAGACTTCTATAAATACTACAAATAGAGTCTACACCCGTTGCTTATGCCCACAAGATGAAAACATATTAAGAATTGCTTTAAGAGCAGCTTCCTTCGTGGACATCCAGGACATTCTGAAATGCTCAGCACACGTGGGAATACATATCCCTTATTTTTGTTCTGTATATTTGTAGAGATCTTAGAAACACTTCTGCATTACAATTTGGAAATCGCTTAGCCAGCGTTTATTTGCATCACATTACTATTTCTGTTGCCAGAAGTCATAGTGGCTGCACGCAGGTATTTGGAAAGAGTTTAAAGTGGCTCTAATGTAACCACATGACAACCACATCCTTTGAGAGTCTAGTGCAGAATCTGTATAAGGCACCAAAACCATGACATTGAGGTCTTCCTTCTTTTCAAATCGGTGTCAAAATGCCATAGCTTGTCCTCCTTCTGAGACCCCAGAATGGTCTCCAGGTGCTTGAAACTCGGCGCAGACATCTCTTGTGCTCCTGAGCAGCAGTGCGTGGTTGGCTGTTCTGAACCATTGCCTGGAGGCGCCTGGAAGTACACGTCTGTCCCCTCTGGGCTGGTGAGCAGGACTTCTGTGGATGTAGGGCAAGAAAATCAGTAAAATAGCCCTGGCCTCCCAACTTTGTAATGCAGAACCCTTTTTTTGGACTGTGTGACTGGGAAACTAATAAGATAATCGTTTACGAAGAGTAGGGTGGAATGTGCAGCAAGAAGGCTTCCAGCTCGATGTTCCACGAGACTGAGAAATCCTGTCTCTTTTGGAAGGAAAATGAAATAATTCTGTCTTGTGACACTGGAAATTTAATCATAGCATGTGCCTGTGCTTTGTGTTTCTAGAAACAGATGTCAGAGGGAAATAAAGTTTTGCAAGGATTGTTCAGAACTGACATTCCGAACCGATCGTTCAGAGCTTAGCAATGTCATGGACCTCCCTTGGGAGTTTGTAATACCTGACAATTTCGCCTGCGTACCTGGCTGCCTCGCCGTTCTGTGCCTGTCTGAGTTACTCATTGCTCAGTTCTTCGGTCTCCACAGTCTAAAACATGGCACTTAAGCTATCACTGGAGTCTGGCATTTTGAAGAAAAGATGGGTCGTGGTTGCCAGGGTGAGCACAGGGTGAAGGTAAAGGTTACCTTTACAAGACAAGGAGAGAAATAGGAAAGCAAAAAGGAGCAGGATGAGGATGGCTGAGGCAGAGTGAACCACTGCATCCTCACCTAGAGGGGAAAAAAAAAAAAAGAGAGGACAGCTGCCACCCTGGAAAGGGGGGACAGTCAGAGGGAGTTAAGGAATTGAATGGAGAGCACAGAGGGTAGTAGCTATAACCAAGGGTTTTTTAAATATATGCAGCAAGATGGTGAGTTCGAACGGATTGCCCAGAACAGCTGGCTGGTGACAATCCAAATTCTTGAATGTCATGTGACAGCAGCCTGTTGTTACTCTTCCTCTCCCCAAATCCAAGTTTATAGACAGCATGTTACGCCATTTATAATATAATCAAATCTTGAGAGGACTCAGTTCCTCGGCTGGGGCTGGCTGCTCAGTGCAACACCGGGCCAGCCTTTGCACCGACACCTCCTCAGCCCCCCAGAGCCCAGGCAGGCTCTGGCACTGCAGCTGGCAGCTCCTCCTTTTCTACTACTCTGCTTGTGACCCCCTTGCTCACCCACCCTCATGGGCTCTAGAAGTACCCCCTTAGCACAGGACTGCCATCCTTGGTCTAAACGTGTCATGCCCTGTGGCTGTATGCTGGCATTTAAACTGCAGGGTGCTAAAAGGACATCGTAAACCCAAGAGAAAATACAGCAGTTAAGAAACCAGCTACTCCTTGTAGGAATCTGGACAGAAAGGTGGAGCAGGTGGAGCAGTGCCAACTGCGTGCAGAGCTGAGCTCGCATTAGCGCACTGTGCAGTGCAGTGGACTTTCAAACAGGATCACATGCTTCCATTAATTATTACACACAAACACATACACCTACTATGCTAGTCCAACATTTGATAGAATTGTAGAATAGAATCACAGAATCGTTTAGGTTGGAAAAGACCTTTGAGATCATCAAGTTCAACCATTAACCTAACCCAGCCATCCCACCACTAAACCATGTCCCTAAGCACCTCGTCTGCCTGTCTTTTAAATACCTCCAGGGATGGGGACTCCACCACTTCCCTGGGCAGCCCATTCCAGTGCTTGACAGCCCTTTCAGTGAAGAAACTTTTCCTAATATCCAATCTCAACCTCCCCTGGTGCAAATTGAGGCTGTTTCCTCTTGTCCTATTGCTTGTTACTTGGGAGAAGAGACCAACACCCACCTTGCTACAGCCTCCCTTCAGGGAGTTGTAGAGGGCGATCAGGTCTCCCCTCAGCCTCCTCTTCTCCAGGCTGAACAACCCCAGTTCCCTCAGCTGCTCCTCGTAAGGCTTGTGCCCCATTTCAACACAGAGTGCAGTGCCGATGCAAACCTCCCCTTTGCACATACGTAACTTTTATCTTAGCACAGCTTTGTTTTCTTGCAACTGTGCTAGGAAAACGATTTTTGCATATTCTGCTTCTAGAACATTAGATCATAATTTGACTGTGATTATCACTTTTGTTGTAATACAAATCTTTCAGAAGTGCATACTTCCATCTCCTGGACAGAATACATATTGCACTTATCTGACAATACTGATGTGTCTTATGGCTTGCTACTGACTTCTTGTTATCCTTTGATGACCTTAAGGGAGATCGTGGTTTATTGTTCCACTCGGTACAAAAACTCCTCTATAAATTCAGCATCTCTGGGGCTTTTTAAGGGGCGCAAGAAGATTAAGCCATAGATGCATGTAGGGATGAACATTCTCCCTGGGGAGAGGGAAAGAACGTTACGGTTTGTGGGTGCCTGCATGTTTTCTGGGGTCTGAGCAGTACGAAGGAAGTTGTATGTTCCCGCTTCTTGCGGAGGAAGGAGGGGAGAAGCCATGGCCAAATGTCCCAGGGGAGCCGCTAAATGAGAATACCCGTCTTGGGGTTGCAGCGGCCGCAGCCCCTTGGGGTACCGCAGCTGGCGTTGCAGTTCAGCGTTTCGGGCAGCGCACGGCAGCAGTCGGCGTGGCTCACCTCCCGGCTTCGGCCTGCAGCCTGCCGCCTGGGACGCCAGGAAGGAGGGCGCGTTGTAGAAGAGGGGGCCGACACGGTTGGTGACAAACGCGTTCCGAGCGCGTGAGCCCCAAACCGCGGCTGCCGGTATTTGCTACTGCTTTTTGTTGCATTTTGTCACCACGTATTTTTTTTACGAAGGCGTCAATACGCAGACCGCCCACCGGTCAAATTGTCAGGTGTGACACTGCTCGGGCGGACGAGGCTCCGCGTCAGGCCGGCGGCACCCCAGCGCGCAACACCTTTGAAACATGGCGGCCGCGCCGCACAG
>NW_009260493.1:8544810-8557235 GCF_000687185.1 Egretta garzetta | reverse complement strand
CCGCGCGGCCAGCCTAGGCCCCGCCGTGGAGCTGCCGCATGCTTCCTGCAGGCGTGGGGCCCGGCTGCCGGGGAGGCGGCGTGCGTGGCCGCCCTTTCCACGGAAGGGAGCGCGAAGAGAGCGCAGCAGGCTGGCTCGCTGGGAGGATTTAATTTCTGTTAGTTTCTTCAAGATTCTTCTCAGTTTCTTATCTGGCTTAGTTCTTTCGCTTCCCGCCTTCCTTCTCTATTTTTTTAATGATGGGACGCTTGCAGGAGAAAGGGAGGCTTTTGTCAGATGTTGGCGCCATCAGAGCAATATTATCTGTCTTCCTTGTAGCATTACTGCTGGAGGTGTAATGGATGTTAACACCGCCCTGCAAGAAGTGCTGAAGACCGCACTCATCCATGATGGCCTAGCTCGTGGTATTCGTGAAGCAGCCAAAGCTTTGGACAAGTAAGTGGTCTTCCTGTCTTGTCTGTGGTGAATAGCAAAACTGGGTGTGGTACGGTGTGATGAGGTGCGTTGAACACACAGTCCTGACTTTCTCTAGATGTTCAATTGAAAGCTTTTTCAAGAACGTGTTTTGCTGCTGAGGTGTTTTGTCTTTTCGCTGTGTCTATTTTGGGGTCTGTAAATGTGGTCATAAAGTAGACACTAAACTCAGTGACTCGAGTAACAGCATCTAGTGTATTAGGTTGTGTTTTTGTGACCCTGGTACCATCGAGTTTTCATGTGGATTGGTTTTATGAAGAAAATGGAATGGTGCTTGTGGTATGTAGCTATGGAAATCTGGGGCTCAAGAACCTTGTTAACTCAAAAAATGGTAAACTTCTCAGAACTTTCTAAGAACTCTCTTGGGAGGGTTAATGTGTTTGTCAGACTTGACCTGGAAGAGTTGATTTAGCTTTTATGAAATAAAATTGAAATTCATGGCTTGCCTTTACTTTTTTGCTAGCTTCTTTTTTTTTTTTTTTTTTTTTTGTGTTGTAGCTGTAAATAACTGCTTTGGTACAGCATGAAAACAATATTAAACTTCTCAGATACGTGCCAACCATGGTAATAAGCTCTAGGTTTTTGATAGAGTGAAGCACTATATCTATGTATATATACACGTACATACACATCTGTGTATGTGTGTTTATATATAGGCACATACTTTTAAGAATAGACAGTGCTTAAGTGTAATGCTACAGTGTTTGGGTGATGACTTAACAATTTGTCGGATACCCCTTCACTCTTATGAGTGAGAACAGCAGTCTGACAAACCTGTATGCGAGAAGCTTGAAGACAAGGTACCAAGTAATGTAAGAGAAGTACAACTTGGGAGACTGACAACCAGTTTGTGAGAGTTCTTTTGAGTTCAGCTACAGCTTCATATGCTGTGTGTTAAGAGAAGGATGTATGCGCAAGGTTTATATACATTCGTGTGTGATGGTTCTTGCTTGGAAATGTTTCTGAAAATTCTGGTGAAATTCATGAAGGTGGCCACAGAGAAAACTGACCTTGTTTGCAGTGGTTGAGTTACGTTAGGTTAAGCATAGAAGACCTATACAGCTCTCTCTGTTGTCAGGTATCCCTTTGGTATTCTTAACATTGTACCACAGTATACAAAGAGCCTAATTAGAGTTGGGGCCCTGTCATAACAGCTTCTTTGAACGTAAGTAGAAAAGATTGTTCTGAAGAGCTTCTAACAACTTGACATGGAAATTTGAGCTTTTAATAATTACAATTCTAATGTTAAATTATTGTAATCTGAGGTAAACAAGAAAAAGCAACTTGTAACTTGGTTGCTTTCTAACAGTGACAGCGGTTCTTTATGGGACCTGGTGTTTATCCAGTCATTACAACTTTTTCCAATGGCTGAGAATTTATTTAGTGGGCTTTTTTTGAGGCTTGCTAAACTGGAATAGAATCTGATAATAAAGCTAACAATGTATGAGCAGTCTGTTACGTATATGAAGAAAAGTATAGATAGTATAAATATATAAAAGGTAGTAGATCATACCAAAAGTATATTTAGTATTTCAAAATCATACGGTTTCTCCAAAACCAGAAATTAAACTTAGGGAGTGGTCATCTAGAAATGCTTGTGCAGAATTTTCATCTTTGCAGCTTTGATTATTAAAGAAAGTTTAAGCAGCATCTGAAGTTACACTTGTCAGTTTTCATTTTTTTTAGACGCCAAGCCCATCTTTGTGTTCTGGCTTCAAACTGTGATGAACCCACGTATGTAAAGTTAGTTGAAGCACTTTGTGCAGAACATCAGATCAACTTAATAAAGGTGAGTGGAACAGTTACCATCCCTGCAATATAAGCTGCTTGTTTGAGCATATAGAAGCTGAATCTTTGAAACACTATGCTGTAATTCTGTATATGGCTTATCTAAGCAAAATTTCGATTAGCAGTAGAGATTGTTCTAGTTCTATGTGATTGTCATATAAGCAGTACAAAAACTGTGGATGTAAATGGCAAAGGATGTGTATCAGGTGTTTTACAAAGTTGAAATTAATTTTTGTGTCCTGTAAAATAAGAAATAGAATCAATGCTGCAAGTGGTTGCAGAGCATGGGAGGAGTCTTAACATGACTTTTTTCTTCAAATTAAAATAAATACTAGCTGTACAATGATGATACTTTGGCTCCCTCTACTGATAGCTGTGAGGAAAGAGCCTTCCGTTACCCAATACCTCTGAGAGTACAGCTGCTTTTGTGCTGAACCCACCTACATTAGAAATTACAGGTTCTGATGTGATGCAATGTTCTACACAGGTTGATGACAACAAGAAACTGGGTGAATGGGTAGGTCTCTGCAAGATCGACAGAGAAGGAAAACCTCGCAAAGTGGTGGGCTGCAGTTGTGTGGTTGTCAAAGTAAGATGATGCAAATTCTATCTTATTTCTTGAATTCTGAAAGTAAGCAGTAAAAATAAGGATGCTTTAGATAAGGGACTCTTAAGTAGAGCTCTTAGATTATTTTTTTGAAACAGTTGATACTGAAAATAAATGCTACCCTGTTCTATATTCCTTTTGAGGTTTATTTAAAATACTTATATTAATTTTGTGAGTTAATGGTTGTGTCCTTTAAGTATCTATGCCCACTTGCCAGTTAGCATTAAAAGAAAGGTCTTTTAACTAGGAGAGAGGAAGTTTTGCTGAAGGAAAAAAATGCCAGTTAAATGCATCTGCTCAACTTGAAAATGTTTTGCAGAGCATATTTTAAAATGAAGCTGGTAAAGTAAAGCCACAGTACGAGCCTTGAAGACTTTGTTGTCTTGGAGGTCCCAAGAGATGGCTACATCTTCAACAATAAAGGCTAATTCCTTCTGCATGTGTTTTCATACTTTTGTTGCTGTGTCACATACTTTACTTGGCTTTCTTTAAGCAGAAATGAAGAATTTGTTTAAATCTATTCCAGTGGATGTTACACTTGAATGAGATAGAATAGTTCTTTATTAGAATAGTCATTTATTAGAGAATGAAGGGAATATTTGGCAATACCTTGAAAAAACATGTCAGAGTCTCAGTTGTCCTTCTAAAAATAGGTTGTAAAATCTTGAATGGGTCTGTATGTTATTAATGGGTTATCTTGTGTTACAGGACTATGGCAAAGAATCTCAGGCCAAAGATGTCATCGAAGAGTACTTCAAGTGCAAGAAATGAACAGAAAATAAATTTTGAACCTGACTTGTGTGTGTGTCATTGATCGGTGGGTATCTGTGGAATAGTTCTTTTGAGTTGCAGAGGATAACAGCAGAAGATGAAAGGGCTTTGCAGGTCTTGGTGTAGCTTAGTAGTACATTAACTCTGTCAGCTTGCTAATGGTAATCCCTGCTATTCCTATTACAGGGTGCTTCCGTTTCCTTTTCCTACCCCAGAGGTTACCAACTTAGGGAACTTTGCACAGCTTCAGTTGCAAAAATGCTGACAGTTGTTTACTACCTTTGCTTGGCCATGCTTAGGCCTGTGCTTCTGCAGGGATTCTGAGTAACTTATTAGGGAAAGTCTGAAGTACTGCTGCATCTGTGATGAAAATTTGGCTCCCTCTGCTGAAACAAATGAGGAGAACGGCCTTAACCGTTACCCAAACCTTCTGAGATGTTGCAGGAATTTTTTAAGTGCTATCTTCATTTATTAAGGGAACTTATTTGACACAGGGTGTGTTTTGTTGGGTTTTCCCCTCACACACGCTCAGTTCTGAAACAAATTATGGGTAGAATTAGCTTTTTACAGGAAACGTCATATACTTCTAGATCTGATTCTGTAGGAGTCTCAGTTGTCAAGGTAGCCGAGTAGCTGAGATCTCGCTGCTTAAACAATGCAGTGTTGAGCTCTGACTTGCCAATGTCTTGGTTTCCCTAGTAGTTGGATGATGTACAGAACTTGTGTTTTTGTCAATTTTTTTGCTTTTTGATAGTAAGGCAAGATTGGGGCTGGAATTCAAGATTACTTTTCTCCTACAAGCTGCTTTATATGTCTTACATTTTCTGTGGAGCAGCTCTATAAGGAATTGCACCATTATGCTGATCAGGAGGATGTGAATGTGAGTAGGTGGCGCTGGGTACTTACGAACTGAGGAGACACAAATGCATGCTTCTATTTACTTCACTGGCTCTTGAGTTTGAATTTTCATTATGGTTTGTAACCCCTTTTTTGACATCCCCAGTCATTGAGGTAGTGTAGAGGCAGGCATCTGGGGTGCACTTTCTTAACAGTTCTCATTAAAGCTCTTGAAGTCTCTCTTGTTTTTTGCCTTGTCACAGCTTTCTAGTAGCTGGATCTGGGTGACTTGGATATTTGAGAGGTTCCTGTGGGAGCCTTTTCAGGTGTACTTAATGATGGAGTCACCTGTTCCAAGTCTGTTTAAAAAGAACTGTATCCTTGTGCTGAACTGATACATGTTCAGTTGTGTGTGTGGATTTCTCAGTAAAGGAGCTAAACAGTGGCTTATAACACTGTAGTTAATGCCAAACTAGTGTTACAAATGGAGGGAAGTTCTTAACCCAAGTGTGTGAATGTGACCATTTTCCATTTGGATATTTTTGAATACTACAGAAATTCACTCCTATAGATAAGAGCCTTAGTTACAGATCTTATTTCATTAAATTACTGGAGGTTTCTGAACACAGAGTAAAAATAATTTGTAAGAATAATCCTTTCTAAATGGACTTGAAAGACACCAACTGTTGAAAAACTTAGTTGAGTTGGGCTGCTAATGTTGAGTATCTGACTTGCCTACATAAGCACACCAAAGCACACCTCATCTTTTGTCCTGTATTAAGCTGCATCTTACGAGAGTTTTGGATAAAATACATGTATGCTATTTGATCTTTGTATTTTTTTAATGTTTACAGCTACAGTGTAGAGAAAGAATTGTCTGAAATGGTGGTTGCGTTGGCAGTCTTGGTAGGATTTCTGATTTGCTTTTCCTTGGCTGGCTGTTTTATCAGAGTTAAATTCATAAATGGAATTGGGATCCAACACTGGAGCTCAGTACCTGGATTCAATGGCCTGTGTTGCTGAGGGTGAAAATTGTTTATTAATTGAACATGGTTCTGTACCAGAACATTTTTTGCCTGCCAGGAGTAAAGTCATCTTAATGCCTTAAATCTCTGGATGCAGGGTAACAAACATGCAATCCAGTAAGCTCCTCCAGGGCAGTGGGTGAAGTTTTTTAAAAAAAGGTGAAATCCATAGGCTTGTATCCTCAAATTTGAGGAAGTCTTTGCTAAGCCTGTGCAAGTAAACAGAGCTTTTCTAGGTGTTTGGCTCTTTGGCTATAATGCAGCTTTTTGTTTTGTTTTTTTTTAACACAAAATGACCCAGGAGAATGGGGAAGAGCATGGTCCCTAGTTCAGATACACTTCACTGACCTCGAAGGGAGTTTAGGCAAGTAAATCATGTATAGGTATTTGCTTTCTGGATGTGTATGATTATGTGATGTTAATCTGCTTAAAGTTTTAGGGCTGTCTGGGGTTGCTTTAGCATGGTCAAACAGTAGCTCTTAGTTTTGTTTTTAAACTGGGTTTGCCCTTCTAGGTGAAACAATTAGCTTGAGGTCAACTCGACATGTAAAACTTCTGCTAGTACAACTTTCTCATAAATCTTAATGGTATCTTGTGAGGTGACACACCAATAAAAAGCAACACATGCTGAAGTTTCAGAGTGGTCTGTTCTCCAATTTCCGGTTGGAGGGAGAAAGTAGGAAGGAAATTGGTGGAAAAAGGAAAGAAATGTTCGTGTCCAGGTGAATTGTAATTCTGATATGATCTTGAAAGGAAAAAGCTATCACTGAAAGGGATGAGTAAATGTGAAGTTGGCAACCTGTTGCTTTAATAAAACTCTGAAGAAGTTGTCTGTGTTTTACTACTTTACCTCCATAGAGGATGTGGAAGGCTGTTCACCTTGTGTTGTGTGTTTAAAATCTGAAGTGCCCCTTTGCACTTCCCTCGATATTTATGGAGTATGCTGCATTGCGGTATTGTCACTGGATTTCCTGTCCAACTGAAGCGCTATCAAGAAATAGGATATGCCGGGTACAGAAAAATAGGTTCTGTGGGCGTTTGCAACCTACAAGAAGGCTACAGTAGGACTACATTCATTTGGTTAGGCTAGAATGGTACAACAGCACCGGTTTGATTTGCACAGAAGGTAAGATCTCATGGATTTGGAGTTAGTACACTGCTTTTTACTTCTGACAGCAGTGAAATTCCCTACAACAAGTTTGTTTTTTAGTTTTGGTCATATTTGGAAGATGCACACAATCTATGGTTGTGTAAGAATTTTTCAGCACATTGCAAATCTATATGCTTAGTCAGGTTACTAGTCTTAATTGTAATGTAAATAGGTCCTTGAAAGGAGTTTTGCATATTTAAACCTGCAAGCAATTTGAGAAGGGTCCAGCACACTATGACTATTCAACTTCACAGAATATTCTTCTGCATTTAAACGCATTTCAACTTCTATTTTCAGTGTAAGAAAAATAACGTCTTCATTGTCAAAATGGTTTCTGTGTTTCATTTATACCATGGGGTATTGGAATTGCTACTTCAGCAGTAGCTGGGTTAAACATTTCCTATCAAGGAAATGTATAGTAAATCATATAGAAATAGAATAGAAATTCCACAGAAGTCCAATCGCTTTGAGTATGATAAGTTAACTTCAGAAAAGGGGTTCAGCTAAGGAGAACTGTAGTCCATGAGCAAGATTGTTAGGCAGTCTCTCTTGCAACAACAGAATGATGCCTCAATATAACTTCAGGGCTATGATTTTTTGTAAATGGGTCACTGTCATTTTACATGGCAATGAATGTTAATACTGGGGAATCCCAGCCAAGGCTTTTTCATTGGAGCAGAACCAACACTTTCTTTTTGCCAGAAGGAATTGGGTTGAGATCTTGATTTTCTGATCAAAATGCTTATGTATGGAGTTAAGGTTTTTCCTATGATGATTTGTTTCCTGCATGTGACCTGAGAAGCTGTGCAGGGTCAGTGTTGGAGAACTGATTAAGACTCAGTTAACTTCATGTATGCTTTTTATTTAAGTCTATCCCTAGTGTTTATTTTCAAAAATTTTCTGAGAACTAAATTCCACCCAAACCTGGTTCACCATCATTAGCAAAAGCTATTTTTTCATTGAAATTGGCTGAGGAAGCGATTGCTGTCCTTCATATTGGGAAACTTGGTGTATGCTTCTCTGAGACCTCTGCTTTGTAGACTAAAGATACCATTTCTTCACACGTCCTTGATGGATGGTATTTTTGTTGTGCTGTAGAAAATGTATTGATATTGATGTGTGCTGCAGGATTTCAGATAAGGTTTCAGAGGAGTAGACTTCAAATTTTAAAATTACAGCCATCTGTACTCATTGCCCTAAAGGTACCTGTTGCTTGTCCCCTGAGAGGGTGTGGTTAGTCAGCATTAAACATGAGACTGGGGATTAAAAACTTGGGAGTTACAAGTTCCAGGGCTGACCCTGACTTTCCTCTGTTGCTGGTCATATTTAATGCCCCTTGCAAGTTTTCCTTGTGAAACAAGGATGGTGCAGAATGGTTTGCTCAATGATGCATGTTTTGTGTGTGTTGGTTGGCAGAAGCAGCAGAATGATATTTTTTTTTTTTCTGGACTAAAATACCAGGTTTTAGTGGTTTTGCATGGTTTGGTAGTCCTTTTCAGGCCTAAATTCTTAATGTTTCCGTGTAAAGTAGAAAGCTAACGAAGTGCTTTGAAGAAATGCTGGTAAGTTATTGTGAAGGTACTAAGTACAGACTTCTAGACAGCACAGGAAGAACATCCTGTGTGAGATTCAAAATAAAAAAAAAAGTAATCTTGAGAACAGTTAAGCTCATTTTGTTTTGGAATGACCTGTGTGTCATCCTGCCCAGTGCTGCTTTTGTGTGTCATGTGCATTTTGCCTTGGATCATAAAAGCTTGCACATTGGGATGACACCCCCTACCGCCACCACGTATTTGCACAGCTCCTACCTTGCTGGAGTTGTGGCCCTGACTGTGGTCCCATAGGGGAACTGGTTACATCTGCCCTCCGTGCTTTCCCATGACAGTGCCTCTTTCACTATTTTAATTTGCTATTTTAATCCCTTGGTGTCTGGGATAATGGCAGTGCTACTCTGTGCTCACCCCATGCTAAGTCTGGTTAAGAGGGACGTATGTGTGCTCCTAAGGTGTAGTGGAAGCCTGAGTGCTCACCTGAAGGTAATTTCTTATCAGGGCAGCTGACTCATCAGGATCTCCTGCTGCAATATGCTGATCTGTTTTGCAGTAGTGCAGATGTTGGGGAGTCGGGGCTTGTGTGCAGCAAATTGCCATGCTGCACCAGCAGGCTCCAGCCATTCCTTAGGAGAGCATTGTTTATTCTGCCTGCCTTGCCAAGAAAACAGGGTATATGCCAGCCTTAATTAACGCATAAAGTATTTTATGAAGGGTGAGCACTAATCCCACATGAAGAAAAAATATATTTAGTATTAGAGCACACAGCATCCTTAACACTTTCTGTTACAAATAAACATAAAGCCCAGTATTTTCTGACTAATGTTCCTGATTTAGAATTGCCTCCATCTCGTCAGTTTTGTTCCTTGTTCATACTACAGAACCTGGATATCCCAGTGGCAAGCCAGTGCTCCTCTTGCATCCATGTTACTGAGGCTGGTGCAAACATGGTCCTTAAACATGCTCCCATTCCTGGAGACCTTATGAAGGTCTCTCATCCAGCACTGCAAAGGAACTCTGCAGGTACCTCCATCTGCCAGCCTAGTCTTCTCCTTTGGAGATGGTGTGTTTGGGCTGCGAAGCCTCAGCAGGATTTTTAACTTTCTGTTAGGCCATTGAGCCAGATGCTGGATGTTGGATAAGCCCAGTTGTGGCTTGATTTATGTAGCCTGAAGGAAACCAGAAGAAATGGCAAATTATTTTCTCAATAGGTAGTTAATTTTAGACAGTTAAGTAAATACACAGGATTTTTTTTTTCAGCCATTTGTCACCAAGCAAGTGTTTATTTTGAGAGTCTTTTTAACAAATTGAGCAGATTAAGTGGTTGGGATGCTGTTGTGTATAATGATCCTACACACATTCCAAATTTTCTCATGCATTGGCATTATTTTTTTAATCAAGGTCCACCTACAAAAAACCCTAAATCCACGCTAACTGCTTCATGTAGCTGACCTGTTGTAAATGATGATACAATCCTTTATGGAAGTAACACGCTATACAGATACCTAAACATCCAGCCATTGGTAACTGTGCTTCCTCCATCCAATTCCAAAAGTGTCCAGGTCACGTAATATTATATGAATGAGTGAAAACTAATTTGAAAATCGCTGTCTTACAGGAGCTTTTCCTCCTCCTCTTCCAATTCAAAAGCAAATTGGGGGACTTTTTATAGTACTTAAGCAAAAGTATTTAAAATGTTTTCACTGAGACCTGTGCAAGCAATATGGTATTACATAAAATGGGGGTTGTTTCCATGTGTAAAGCAACAACTACGCTTTTCAAAAATTTACAAACTGATACAATAAATGTTTTTGGTACATGGTCGATTTGTTTAAAAGAAAAATAACAACTTTTAATGATCACCCGATATTTCATATTGCTGAAAGATTGCTAGGCACAAAGCAGAGTTATATGAAAAATATATACTTACAAGGGGAAACATGTTTCTGTAAAACTCAACTTAGGCCTTTTGCTTGTCTGATTGGAAGTTTGTTACCTCTAAGTAGTCCTCTGCTCAGTAAATGTCAGGAATCTCTTCATCTTTGCTGTAGCAAGACTGAGGTTAATGTCTAAGAGAAGAGTAAGTTTTACTGTTTGAGGCACAACGGTAGAGTTTGTATGTCAATGCTCTCCAAAAATACCAATGCGTAAGCGGTCGGATATTCTTTTCTAAAAGCAATGAAATAATAGGCATTTAGGTCAGTGCCTGGCATGCCAAGTTCCTGCCCTGTAAAATTTTACAATCAAGTTATGAAACTGAAAAAATATATTTTATGCTGATGTGCAGAAAAATGTTTATTAAAGCAAATTTCCTGTTTTCATACTCCAAAAAATTATAATTCCAGTATGCTTCATTTTTTCCCTTTTTTCCAAAATGGTTCTAAGACTTTCCACAGTGAAAGGGTTCAAATCTCTGTTAAAATAAGCTTTGTATTTTGAGGACAGAAAAAAGCCATGCCCCCTAAGTAACCTTTTATATTGATTGTATTGTTAGCAGCCAGTGTGTTGGATAACATAATACAGATGCTTAGGACAGGTTTAGGAAGGCAAATGGGGGGGAAAAAAAAAACCTGAAATGCTTCTAGTTTTAAGAGTATGTGTTTAAGGGAATGGAGGTCA
Organism: Egretta garzetta; assembly: GCF_000687185.1. Lineage (NCBI taxonomy): Eukaryota > Metazoa > Chordata > Aves > Pelecaniformes > Ardeidae > Egretta > Egretta garzetta. The sequence continues at coordinate 8,546,414 of NW_009260493.1, read as the reverse complement.
TGTTCTGTAGAACCCCTCCACAAACAAATGAAACACCCTCAGATATCCATATATATAGAAGTGTTTGTATGTCAATACAAGCTATGGTATATATTCTCTTTTTTATCCATTTATTTGAATGGACAATATTCAAGTAACACCCTTCGGCTTTGCTTTTTCCAGGGCAGCAAAACACCATGTTTGTCAGCGCACGTACAAGAAATGCCTTTATGTGCATGGAATTTAGCAAGCTACTGTACTTTTAAAAACATATAAATTCAACTCCCGTTTCTGCAGAGACTGACTTTCACCCTTCTGTTCCTTCCATGGGTATGTTTTATATCCAGATCAAAATCTCTTCTGGTTCTGACTCTTCCCTCATGGCTATCTAACCATCTGTTTTAAACTCAGCATGACAGTTTTTGACATTGCCTCTTAAGAGTAGCGTGTCTTGATCCTTTACTGGCCATTGCGAACAGCAGTATCGTTCTGGCTGACCCTAAAGCCTATTCACGTGTGCTCTTCAAATGAAAGCTAATTAGAATAAATGTGCCTCTTCTACTTGCAATTGTGTGAAAACACCCTTAAAAATGCTGTTTGGATATGAGCGATGACTGATTTTGCATATATTCAGAAGAGAGAAAAAACTTCTAGCCAAGCTGGCTTAGAGCCAAAGAAACGGGTGGAATTGCAGTGCCCTTTGTATGGCTGTCTGCATTGTCTTACGATAAAATCCTGAATGAGCTAGTATGGCTGTGAATGTAGATAACGTTAGCTAGTCCTTCCCATAAGATCCTAATTACATTGTTTTATTGCTTATTTTCAACAGCCTGGAATTATTCCTAGTAGAGGGTCCATCTCAAATACATTGAATTTTTTTTAACTTTAACTTAAAGCAACGTAGCTGTTTCTGAGACTTTTCTTGTGTGTATGTTGCTTGACAGGGAGTTGTTTCCTTTTTTATTTTAAGCCCAGCTCACTTCTTAAATCTTTTCATTGGGAAGTTGAAGTGTTTCCATTCATGGACCTGAGATGCAATAAGAAAGTGGGGGGAGAGGAGGAGCACTTTCAGGTGATGGGTGAAGGGGGAGGATTGGACGCATAGGAGAGAAAAAGCAATGGGTAGTTAGGCAGACTGGGTCAACCTAATGAAGAGTAGGTGGGGGCAGAGCAGGAATAGCAAAAGGCCAAGTCAATGAGAGAGAGAGGAGAATCTGGCACTGAGCCTTAAGGAACAACTGGTTTCTTGCCGATAATCACCCACAAGAGGAGTGGCAACGTGTGCTTCTCATTGTCCTCTAGCACTGGTCCCTAGGGAGGACGGCTGTCGAGGGACAGAAGAACTCAGCAGAGGAGTGCAGATGGGTGCACACATACACACGCCTGTGCCGCCTCAAAGGCAGATTGCAAAGCTCCAGGTAACAATAGGAAAAAAACCCAAAAGGGCTGCATGTGCAACGCTCTTCAAGTCCCTTGGCACATGTATATTCTTTAAACATGCAGCCATATGCTGTTGTTTCTACAGTTGTCTTACGTTGTTTGAAGAGAAAGCGGACCAGCAGACACTAAAAATGAGGTAGAGCTCTGCTGTGAAGAAAACTCCTGTGTAGGAAAAAAAAAAGAAT
>NW_009260493.1:8539074-8544593 GCF_000687185.1 Egretta garzetta | reverse complement strand
ACGGCCGCGCACCCGGCAGGGCCTGCCAAAAGAAGGGGTGCCCGGGCCCTGGCGGGCGGGGAGCCGGGGCTCCCGGCCGCACTTCCCCGGGCGTGCAGGAGGTGGCGCCCGTGCCCCGGGTATAGGGCCCTGGCCAAAAAAGGGACCGGGCCGGCGGCGAGCCCGGCTCCCCGGGACGGGGCTGTGGGAGCAGGTGCTGCGGTGATCCCAGCGAGCTGGCGACATAGGAAACAAATGTGAAATGAAACTCTTTAATGCCTTTGAATGCTGTCGATTTCTATGCGTATTTTCCAGTATTGTAGCCTTGTAAAATCCAAATAAGTCAGATGTTTCAGAGTTTTACAGGGTGTAGAAATGCGTTTACATAAACCACAGGACTTTGTTGTACAGCTGCGACTCCTTTAATCTGTTTTTCTCAGAGTTGTGCCGCAGAGAGCAAGCAGCCTTGTCTGCTTTCTTTCACTGAGGTATTTCGTGAACGGGCTGCAAACTTACAGAGGTTTGGGGGGGGAAGTTTAAGTAGTCGGTTGTTTGTAAGCTCGCTTCATACGTCGTAAGCAGCACCATCTATGAGACTAGAGAACACCGGTGCCAAATTAAGCACTTAAAGGACAATATAGACTTAAGATAAGAGCCGAGATAGGTGAAAGCTTTTTTTTTTTTCCCCGCTGCCTCAAGTGTCTGATGTATTACAGCGTTCAAAGCATTTCAGTATGCTTATATTGTATTCACACATATGCAATGTATTTGAAACATTCCTACCAAGGAGATTGTGGTAAAAACTGTAATGTGCAGCTTGCTGGGTTTCATTGTAAAGTAATATAATCTCCACATGTGCGAAGGCCAATGCAATATTTTATTTTTTGCTTACCCCAGGGAATGTGATATTAAATTTATCAGCTGAAGTATTTGAATGAGAACTCATAAATATTTTTTGAGGTGCATCAGTGGCGTACACGGGGAGGGAGAAGTCGTGCAGCACTGGGCGAAGAGGAAGTAGTTCATACTTTTCATCCTCCTCTGTCAGGTAACAGCCATGCCTTGCCCTTCAGATGGGGTACTGGTAAATTTTCTCAGAGACCGAAAACAAGTTTTACATTGGAGAGAATTTGTTATTCACTGGTTTTTATTGATAATTATTAACAGTCTATAGTACATGGACTTTAGATGTTGTTCACATCGGATACAGGGCTCCAGACACCTTGGGGGGAGAGGAGAGGGTGCCCCAGAAGAGAGGTGTCATTCTGAAGGCATTTCAAATGCACAGGAGGGGACTGTTGCCTTCTCTGTTTTACCCGATGCGCTGTGATTGTAGGCGCCCTAGCTGGGCAGAGTACTGCCAAATCTAGGAGGAGTCTGTGCACTGTGTTAATGCAGTTATAAATCTTCCAGGGCTTAAGGATGGCGTTACCCTGTGGTGTTGTGTGATCTAGTCTCTTGTCTGGAGTTAATTTGGGTGTTTCCAAAACAACTCTGTGGTGCTTTAGAATAATCCAGGCCATGCTGAGTTAGCAGTTCTTTGTCATCGTTGGCTCAGTGTTCAGCTGCAGCCAAAATTGCCCATATCAGGAAGGGTACTGAGAACATGACCAAAGATGACACTTTGCCAATTGTAGAAAATCTTCATGCCTCCACCTCTTGAATATTGCATGCGATTGGTTTCCGCATCTCAAGAAGAGCTTAGTTTTCTCTTTTAAAAGAAGAAAAAAAAAGGTATGGAGAAGGACACCTAAAAGTATTCAGGGGAATCAATTGCAGGCTTGTGGTCTCACTTCAGTTTGGAGAGAAAGCTGAGTGAGAATGAAGCTGATTTACAAAATCAAGAAGGCAGTGCAGAAGATGAGTGCTAAACTTGTTTACCAAATCCTATAACAGTAGAACAGGGAACATGCATTGAAACTGATAGGACATAATTTAAAACAGGTTTTTAAAAGTGCCTTTCTTCAAAGCATGTGATAAACTGCTACAACTTGCTGTTGCAAGGAAGTGTGGAGTCAGAACACATCAAGAGGTTCAAAATGGATTAGACAAATTAATGGATAAAAGGTGCAAACCAGATACTATTGGGAATAGGCAGCGATGTTCCCCCTGACATCCGAAATCTAATAGCAGGATGCAGGAGCATGAGGGTTGGACCTCAGCTAGTGGCTCATTTCACATGGTCTCCCTAAGCAACTTCTGCAACAGCCACTGTGGGAGACAGAAAACTGGGCAATAGACATTGGTCTCACCCTGTGGGGCATTTCTGGTAGGAAAAGATACGATGGACAGGCTCCCAAGTGTGCTAAAAGGGCCCAAATGGATGCCTAAAACCTCTGGTTTCATGGTCACAGTCATAAAAAGGTACAAAAGGAATCATTAGTGCTTGCAGAGAAAGCAAGCAAAGAGGAGGTGGCTACTTCAATCCTTTGGAAGTCAAGGAGCTAGGCTCATTCAGGAATCTGCTTGATTAGCAGCCAGCTCAAAACTGAAGGCTAACGGAGACTGAAGGTGGCTCAGGGTGGTAGACTATAGAAGTAAAAGAATCAATAAGCCCTTTTGCTGTCATTTAAGTTGAGAATATTAGAACTGTGAACATACCTAATCCCATTAGTTTTCCAGATACTTGTAGGTAATCTTATTTAAAAGTTCTTGATCATTTTTTTTTCCCTCTGAGGGTGCTCTGGTTTTGCAGTGGACATACCTTCTGTGCCTTTGTCATCTTGGGAATTACATTGCTGTGATGCACTTCTCTTGGAACTACTTGCCGAGCCCGCTCAGAAACTGAAGTCAGTCCAGGGCTGAATTAGGCACGCGCTGGCTATTGCCCTGCAAGTACACTGCCTTTGTGAACCAGGATGGGCTATTTCCAAAAGGAGTTGAAAGTTGGGTTTTTTTCCACTCCACAGAGTCTTTACTGACCCAGGGCTGCCCATATTAGACACCAGCTCTTCTCTCTCCATGATATTTCATCCGGCAGAAAAGGTGAGCTGGCACTTTTTTGGTATAATAGTGAGGGAGTTCTTGGCACTTCAGAAGGCATTTCTCCCTTTGATCTAAAATAGCCCATGTTCACTGGCTTCTCTGGCACACTGCAAAGTTCACCAGTTCTCTTAAGTTTTTCTGAGAGGAACAGAATTGTGAAGGTGGTGAAAGGGTGAGTGGGGGCACGGATTTATTTGTTTTTTTCTTTCTCTTTGCTGTTGTTGGCCTGAGATCTGAGGAGTGAAGCTAAATTTGCAATTTGTAAGGACTGTGTTTTAAAATATTTGCCAGTTGCTGCAGATAATAAAATAGGGAGTTTTGTCCAGAGGAGAAGAAATGAAAATAAATAAACATGGATCTTTTTCACCTAATTTACAACCTGCAAATATGGTTCCTCCTCAACCTGCACAATTAACTTTCTTCAGTCAAGAGTGACCATCTTGATTACATCTATCAATAAAAAGCTACGAAACCTTTTTTTATAAGAGAAAAGAAATCCAACAATATCAGATGACTGCGGTGTAGATTGTTTTGCCATTTGTCCCAGGATTTTAGCCATATTACAGCCAATATATAAATTACAGTACCTCACCTTTAACATCACTGTCAGGTTTAGCATAATGGAAATTACCCTTACTCCCACCGACTTGAAACCCAGTAGAGCTGGAAAGCTTTTTTTGTGGGGGCATGATACTACTTGTTCCACTAGGTGCTGGCTATGATATAGCTTTGGGTTTCGACCATGTGGAAGTATCAAGAGGAGTTAGAAAGATTTGTTTAAAATGTTGCATTTGATTAACACTTTTGAAGCCCAGTTTTCTTCTTCTAGAAATACTTTTTGTCTTAAGTGCTTATAGAAGATAGTTCGTTCCCGAAGGAAAAGGTGCAGCAGTTCTGTGTTAAGGTCTCTGTTCAAACTTATTACCCCAGCCTCAGAAATGTGTTTTCACTAACCTAAGAGTGCGATAAGCTGAAGGAGAGGGTGCGCAGCTTAGGCATTTGGCAGTGCTTCCACTGGAGCTGCTGTGCTGGGGTAGAGGTGGAGGTTCATGAAGTGAGGTGTTCTTTCGAGTCTATCATGTCTCAGCTACTTTACAATCTCTGGAGGGTCCCAGGCAGAGTTTCTACGAGCTGTGCCTCGGTGTTCACCAGATAGTACATGTGCTGCAGATGTTTTAGGCTGATCACCTGAAGTTTGTGATAACTACAACACGTGCTATGTTTTGGATGATCTCAGTAGTACGTCTAGTATCTTATTTCTGAGGCATTTTTGCTGCATGAAGCAATAAATTCAATTCTGTCATCATTAGGCAGGTGTTTATATGTACTGCAAGACTTTAATCTCTCTCCAGGGAACAAAATACTTTAGGGGCCCATTCTACGACTTGGCGTTTGCTTTGCATCTCTGGCATGTTCCTGTTTCTCTCTATGCCAGGAGAGCAAGCATGGTTTTATGGTTAGGACACGGGTCTTGGATCATTTCCCAGCTTTGCTAGTGATTGCTGTGAAACCTAGAGCAAATCTGTCCCTCAGTTCACCAACTACAAAGAGTGAGGGTAGCGTGGCTTTTTATTTCTGCTCTGTGTTTCATCTATGTAACTTGAAAACTCTGGAGGACATAAGACTGCTTTGTGTTAGATGTATGTATCATGGATCCCAATCTTTGTAGACAAAGTCACAGTCTGCTGATAATAATGGAGCAGAAGTTTAAGCTACAGAATATTTGATAAAGAGTCCCTGAAAATACAAATGACGTGCCATCATCCTGTACTTTGATAGTCATACGATGTGCCAATGAGAGATTCATGGTTGTGACGTTACTACAAGAAGGGCCGGAAGGAGGATCCAGGGAGGGATCCAGGAAGGGAACTACAAGCCTGTCAGTCTGTCCTTGGTACTGGGGAATGTCATGGAGCAGATCGTCTTGAGTGCCATCACATGGCATGTACAGGACAACCAGGTGATCAGGCTCAGTCAGCATGGGTTTATGAAAGGCAGGTCCTGCTTGACTAACCTGAGCTCCTTCTATGACAAGGTGACCTACTTAGTGGATGAGGGAAAGACTGTAGATGTTGTCTACCTGGACTTTAGTAAAGCCTTTGACACCATTTCCCACAGCCTTCTCCTGGAGAAAACTGGCTGCTCAAGGCTTGGATGGACGTACTCTTTGTTGGGTAAAAAAAAAGGCTGGATAGAAGGGCCCAAAGAGTTGTGGTGAATGGAGTTAAATCCAGTTGGTGGCCAGTCACAAGCAGTGTCCTCCAGGGCTCAGTTCTGAGGCCAGTTCTGTTTAACATCTTTACCAATGACCTGGACAAGGGGATCAAGTGCACCCTCAGTAAGTTTGCAGATGACACCAAACTGGGTGGGAGTGTTGATCTGCTTGAGAGGAGGAGGGCTCTGCAGAGGGACCTGGACAGGCTGGATTGATGGGCCGAGGCCAATCGTATGTGGTTCAACAAGGCCAAGTGCCAGGTCCTGCACTTGGGTCACAACAACCCCATGCAGTGCTACAGGCTTGGGGAAGAGTGGCTGGAAAGCTGCCTGGCAGAAAG
>NW_009260493.1:8519181-8538984 GCF_000687185.1 Egretta garzetta | reverse complement strand
TTATGAGGAGTGGCTGAGGGAACTGGGGTTGTTTAGCCTGGAGAAGAGGAGGCTGAGGGGAGACCTTATCGCCCTCTACAACTGCCTGACAGGAGGTTGTAGTGAGGTGGGTGTTGGTCTCTTCTCCCTGGTAACAAGAGATAGGACAAGACAAAATGGCCTCAGGTTGCCTCAGGGGAGGTTTCAGTTGAATATTAGGAAAAATTTCTTCACCAAAAGGGTTGTTAGACATTGGAATGGGCTGCCCAGGGAAGCGGTCGAGTCCCCATCCCTGGAGGTATTTAAAAGATGGGTAGGCATGGCACTTAGGGACACGGTTTAGTGATGGACTTGGCAGTGTTAGGTTAATGGTAGGACTCGATGATCTCTGAGGTCTTTTCCAACCTAAACAATTCTATAATTCTATTATATAATTCTACTGTAATGTTTGGGTTTGGGAGAGTGTCCATGGGTACCAACTTTATTTTCCTAAAACAGGTTTATGTAGGTGGTGAGCCGATTTACAACTGGATCATGAATTAATTTTCTTCAGACCTACCCAAATCTTATCCATGCAGTGTCTCCCTGGTTCCTGGAGGGAGTCCTGGTGGTCCCTTGTGTTGTCCATCTCTGAGTGACTGGCTGTTTCTGGCTGCAGTGTCTCCTGGGTGTGAAGGCAGCTTGCAGCATCTAAATGGCCTGGAAAACCTGGAGTCCGTTAAGAGGTAGTTTTTAAGCTGTTGTTAGTGAAAATTTGTGCTGAACCTTGGTGAAAATTACTTGGGTAGCCATGAGAAAATTCATAAACCAAAGAACAGTGTGGAAGGAAAGGCCTTGAAGATGCTTTGAGTAGAAAGCTTAGATGCCTGCTGGCTCCTATCATCAGAAGATGACCCCAGGGAAGAAAAGTATAGCATTTTAAAGTTTTAGATCCTGGGAGAAAACTCACAAAGAAATTAAACATTCTCTTGCAAGATAATTTTGGTATGTTACATGGACTTGAAACAGCCCAGCCATAAAGGCAATGTTAAAACAATTATCTCAAGGAATTGTGGTCAACTGAAAAAAACCCAAAAACATTTCCAAGTAAACTTCCCTTACTTAGAAGACAGTATGGTAAGATAATATTAAGCTAAACAGAAAGACTATGAGAAGCCCAAACAAATCCTTACAGCTTTAAACATGAGATAATTTGTTGTATGCATAAAATCAAGACAGCAGCTACCATTCACATCAAGCAGTTAATGTTTTCTCTTAATCACAACTATGTTTTAAAAAAAATTATTCCACTAGGTTAAGATAATATTCTTTATTTTACTCTTGAAAACATTTACAAATTCATTATAAAAGGTATTCTCATTTAATACTTCAGAAATTTGTGCTCATACAGAGGAGAAATTTCTATGTTGCTATTTGGCAAATTTTGGTTCACTTATTTATGGAAATATACACCATAATCTGAATTACCTTTTCCTGGGAAGTCTAGGAAAATAAAATTGTTTCCTTTCCTGACTCCCCCACTGCATGGGTTTGCACACATACAAGTGTATATGTGCACATGCATGTGTTTCCCTCCCTGAAAGGAGGTAATGTACTTGCAGATATTCACGTTAAACCTGCCCGTTTATTTCTTGACTTTAATAATAATGACGTAAGAATTTCACACTCAGTTGTGCTTTAAAAATCTGAAGTGTTTAAGAATTTTTAAATGTGCAATACTTTATTTGGGTCGATTTTTATTCTAGCTAATGAATGTCCATTTTATTAACTGCATCCTGTATTAGGAAGTTTCTGTAGTGGCAGTTGCTACTGATTCCTCTTCTGAACTAACCCAGCCCTTTCAGTCTCTCCATGTAGGCAGTGTCCCCCCTGCCCTGCTGAAGGTGGACCAGTGCCGCCAGGAATGCTAAAGTCTTGGGACAAGGAGGAGCGGAGGCAGAAGAGAACCTGATCTGTAGTTCAGTGGATACAATCCTGAACTGAGAATAGGGAGCAAGAAGTTTGGTCCTTGAAGTCCAAGTAATTTCTTGGGACTTTGTTTTCGGCCTTTTTGTCTTCAATGACACTCTAAAGGAAAATGCAGCACCAGTCCGTAGGGGAAAATGCCAGGATTGCTGTTGATTTCCTTCTGATAAGCACCCTCATCTCTCCCTTGGTGTCTCTGTTGTCTCTGTTTATGACTTTGAAGCTGGTCTGTCAAACCTATGCATCTACAAAGTACAGTTATCACCCCTGACTCGCCTTATTGCCAACGCAAAACAAAAATGGGAGTCGTTGTATCTCATCTTAAAATGGGCATTTAAAATGGTGAGTGAAATGAAGTGCCTACTCCTCAGGAACTGCAAAGGGAGCCTCTGATGACCAACCCAGATGTTTGCACACCTCTGGTGCATGGGCCTTTGCGGTGCTGTGAGCAAAGCTGCCTCAGGCAAGGTGTGGGTCAGAGTCCCCCATTTAAGCAGCCCTGCCTTAATATGTTATAGAAAAAGCCTGAGTTGAACGACCTTTAGTTTTCTTTTTCCATGTTTTTTCTCTTGTGGTCTGAGTAGCAGCCACTAATATTTGTCAGTTCTCCAAATTTGATAAGAATGGGGAGAATCTCCCTCCTTAAAAAATAAAAAATACAGGAATTCTCCCAGAGAAAGCAGTGCATTGTGCTCTGTTAGTGAGCTGTACATGGGGGAAGTCATTGGAAGGAGATCAAAGGTGGGGTCAGTGCTTAAAAATAGTGTGTACGCAGTACCAAATGGCAGCTTTACGCTGACCACAACCACCTAAAAACTGTTCAGAGTTGCAGTTTTGCTCTCAGCATGCAAGCTGGATGTAGCCCAAAGCTCAAATTGCAGTCCACAAGACTGCAAACCCACATGGCCAGCCAGGTATGCCGAAAGTCAGTTAAACAAATCCCAGTAAATGCAAGCATGCTGTAAGTGCCCCTACTTTCAAAGGAAGAACTAGCAAGTAGATGTATGTGGTTGGGCACTTCATCCTCACTGGTTTCAGTGAAAGGTGATATGGAAACTCTTAAATCAAGTTTGGAGATTATTTAGTCCTAGAAATAAAATTATTTGGTATGAAAACACCTAATGCAACCGAAGATCCTTGCCATTTCTTCCACAGCATGTTTATTCAGGATGGTATAATTTTAAAAGCAGTGACTGAAGTGTTTCCTCCCCTCTGAAGAACTCTGAAAGGCACAGAGGATGCTCGCTTTCTCCCCACTTCATAATACGGAATCAGAACTGAGTGCCCAGCTTTTGTACAAACCAGCTGCTAGGACTTGGAGTTGCATCTAACTGTAGCAACGTATAATAGGGGCAAAACCACAAGTGTGCCTAAACCTAGGAAAGATGCACAGTTTTGCTTTCACTGAATATAGGAAACAAACAAAGTGACCCTGAAAAATGCAGAACAGATAAGATCTAAACCCTTTTCACTCCAAATCAGTGGAGTGAAAAATCAGATCTTCGCTGAGATTGACATGGTAGGGGGAAGATGAAGTTCTGATCAAATGGTGAGCCACGTGAAGGAAAGAAGGAGGAAAGAACTAAAGGGGGTTTGCTGCATGGCTGAACCTCTTTTGGGTGACAACAACTTCCCATTGTGCTCGGCAATGCCAACTGCAAATCACCCAACAATTCTGGTAGTGTGTGACACCTGTGCGGCAGATCTGCCCTAGTGTCTGAGTTACCCAGTCTTAATTTTATGCTTCCTGAGTGATTTCTTCTGAATTATTTAATTTGCCATCCTGAGGTCAACAAATTATTGGTAGCTGTATTACAGTAGTGATACTGTCAATAAAGCTTGGAGCACTCCCGATTCAGCTGTGGCTGATGCTCAGGCTCCCTCATCCTAGGATAAAACTAAAACTTCAAAAACAAATACCAAAAATCTTCTCTATGGCCTTTTCTCTTGCCTGCCCATAGTACCAAAACTATCTCATGCCTCTGGGTTTTGGCAGAGCAGAGGGTGGGTTCTGCAGACCCTTTTAAGTCATCACAAGCAAGGTAGCTACTGGGAGCACTTGTACGCATAGGAACAGTCCCTGAGTGCAATCCGGTGAAATTAACTGCAGGGCCGTGTCTCCCTTTAGAGCAGGAAATCACTCAGCTGACAGTATTATAAAACACTACATAGTTATTAAGTGGTTTTCCAGTATTTTTTCAGTACTCAGCAGAAAACATTATCATAACTGATATACACTAATTTTCCCTTGTTTATCTGTGTATATAGTGTAACTTCCATTAAAGTGCCATTACATTTACAGAAGGGATTCTGTAAAAATGATCTGGTGGTCTTCCAAATTTATTTTTTCAATGGCTCTAGATCCAATTTGCCTACTTTAAACAGTATTTTTTAAAATTGACAGTGTTGTAGATCCCACCTGGAATCAAATGGTATTCTTTCTGTGTTGCATTTGTAATAAAGACGATTTAATTACTTGGTTGACAATGTTATTAATGATGTGCAAGAGAGAATAGAGTCTGGCCCCCCAAGCCTTTCTCCCTTTCCATCTCCCCCTCCCAGGAGTCATCGTAATTGTAGGATGTTAACAGAGGCAAAATCTGCGTTGGCTAGTCGAGTGAGGAGGTATAACTGGATGAGAAAGCCAGCGTCTGGTGGAAAGGTGCCATACTGAAGGTTTTCTGATCATTGTGATATTTTAAGGCTAATGAGAATTTAGTACACATGTTGAGTGAAAGGATTTAGGCATCTTAAATCACTGAGACACTAGCTTCATTGGTGGTTGTCTTCTGTTTCCTTCCACCTTGGCTCTGGAGAACTTCTGTAAGAGCAACCTGCAGCCCTAAATCTCATCCCAGATTTTTGTGTGTTACTGTTGGACATCTCCCAGGATCCACGAGAAGGCTACTTCACCACACGTCATGGCTGTATTGCTTCAGCTCCCTCCACTCCCCCATCAATGCTGGAATCGTTTGCTGGCCATTGCACAGCTTCCCCAGAAGTAATAGGTCTGTCTGCATTCAAACATTTTGCATATACAGCTTTGTCAGCTAAGAGCATGGGAAGAGAAGAAAAGAAACACACCACTAATTAAATTGTCAGTTCTGGTAAATGTTCTTATACCAGCAAAAGGCTCTATTGAGAGGTATAACTTCTATCATTTGGGTAGCTGCTATAAACACTGCTAGCAAAAATCTCTTGCCAGTATACACCACATCTCCACTCGGAGACTTTGTTGTAAAAGCTATGTCTGCAAAGGTCTTGTATTACAGAGAAGGCCCTACCCACAGGGTGGAAGAACCACTACGTTGAAATTTAAATTTCATTTTTTCTAGTCTAGAGTGGAATCTGAAGCTGCATGAAACTGGGGCAAATAGGCAAATGTACCCCTAATGCTTATCTCCTAACACTTTAAACAGTAGCTTGGCCTTCAGAGCAGATACTTTGTGAATGTTGCCTCTGTCTGGAAGCTTCTCATCACCTGCAGAGCCTCTGGATGATGATCCAGAGCATGCAGGCTTCAGCAGAAGAGCTTCCACTGACTCTTTGGGCAGTCTTGCCCTCTGCTTTCTTCCCCTAGTTTTGCTGACCTCTGCTCTCTCCCAGAATACGAGAGTGCCTGGGGCTGAACAGAGAAAAGAGCTGGGCACGGCGGAGGCGCTAAGGCTGGTGTGCGGGCGTTGGGCGAGACTGACCCAACAGCTCAGTCAAGGCACTGGTGGGAAGGGGGAGAAGTGTGGCTGCCACATGCCCTGCCACGTGGGCTGCCACGACCTGACCCCGTGATTTTCCTGCCGGTGCTGCTAAATGTTTACTTGGCACAAAAAGTGAAATCGGGAATTCAGATACAGGGGGTGTTACAGATAATCAATCACCTTTCCACAGAGCCCGCTGGGCAGGGGCAAACAGCAGGACCTCAGACTCGGTGCCCCCAGTCTTCTGTCAGGCAGCGGTGGCCATTTCCAGCGCTCTGTAGAAAGAAAGTAGAAAAATTCAGATCAGAAATATTTCCCTTCTGTCCGGCCTAGAACATCTGGACTTTGCTGAAGTCATTAGTGCAGTTATTTCACTGTGAGCTAAATGGCAATTAGCAGACTGAGCCCACGCTAGAAACAGGATGCATGACCGAAATTTTTAAAACCCATGGTGATCCAGACAAACCGGGGGCAAAGCTCAGAAGAATGAAAGCTCCTGTTCACACGGGTTTCATAGCTTTGCTTGCAGACAAGAGGGAAATGTGTCTTAACACAATCTTCATTTTGAGGGAAATGCACACATGGATTAGCCAATCTATTAATTGTAATCGAATTAAAGGAAAATGTTATGATATATTTTAAACAATCCCTAGCAGTGCCACTGCTATCACTGTTACTGTCTGGAAATTAAAGAAAAATAAAGTAAAACTGCAGTTTACACTGTTTATCTGCTTTTGTGTGTATCCGCTTAACTTGGTTTAGACTATGAAATTACTGGACTTGTCTGGTTCACTTTCCTTTATGGCCAGTGCAATGTTCTGGTTTTCATATCCTATAAAAGCAGCGATGCCACAAAATTACAAGGGAAATGCTTCGGTCCCTCAGTATAGATATAATTAAATCCAACTAAAGTATTTTCATTGCCTGAGATGAGGAATCTTAAATAAAATAAACAAGCCACTCAGGTAATAACATAAAGATAAGTTTTACACCGTATTGTCAGGCCATTGACGAGAACTTTCAATTTAAATTTAAACCTTTTCTTTAATAAAACATACAGTCATTATCATACGGTATAATGCCTGTAACCAGCTATACCTAACAGGTCTGTAATCCTGTTGAGCTGCTGTGACGGCATGAACCACAAAAGCAAAACCCGAGTGGTTTATCAATGTCAGCAAGCCCCCAGATGGAATTACAGTCTTACACGCACCGTTTAGTTGTATGCTATTCATTATAACATATGACAAAAATTATGCTTCTATTAAAAATGCACAGATGAGAATATGTGTTGTTGAAGGGGACTTGTTTAAAGAGCAGAAGGCATCTATCGCTGCAAAGCAGAGTCATTTTCAGTGCAATACCTTTTCAGGCATATTTGCAGGATGATGGGAACTTGGATTTGAGCTCTGAAAGAAATGTGGTGCTTCAGGCTCAGTAGAATGTTTCTGGTTTTATCTCTTCTGCTGCAATTTTCTTGTGTTGTCTGCCTTTGGGGAAATCTGGCCACCTCCAGAGAAAGCGTGAGCTGGAGCATGGCACTGAGGATCTTTGGGAATTAAACCACAAGGTGCTGGCCATCGGGACTTCGTAACAGAGCAGGGGCACATTTAGGATGCTTTAAGGATATTATTTTGTAAAATTTTAAAACAAGTCAAGCCGCACATGTTCCAAAGTTCGATGTGCTGTCTGTGCAGTCACTTCTGTCATCTTTTTAGAAAAGCCCCAGTGTAAAAAAAATATTTTCTCAGCTTATAATGAAATTGAGACTGGAAAACAGTGCGGTGAGAGAAACGTGGAGCTAAACTGTGCCAAGTGAAAGTGTTTTCTGTGTTGGATCTAGCCTGGGAACCCCCAAAGTATTTCAGGGGTTCTTCAGCGCTTGAAACGCCACAAGGTTCACCCAGCTATAATTGAAATAGATGGGCTTTCCAGTATTTACAGGTGTAATGGCTGCACAGGCAGAGAGGAGAGGTGAAAGCAGAAGAGGCTGAACCTGGGGAAGTGGTTCACCGCCCCTCAGGACCCCCAGGAGAGATGTTAGCTCTGGGGAAGACCAACCCCCAAGAGAGACGTCAGCTCTGGGGATGACCAAAAGAATTCAGCAGTTCGCTCCAGGGAAACAGTAGGATGGGCTCTACAGTGGAACCACTGTGCTGTTGTGGGTTTAATTCCCTGGTGTGATATCAGAAACCAGGTGATCATAGGATGGTGCTTTCTGTAGCTCTCAGAGTTCTTTAATTCCCCCACCCTAGAGCACTGAAAGGCTTATGCCTGTGTGGAACTGGCTTCCAGTGTGCTTTATGCAGGAACAACGATGGTGGAAAGAAACGGGATATGCATGCTGGATGAAGAAGGAGAACTCTCCTTTCATTTCCACACTGCAGCAAGGAGATGCTCGCTGCAGATTTCTGTGGTATGCGCTGCCAGTCTCAGTGTGGAAGTCGTGTCTGGGGACATAATCCTGTCCCCACAGCCCCTGTGATACATGCACCTCTCCAGCTGGCCACTGAAGTGTGGCCATGAACATGAGCAGCTGCCATCATCAGCAAGGGCAGTTTCTTTGAATTGCTGACACACCATCAGTCTTGTCATTTGCTTTTCTTCCGAGTTGGATGCGCGTGTCTTTCAAACATACTGAGCCTGGCTTAGCAGAGGGAAAGCAGGGCATGCCTTGGGTTGACTGATGGGTGACAGTAGCTGGACAGTATCAACTGTACGTGGAGGACAAGCTCCAATTGCTTCTAAATAGGCAGCATGGAACTTTGGTTCATTGGCAAGACAGCAAGAGATTTTAAGGGCAAAGACTAGGAGACCAGCTTGAGCTGGGCAGAAATGTTTTCATCAGGTTAATCCTGGGTATTCCTTGTTTTAGTAAAGCAGATTTCACCCCAGTGACTCCTCAGACCTAGCCCCCTAGATTCTTTCATAAGTTTTCCTCCTGTACAAAATCAAATTTAAAGCTTTGTTTTCAGAAAAAAAAATTGAATTTAGAATGAGAAAGTTTTTCTATAAGGTTTCTATTTTGTATTTTTCATTGTAATTTATATTCTATAATTCCATGACCTGTCAGTAGAAACATGTTTTAGGATAGTAGAAATACTGCCGTAACATGTAATAGCTGCAATATTTCACATTCTGTTTTTAAAATTGAAAGAGTCTGCTTTGTACTGACTGAAGTATCAAATCTGCTTTTCCATAGGAAAATGTCTCCTCTTCATCTTCTAATGAAACCACTTGATACCTTTCCATAACAGGCACACTTATGGCTAACAGGAACAAACGTAAAAATATAAACCTACAAATGAAATTTAAAATGAAATCTTAATTTGCAGAACGTTACCTGTTTTCCAAGACAAATGCCAGAAAAGCAGAATATTTTTAGAGAATTGTTGTTATTACAATTCAGAATTCAATTGAGGAAAAAAAAGAGAGCTTTAAAAGCTTTCTACAGATATGACTTTGCTATCCTCAACAATTTTCACAAGGAGACTAAAAGCAAGAATAAAACCAGGCGTGGCACAACCCCCTGCCCCGCTCCCTGATCCCTTCCCAAATTTCTTGGTGCTGCTCCCATCTGCCTGCAGTTGGGTGGTGGGTAATTCTTGAGTGAGCTAGAAGTAGCAGGTGAGAGGGTTAAATAAGCTTTTTAAACAATTTCCATCCTGCCACTGCCCTGTTTTAAAATCCCTGAATTACTCACCAGCAGAACTGTTTATTTCATTATTAAAATGAGGCTGCAGGGCTCTCCCTTCTCCCACCCACGCATGATGTTCACGGAAGGAGAACTACTCCCACATGATTACAAGGTCTGCTATTAAGTGTGAACTTCATATTTAATTGTAATTGCTAGCAAAATATAATTTAACAGCAAAGTATGCTGAATTTGTAACAAAGTACCCCTTTTATTTGAGCAGGAATATGGATGCTGCCCAAATGTATCCGCATGGTTCCAATTAGGTAGAGGAATGTTTAATGTAAAACTCAACTTGATGAAAATAACTGAAGTTTCTGACAAACCAATAAATTGGAGTCTAGAAAACTCTGCGTATACAGTACAGTCAAGGAGGGGCAACACCCGCTGGGTCATCAATTTTGGTACAGTCTTCCTGTTCGTTTATGCTAAAATAATACTATGTAGGTAATTCAATTTCTTCCCAGCTGTAAACATAGAGAGGAATGCTGGATGCAGATCTGGCTGAGGATGGAGGGGGGCCTGGGCTGACTCCTTAGCCCCTGTGCAATTTCCAGGCTGAACTTTTGAGAAACTTTAAACCCAGGGTTGCTTTTCAACTTCTTCGTCTTCTTTGTCTTCTTCTCCTTCTTCTTCACTTCTTTCTTCTTCTTTTCCTTCTTCTTTTTCTTCTTCTTTTTTTTTATTTCTTCTTTTTCTTCTTCTTCTTCATCTTCTTCTTTGTCATCTTCTTCATCTTTTTCATCTTCTCTCGGGGGGCTAGCACATCAACAGTTGTCAAAAGTTCCCACAAAATATCCGCTCAGAAGATATGAGTGTTTGTTGATGGACATCTGAACATAGGGTTCCCTGTAGGAGCTACCAAGGGTGCTGGACATGCTGCAGGGACACTGCCAGCCAGCGAGGTCTGCTCCTCTCAGCCCCAGTTGTTACCAGCAGGTTCCACCTCAAGGTTTTGTTTAAGCTCAAGGTAATGCTGGAATCAAATTCTGACCTTGGATATAGTTATATAAAACTGGGTGTGCTCTATCAGCTGAATTCAGAGTGTGCCCCTCCACCTAATACAGGTTTTGGAATGTTTTTTTTTCAGTGGGACTGCTGAATTGTAAACCTAAAACTGTGGTGGTTAATGAGCCACATATATTAAGGAGGAAATCTGTGGTGGACTGATTGATTTAGCAACCTCAACATTGTGTATAAAACATGCAGTTCTTTTCACAAGTCCTGCCTTCAGGAAGAGAAGAGGTTCAGGGCTATAAAAGCAGCATGAATCCTTGGAGAACTGGAGCCAAGGGATGCTGGTTGTATCCCTGCAAGGAAAGATGCTCTGTGTCATAAACGAAATAATCATCGGCTCTTTAGTGACCACAAATAAATCTTCCTCAAGAAGCAGGGAAGATAGGCTAGGTGGGGTGAGTTCAAAACGAAGGCAATAGATTATGAGATTTTTACCTTTTCACTGCTGCTGTTTCCAGGCTGCATCTCAGCTCTTCTCCAGAGCCTCATCTGTGGGCAGCACAGACTCAGGCTACATGCCCAAAGGGTTTCACCAGTAACTAGACCAGGGTCTGTAGAAGGGACTAACTTTCAGGTACCCCAGCTGAACCTGTTGCACCCAAACAGCCCGAGAGGAGAGCATGCTGGGAAATCACCTCTGCCAGCGTGGGTCTCCTTATACTCCTCTGAACCATCCATCCATTGTCTACCTAACCGTCTTATTTTCCTTGCAAAATTCATCCTATACACTCCTTTTCCCTCACTCTTTCTCTGTCTTACCTACTGAAACAGCAAACTCCTCTGCAGTGGTTTCCGTACCTACAGGACAGTGCCTGGTCTAATCCAGGCCATAACACGCTCCTCTGATATGCATAAAAAGTTATCTCAGTTAACATAAATTGCGCTGTAATTCTGCTCTGGGCTTGCGTACAGGCTATTTCTCTGATTTCAGCGGGCATCTTTTCTTACTCGGGCGTATTGCTAAAGGCTCTTATGCAAGGGCTGTTTTGTTTCTCCAGCCCCCCTCCCCTTTCCTCCCTGCCTCAACAAAAAGCTTTGTAAGACAAAAGAAAAGCTGGCTAATTAATTTACCCTTCCCTCTCTACCTATGGAGAGATCTGTTTACACTTCAAATGGGGCGGGCAAGGTTACTCTTGCCCTCCCAAGGCCAACATAAGAGCAGACTTTAAAACAGGACTTTGTAAGTACTTATGTTTGCTAGAAATATTTAGCTGCTTCGTCCTGTGACCAAAGCAAATCGTTCACTTGAGCAGAACATGATGGGCTTTTATTTCCCATTATGGGAAATACAATCTGTGTGATCCTGAGAGCATCATTTGGTAGCTGATGTTTGAGGGTCAGCTCAAAGTTATTGTTAGCTGTCTCCTGCTCTTGCCTTCCATTTTCTGGCTGGTCTCTTGCTGAGAGTCTGCTACGGTCAGCAGTTAAGCGTCCTTTTAAAGGGTAAAAAAGTGATTTTTGCCTTTTTTTCTTGTAACATTACAAATCCGGAATGCTTTCTCTCAGGTCATTCTGAAATACGGTGACAGAAATACGGACTAAATAATCAGCAGCAACTCAGAGGATCTAATATGTATGTAAAACTATGAGGATATATTGTTCTATTTTCCCAGAAGCTTAATAATGAATAACCATAAACTTGGCATGCTTATATTAATCTCTGTAGGATATTACAGTTTGCACTCAAGACCTGAAGTATTTTTTCAGCAACAGCGCCAGTTGGTTTGTACCTTTTGTATTTCTTCTATGCTAGACAGGTCAGTACATAAACTGTGTGATATTTTCTTACTGCACAGAGACAACAGCTAGAAGACAATGCAGAGAGAGAATAGACCAAATTTATATATTCTGCTGCTGAAACACTGTCAACAAGTTGTGTTTACATAAGATATTTCTATGCTTTGGAAGACACTTTTTGTTGATATGCCAGAACTTCAAATTGGTACTTAAGGAATAGTTTGACGTTTTTGTGTGTTACCTTTATCTCAAAGTATAAACTTACCCATGAAATTGGGCAAAAATTAGCTTGATAACCAGGAGCAAGTTAAAACTTCAGCATTTAGGCTTAGACACATCAATAAAGGCGATATGTTATGTTTGGGTCTTGTATTGAACTCCTTGTGGATGTCCTCCATCGTGGGTACCCGATCCAGCAGAACCTGCTGGCTGCAGGAGCCGTCGTCCATCAGCAATGGAAGCTGCAGTGGCAGAAATTACTCTAAGATTGTGTGGTTCCTTCCCTGCAACAGTCCCTGAGTTAGGAACTTGGGAACTTTTTGCCCTGGCAAAGCCAACAGCGTCATCAGCATCTTTTCCACACAGTAAGGTAACAGAGAGCTGGAAATCAGTCTCTGCGTTACGAGCATTTACTTGCTTTAGAGGAGCTTCATAGCAGCTGCAGCTGCATTGCTTCTCTGGCTGCCAGCCTAGCTAGTACCTTGGTAATGCAGCCACGCAGCTTGTTCTGCAGCTAAGCCTGTATTTTAACGTCCTCTTTACTTCCTGATATTGAAGATTAAACACCTCTTTTGTGCTTTTATAAAGGCTTTACCTAACTCTTTCAAGCCAGTGCACACACGAAAGCAAATCCTGCTCTGCAGTCTGTGTGGCCGCTCCCCAGCCCAGCTCTGGTCCTGAAGGCATGTGTGGTATTTGTGGCCCTGGCGGCTGCAGCCGTGCTGAGGGCTGATGTTAGCTGAAGTGAAGCTAGTGCTTAAAATGTCAGTAGGTTTTGTGCTCTTAAAAGTGATGGACTAATACTCTTTGGCTTGCAGCTGGGATAATGTAAGTTTCCCCATGCAGTGTTGCCAAGCTTGCTCCGTCTCGGCCTATATTCCTCCTGCTGTAGAGGCTTTAAACCAGAATAAGCAAGGTACTGAAGACTATCCCGTAGGGAATAATCTTGCCCTGGGATGATGGTGAACAAAACGATCTAATAAAGCTTCCTCACCTTTAGTTTTTATCATTCCCTTTTCTCTACAGCAGGTACCTGCCGGCCAGGTAGGGGATTTAGTGACGCACAGACTCAGAGGACAACATCAAACCTGTGATCTTGGTTTGTCAGTGGTGAAAAGCCAGGGCAGCTCTGGGATAGACTCACAAAAGATAGTTCAATGTTGTCATTTACATGTCCCTTGGTGTACAGATGTTCTGCTGGGCATTTCCATCACCGTGACAAGCAGGCAGGGTTTTGTTCTCACCAGGATTTCCAAATGTCTGGAATATTGGGGTAGGAGAAACCGTATCTTTCTAGAGCTTATTTTTATGGAATGTATTATGAAAAGGGGTCCTTAGGAAATAGCAAGTCACTAGAATGCTTATTAAAATGACCTTAAGGTCAGATTCTGCCACTGTTAATCACAATAGTTGTACCTTACTCTGTGAGCTTTCCCATTGGATTCAGTGGGATTACTTAAGGAATTCAGGTACTACCTGATGGGACCAAAGTGGCAGAGAGGCTGGCCCTTAATAAGCATAGCAACTGTAATGCAACACGCCTTCGTTTTTCCCTTCTATTTTAGCTAGGTAAAAATACTTCATATGTAAGTTGTTTTCTTCTGAGGATCCCTTTCTCACAAAGATAATTTTTATGCAGCAATTGTTAATACAATCTGTTATTTTTATCAATATTGTAATATATTTATTGTTGGAGTGGGAAGTCACTTTTGCTGAGAACGTGCTTCTAGATTAAAAGCTCCCTTGGCTTTTGGTTGAAAAAAGTGCTGCAGTAGGAAAAAGAAAATAATTCTATTCTGAACTCTCCTTGAAATTCTGCAGGTTTCACAAAGATATTTTCCAACGTTTGTTTGTATTTCTTTTTTATTTTATTTTAAGCTGCTTCTGCCAAGTAGCCTGTTTTAGAAGAACTGGGCAATACTTCATGCTCTTTCTGAAATTATAAATAGTGGACAATGACTTGATTCAGTATTCTAACAGCTGCATGAAAAAGAGTGGGGCCACTATACAATTGTGAATATAAATGGAAAACTCACCTATGAAGAATTATTTGTACTTCCGCAAAATGAAGTGATGAGAACTTATTTACACGCTTTTATGTGCTGGGAGAAAGGGATGCAAGAATTAATTTTTTCTTCTCCTAGCCAGAGGAGAAAATGAATTTGGCTTAGATTTCACTCTACTAAATAGGTTCTTTTCAACCAGAGGCAAAAACCACTTCTTTGGGTGTTTGCAAGAACATTCTTAGCTTTGAGCATTAGTTCAGGTTGCTGAACTTGAACTCAAGGGCTTGAGCATCGCAAGAAGGTATTTTACTAATAAAAGCTTTCATTTTTCAAAGTAATAAAGGGTTGTTCTTTGTTTTTTTTAAAGCCAGTGAATTTAAAAATACTCAGATACAATGTAATTCTGTGATATACAGGTGCCAGTGCAGAAATCCAGCCCTTCCAGAGGATTTCAGAGGGTGGCAAAGGATTTAGGCTCTGTGCTAGTCCTGTGCTCACAGACAAGCTTAACCCTGTCTAGTCTAGCAGTGAAATTGTTCTTGTCAACCATCAAAACTAGAATTTTTGCAAAGAGCTTAATAACGATTTGACTGTAATTAAGTGCGTACTATGCAAATTTAATCCAGAAGAGTCAAATGTCGATATTTGAGTCAGAAAATACATGGTTTAATACCATTTTCCTGCAACCTGCTGATGTGACTGCAGTTATTGAGACGTTGCTTTTTAACTTCTTTGTGATGGAAACAATCATGAGTATATAAAAATTAGGATTTAAAATAAATTTAAATTTGAATGATGTCATGTGAACAGCCAGGATTATTTTGTTTCTTTCCTGGAGCCAAACTGTGCCTTAAAATATGTATGTAAATGTCAGCTACCCTTGCAAGTTTCATGGGTGTAAGGGTGAAGAATCTAGTGGAGTGTTTAGCTAACCAAGAATAATTATTTCTTATTTGTTATTTTTCTAAGTGTAAAATGTTTTCCTCAAATAGAAGCAGAGCCAAAGAAATTTCTTGTTATTTTTGAACATAGATTAGTCAATGTGAACCATTAACAGTCAACTTTTATGCTGAAAATACTTCTGGACTATTTGGACAGTATTTCTGAAGAATTAGTACATTCAAAGGAGTGTGAGATTCATAGCATATTATATCTAAAAGAAAAAAAGAGATATCTGTTTGTGTTTAGCAGCTCCAGAGGAGGAAAATTCTGCATCATTGATTCAGTTTTTTGACAGTACAAGGTTCTTCGTTGTTGCATATCTATAAATGTTTTTGTCCAATACAGTACTTAACAGCCTGAAAGCTGAAGGCAATATTACTTCCCTAGAAAATACTTTTGTACACTGATATCTCAGCCTCTTGAGAACTATTTTTTCCCAAATTTTATGTCTAGTGTTCCCATTTCTTCTTCTGGTATAATGTCGTGTATCTCTCTGTATAATTTCTCTCTATTGGAGACGTGGCAGATCTTTTAAATATTTGTGATTTATGTTTGCCTCTGAAATAGCCAGTATCCAGGTTACAGTCATTTTGCTCTTAATATTTTTCGCCTGCACGTGGTGGTAACAGTACTATACCTGCAGACTTTACTTTCTAGGCTCACAACATCGCCTGAAGAGCGTGGTCATGGGTCATGGTCCCACGACGCTAAGTGCGATACCAGCGTAAACGAAGGCGCCGTAGCTGCTGTGGAGAGCTTACAGACTGAGCATGAAATGGGGAGACAGAGCCCAATGTGGGGAATACCAGAAGAACAGGGGAAATGCTGGTCAGCCCTCAGTGCTTAAAAACATAGGGCTTAGGAAAGGTCCCTCCTTGGCCAAACCTTGAGCAGTGGTTTACTGAGGTGTCTGAGGGTGTGCTTTCCTTCAGTCAGGTCATCTGTGATGGGCTGCAGAAAACGGGCCCTAAGGAAGATTGCTTTAAACCAAGAGCAAAAAACTTTTCTTCGTGTATAGGGTTAAGCCTCAAGACATTTCCCAGGATGGAGAAATCCCTTGGCTTCTGTGTGAGTACAAGTGTATTTAGTCTCATTTTCTTCAGGCAGACAGTCCCTGAGTTTCTCATTTCATAGATTGTGTTGGCTGGAAGCAAGAGGAGTTTATTATATTTAAATTTATTTATGTTATACTTGTGACTATTATATTTCTTAATATTTTAAAATGTCATAAACATTTCAAGTGCTGAGGGCTGAATCATTGCAAATCACAATAAATCCCAGTGTTCAGAAGGTTTCGAAGGGGTCTGTCCGCTCAGCCAAAAAGGGACTGGACCAGAGGAGCCTCCTTCAGGAGGAGAGGAGGAAACCTGTGAGCCCCCCAGGGCTGGGGTGCCCTTTTGGTACCAGTTGAAGTACAAAAGGATTTGTGGGCTCTAGAAAGGCAGTAAAATGATGGGCTGGTAAGTATTTAAAAGAAATATCAGGACAGTACCTGGACTGTGATGTTTATGGGAGAGGCAGCCTGTCTTGCAAACTGGTACAGCACCTAGCAGGGGACTGCCTGGCCCTCTGCCCCCCCGCAAGGTTCCTGTCCTCAGCGAGAAGCAGGAGATGGGGCACCGACCTTGGCTCACTCTCCTGGTGGGGCATGGTCACCTTTGGAGAGAGCTTGGGACTCCCTCCTCCTACTCCCTATCCACTTTGTACCTCCTGCTGTGGTGACTTCACGCTCTCCTTTGCCTTTTTTATTTACCCTGTCATACTGCACCCCTATATTCACCCCTTTTGCTTAGAAAATCAGGCTGAGGGCTTGTGCTGTGACCCTAATGAGGGCCACGTAGGATCAGCCACACCTGACCCCTTGGTTTCCATGAGCGTTGGTTCCTTCCCGGGTTGTGACTCCCATGTTGCTATCTGTGACCTGCACCCCTTGTTTCTAGATGCACTCATTTACATGTGGCCACTTAAAATGTCTCCTTTAAGAAGAGGGCTGCAATCCATCTAGGGGTAAAACGTCCCTCCATAAGAGATGTTCTCAGTTACAAATGCACTGGAAGGTATTGCATCTTTCTGGCTCTCTAAAACACAGAAGAGAATTATTTATTTTGCTTTTCTAGCAATTTTATTACATATTCTAACCCCTGCCATCTCATTCTACATTGTGTTGGCTTTTGCTCTTATTATGATTGTTTTTATTGCCAACCTGATCAGGTGAACATCGTGGGCTTTCTCTATCAATTTTCCACACTTTGTAGTGTGTATTGCTTGTTGTATCTTTGTCTTGGAGTTGTTACTTATGAATCTATTTCTGTTTTTTAACTCCTCTTTGCCGTTGAGTCAAAATGCATTTGTAGCCAAAGTTGTCATCCTTGGTTGTGCAATAGTGTTCTTGGGCCTTTTCCTCTTAATGTAATAAATCATTTTTAAGAAGCACTTCCAGGTTTTACCATCTATTCTTCTCCTCCCAGTTTTGCTCATAGCATTCCTTACTTTTAAAAAGTAGTTTTTCTGATGGGCCAACTCTACCTGCTTGTGAAATGTAATCTGATTCTTTGACAACTTCTCATTTTTAGTCCAGTAACTGATTTATCTTTGTTCATCAGAATACAACTCAAAATGGAGGTTTACACTATTGTGGAACTTTCACCCTGTAGAAAATCTTCAAAATAACCCTACTGTATCACAGAAAACTTTTTTTTGTTTTCCTTGGGAAAGGAAGAAAACTTTCGCACTTAGAAAGCTTTGGGATTTCAGATAGATAGTAATTTTCCTTTAACTTTGCTTACTTTGGTAGCACTGGCTGCTGGCAGCTGCAATGCTAATTTCTCCTCACCAACCAGGAGATTGAAGCTTTTGAAGAGGAATTCAACCCCCTAATTCATTGACATCAAACAGGCTTCAGCGGGGGTTTGGTTGAGTCCATATTTCAAGGACGATGTATGAAGTTTGATGTGCACATTATCCATCTATCACTGAAATCTGTTGTTCTGCTTGTGTTTCTTCCACCCATTCTTCTGGAAGAATGAAGACATGGGTGATGTTATGCTCAAGTGGAATCCCAACTGCAACTAGCCTGCCTTTGGCTTTCTCTCACCTAATATTTGATATCAAACTAATGATTTTTTTGGGGTATGATCAGTTGTACGGTGTTAGAAAGACTCCACTAGGTGATTATAACTGTAATAAACTAGAAGCAGAAAAGATTATGCAGCTGTTTTTCTGTCCGGTAACTGGCTGCTTAAGCTCAAATTCAGGAAAGCATTTCTATAGAAAAACAAGCTTACGGTGTGCTTAACGTCAGTCACAGGTCTGCACCACATTAAGGCATATTTCAAACAGAGAGAAACTTAAGCACACGTATAGGTGTTTTTCAAAATGGGGACTTCAAGCATAAATGTGAGAATGGGATTTCGTAAGAACTCAGGACGAGGTCTGTGTGCTGGTGTAGGATTGCACCAGGGATACATCTTTGGTGAAGGGCAGTTCCCTTGTTTTCCTAGGATTTTCACTATGCAATCCCATAGATCCTACTCAGGCAGCACTGTCATGAGAAACTCAGCTAGCAATAAGGCAAGTGAAAGGAAGAAAAATAAAGCAAAAGTTTTTCTTACCAGTCAGCCAGGATACGTTTGGCAGAAAGTAACACAGTTGCTCAGATAACTGGGCAGTCAAGCTAGAGATGCAGGCTGTAATACCTTATTTTCCAACAAATGTTTCCACTTTTTTTTTTCAGTTGAGTTGCCATTGAGAAGATTTTGATTAGTTATTAATCAAAGTTATTTACAGAATTCTATGTATGTAGTTAATTTATGAGTAGCTCTTGGCACATTTCAAACAGCTGTAATGGCTGTACAGTGTATACGGTGTATTTCTGTTTCCTGACTGGATGAGGGGACTGAGATTTCCACTGCAAATATTTTTTGTAGGAGTTCAAAATTTGCTTTTCCCAAGTATTTAAAAATATTTTTAATACTGTTTCCATGAGCATTCCTGTTTTTGTGAACACAAAGTCAACATGGTTGAAATGAAGAGTTTAAAATTTTAAAGGAAAAATAAAGCGTTTCTTTTTTAGTGCAATCATCCAGCTTGACCCGAAAGCCACTTTAATCCTAGTTCTAAGGTTTCATAGGGAAGTACACAGCCACAGGCACGTTCACACATTACTTGTGTTCATGGAAGCATTAATTGAATTTCCAAAGTCCTGTCTCAGCACATGCTGCATGCAGCGGGGAGGATTCTTTAAAAGTCTCTCTCACTGCTGGATCCCAGACCCATGTGGCAGATGGCTTCAGACAGGAGAGGAGAACCTAAAATTCAGGTGGATAAGCAGATACGGGAATGACACTGTAGTGTTAAGAGGCATTTCATCGGTTGAAGGGAAACAAAGTAGTGTCGGGGCTGACTACAAAGGTCTGGTTTTCCAAGATGTGGGAAAAAGACATGTAGCGGTGTTCAAAAGCATTTTTACTCTGAATTCCTGAAAGAGAAAACACTTTTCCTATACCATAAGCAGTAGTGCTACCAGCAAGGGCTAGCCCCTGGGCATTCC
>NW_009260493.1:8469934-8519167 GCF_000687185.1 Egretta garzetta | reverse complement strand
GGGATGCCGGAGTGGCACGCACACAGAACCAACAACTTCACCTTCGGCACAGAAGTCTCACGGAAATATGCAGGAAAACGCCACCCTGCAGCTCTTTCATTAAAGGCGGCTTTTCTAAAATGCCTCCCATGCAGATATCCCTACCCGGCTAAACCCAGACCGCCCCTGCGGCAGGGTGGGATGGACGTGCTGGATGGGGATCGGATTAGATCTCCTCTCCGTCGCACTCCTGTCAGTCACTGTGTGTCCCGACACCGAGGGAAACTGGGCACTGCAGCAGGGGAGCCCCAGCATTTCCCTGAACTAAACCAGCCTCTCTTGCTGCTTGCCAGCAGTGGTCAAGAGTGCCTTTCTCTCTGACCGCTTTATTTGGGTCTTGGCATCTATCCGACCCTGTAAGCAACGCACCAGACCAAAAGGATCTAAAGCTCAGACTCAGCCTTGCTAGGTTTCTAGGGATTTTACAATTGAATTTTTTCTTTTACTTGTGCACCATTTCCAAGAAATACTTTACAATATATATTTTTTTAGCATAGCTGTCTGTCAATTTTCGTGGCAAAAAAGTATTTGGAAACCGGAGAATAGTAATAGTAGAGTTGTTTTTAAAGGAATCACCCTACACCATTCTAGGCCAAAACCTTTTATTAAAGTTTTATGAAAATCCTCCCTGTTTTTTACATTCCAGTTGAGTCTATTAGCTTTGCAGGTTTTGATGATCTAGCAGGTACAAGCACTTCTCACATTAAATGCAGTGTTGACAAAGGAAATTCACTAGCAAAGGTTTCATTAACTGGGGATTATACTGAAACCTTTTCCCAGAATTGCCAATAAATGGAGCCCTAATCCAAAATTTGGCTTTAAAGTCAAATGCAACTAATATAATTTTGTGTTTGGTTTAAAATTACCTGTGGTTATTTTCTCATTTTTGCAGTATACAGTGTTATGTCATCTGGACTCTCAAACAGCATTGTTTCTATGATGAAAAAGCAAACATGAATCCCACGTATGAAAGAAACTTCAGTTTAACTTATGCTTCCAATGAGTCCTGTGGAAAAAGAGCTTGCTCCTGCAAAGGTGGAGAATTCACTAGTTCCCTCTAATGATGCCATAGGTGATGGGCACACTCTGCTCATCCCGGGCTTGGTCCTGGGCTGAAGGTCCTGAGGTGACACATCTGCAGTGTGTCAGCACTGCTCGGACCTGAGGATGTGCTCGCCCCGTGTTGGTCAGAGTCCATGGTAAGGAGATGCAGAAGTGACCCTGAGCCATGAGGGCACCTGTGGTGCCCCAGGGGTCTGCAATCCCCCCAGTGCTCAGGAGCTCTGGCCAGGGGAAATCCGGCACCATCACAGGCAATGGGAGTTTTGCCGTTGACGTAAGCTGCTTGACAGTCTTGCCAACCTTGGTAAAAAATAACGTAATACCCTGTTCTGGGTCTCTCTCCCGGCAATGAAGCTATCTGACAAGACCACCTGGTTTGCTCTCTCCAGGCACACGAAGAGGCTACAGCAGCTGACGGCTTCCTCAACCAAGAAAGTCGGCAAATTTACAGACTCTTTGGGCAGGTACAGGGGTTGTATGCAGTCTTTCCAAGCTTGTTTGTGCACTACAGCGGCCTTTTTCACTCTGTTTCTAAGGAAAAAAGAAGTTGAAATGACAGATTAGGGGATTGCAATTAGGGAGGCATTTGGGGCCCTGATGCTATGCTGTGGTCCCTGATGCCCAAGGAGGAGATCCCTGGCCTGGAAAGGCAACGAGAACCTTTTCCAAATCTCCTAAACTCAGTGGGAATCTCTCCAAGGATCTAATGGGTTTAGGGTTTATAGCAGAGTCTGTTAAGATGAAGTTTTTGAAATTACCTGAGGGAGCTGAGAGTAGAATTCTATTAAAATTAATAGGAATTGGATATTTAAATTCCTTAGGCATCTTTAGAAAGCTTTACCTCTAAGTAGCATATAAAGATCAAATGTAACTTCCATTGCACCTAGTTTATGCTTTATAGTTAAGATGATGTAAACTCTGGGGTTTGTTTCAAAATGCAGTTCATTTATTTACAGCTCCCAAAGTTAAGCCACTGTTTAGTGTCCTATGAGAAGAAACCAAATATTTTGTAGTAGCAGGCACTGTGGTCACAACTGGTGTTTAGACTTGCATTTCATCCCAGTCAAGAAGATTGCAATATCTCATGAGGAGAATTGAGACGGAATTGTAAATCTCAAGTCTTTTTGGTTATCTTTTCAAAAAGGAGTTTGAACTCATATCACCCCCGGCTTCCTTAATGGTTTTACATAAACAATGAAGTGCCTCAGGAAAATCACAAACGACTCGTCTGTCGACAGATAGCTTCATTTTCTCTCCCAGATTAGGGTGGTCTGAAGCTATCAGCAGCTGATCTGACAGAGTAAATCTGAAACAAATTGCTGTTGCTATAATCCTTCCTTGGCATGAGGTGCTGCAGAGGAGAGAAACCAAGTATTGTTGCACAGCTAAATTGGTTTGGCTGGTGGTTCATTAGCGTGTATTGAAGAGTGTTAGGCTCCCTGCAATTCCTGTCTGTCTGTCTGTCTATCCCGCTTTTTCCCCTGCCTGTCCCCCTTCCGTGATTTCCAGAGGAAGTGGTGTCTGGTTTTATTATCTGCTTTGACATTCATTTCCTATATGGCGCAGAAGGATGACATCTCTGTCTGTCTGTCTGTCTATCTATCTATCTATCTATCTGTCTGTCTATCTATCTAAATTTGCTTGGGATATGTTTCCCCCCCTCTAGAATGAAGTAAGAAAAGCCATGTCCCAGCACCTCCTGGCGTTAGGGTTGATCCACAGGTGTAAAATGAAGTCCTGAATTTCATCATCTGAAGATTTATTTTTTTGAGGTTTAAGGAATGTGGTAAACTTATTTGGTTTTTTATATTTTTCCTGAGACTACTGTTTCAGTTGAGATTAAAACACTATCGGAAAAAGCTGTTAGTCGTGACAGCAGTTTAGTAGCACTGTAAAGGTGATGCCCAAGTGCTTGGAGTCCTGGAAAGGCTGTAGTGGAGGTGACTGGCAGAGTATTGCTAGCTTCCTTGGCACTGGTGGAGCCATTCAGTTGGTAAGCAAGAAGCAGCTCTACATTACTTCCAGAGACTTTACTAGGGAGTTGTGGTTCAGATGCTGTAGCTGTGTTTTTATTGCCACTTCAGGGACTGGATGTCAAAGATATGTTGGCTCCATCCTGGGACATCTCCAGACCCTGTTGATTTTCATTTTGCTGAACAGGTCTTAAGGAAAGTGGGTGCTGCAGAGAAGAGCGTTATGTCTCTCAGCTTGAAGAAAGCACCACTCTGTTCTTAATTTAAGCTGCTGAGGGAAGTGCCACCAAAGCAGGTCCCAGCAGCCCATGCTCTGGATGGTGGCAAAAGAGGGAGCAGTGGGAGAGGAGAGGTGGGGGATTTCTGCTCTCCTCACAGGAATACACTGCAGAGGGTGGCAACCCTGAGGGTGCTTGTCCCCTCACCTCAGCACCTGCCCTCTCCTCTTTCCCCTTAGTTATCATGTGCATGCTTATTTACACGGCTGACAAGCTAGCTGAATCAGTCTGGGATTTTTTCCTTGGGCTGGAAGTAAAACACCACCAGTGGAAGAGAGGGCTCCCCTCTTACATCTCAGTCCGATATCAAAAGGAGCTGTGTGAATTAAAATGACTTTTCTTTCCTAGAAAAACAAAAGAGCTGAAAGATTTTAAAGCCTAATTGCACCAAAGGAAGGAAATTAAAATATCCTTACAGGAATTCAGGTTGCTGAAAAATTCAGGTCCAGCCCAGACACAAATATGTTTCGTATTAAAACTTAAACAAACAAACAGTGTAATATTTCCTGAATTTTCATCCATCATGCTACTGGTTTCTGCAGGGAGGGAAACATAACCTTCCCTTGCTGTGTCTCAGGGAAAGTAAATAATATTGTTAAGAAGCTTGTCATATCACAAGTGCCTAATTAGGTAGGCTTGGGGAGCCGGCAAGTTTGCAGACTTCATTAAACATGCTGCAATGCCCCGAGGAAGAAAAATGTTGAGGAATATCTGCAAATTGTATAGGTGCAGGCTGACCTGCATCCTTGTACCACTAGACTGTAGAATGTTTTCTCCAGAGGGGCACCTTATTCACCTTGACAAATTCTCTAAATGCCACACCTCAACAGCATTCTGGTGGGGATTGTTTTTAATTCCTCCCATTGAAGCTGTTGCATTTTTAATGCAATAATTAGGGAACCCAATGGTGGTGATATACAGGAGAACTGAGTATCAGTCAGGTCAGGTCATTATAGGTCTCCCCTCTCCCAAGTGTTTGTCCCAATACTCTTGATCTTGACACTAGGGCTTTGCTGGTCCCTTCTTCGATGGCCAATCAATGACAAGTCTAATAGCTTCAGAAGGATAGACAGGGAGGACCATAACCCTGGATACTGTAGAGCCTGGGAAAAACAGAGCTGGAATAACTTTCCCAAACTGCAGGTAAGTGGGGTTTTTAGCCAGAAATGCTAAGAGGTGAGGTAGCAGCTGTACCAGGTTCTCTGTGCTGTTCAGGGGCAATTCTGAGATGTGCTCTGAGACCACCAAGTTGGTCAGATCCTGCAGGGTGCTCTTGGCCATGGTCCTGCTATCACTGACACAGGTGCCAAGCTGCTCAGCATTGCCGAGGTTGAAGTGCTCAAGGCATGTTCAGAGCAGGTAATCCAGATACCTAAGAAATCTCACTGGGGGGAGGCATAGCCACTCCAATCCTTTAATAATAAAGCAACTTAGCTTTAATTCACTGAAGTGGGAGGAAATCCTCTTTTTTCCTCCTTCTCACTGAAAATATAAGGATTTTTTTAAAATCTTAAAGCATGATTTCTAAAAATTTATTTATATTCTGGTGAAAGGTTGAAATGCCTTTTAGGGGAAGAAACAGAGTCTAAGAACACTGAACATTATTTATCTAAAAATAAAGCTTTCTGTTAAGGAAAGAAATAAATAAAAAAGTCCTAGCTACATACTCGACCCATTTGCATGACTAAAAAGTGGAAGTCATGGAGAAAATTAATATTAAGAGTTTGTATAAACATCTCATTAAAAATAGAGTGAAAAATAAACAGATAATCCTCCCAAATTGCTTTTCATGCCCTAAGCTATAACTTCTATAACTTTGTAACAACCGTGTTTACTACTAATGAACCACCAAAACGTCAGGGCTGTATAAAAGAACTGCAACAAGTCGTGACTTTATGGGATAAACCCAGAAAAATCTTCAATCAGCCAAGTCCACATCAGGATTAGGCATATAGGGAGGCTTAATTAGGCATTAGCAAGGCCCTTAATGGTGCTACTATGAAGGACACCTGCTGAGGATCTAGTTAGACTTCTCTTTTAAACATATTTATACCCAGCCTCTGGGCTGTGGATTCGACATTCAGTGCCTGCTCTACTGATCAGCCTGTGTTTGCAATTGTTTACAAGTTAAACAGCAGGGGGGAAGGGGCACTAAATAAATAACATACCATCAAGTTATTTCCTTGTCCAATAATGGTTTCTCATTAGTTCCTTCCTGAGCCATGAGAAAGGAAGGATAAAGGCCTGAAGACAAAACAATGCATTCTTTTGCATTTTTTTTTTAAACAGGCAACTTTGAAAAGTCTGTTATTGTTATGAAAGGTATACCCATACCTGTATCCCCATTAGTTAATATACCTGTTACCTTTCACTGTGACTTGCTAAATGTAAGTGCTATTTCCTGTTGTTTACAGGAGTTTTATATCAGGGTAACTGTTTTGTCAATTTTAACTTGGACAGCTTAATACCACTTGACAAGGTCTTCACAATGTTCCTACTCTAAAGAGATTATTTTTCCCAGACAACTCCGCTGTCTTTCCTCCTTTATACCACTGGAGTGGTGAACAAGGATGTCCTCCATGGTCACCTTCATACCATGGCAGTCCTGCCTGCCTTTCATTAATTTTATTTCCACTCCACAGTGTTGTGAGCAACTAGTGGCTTTCTGGGTTAGAGGAATAAATAATCTTGGAAACAAGAGTGGGCTTGGCCTTGAGCCCATGTGGAGACTCTTCACGCCATATGGGTGTACTTTGGTGTTCAGACATGGGCTGAGGCTATCTTCAAGGCCCACAGGAAGGGGAAGAATCTGGAATCTCAGCCCACATTGTCCCTGAGTGCAGGCCTGAGCAGATATCTACCTTTGGATGGTCAGCTGTTTGTCACCTGTCTCTTCCACCTTTGTGTTTTTCAAGTATGTTTGCGGGATTTGTTTGTTAGAGAACCAATATGGGATACAACCCAGGAGCTGTACAGCCCATGTAACGGACCATGAACTCCTAAGTGGACAGAGTTGAATGTGCCTTTACACATTGCAGACTAACAGCTTGGGTAGGATCAAGGCTTCTATGGGATTAAGGCTTTTACATTTAGCTGTCTATCTGTGCGTGGACTAAGTGCCTGAATCCAAATCTGGTCAATGGAGAACTCATCATTACAGCCTGTGGAGTCTAAAGAGAGGTTTGGTTGACCAGTCACCAAATTCTGTCCATGCAGAGATGCCTGATACCATTCAATGCCAGTTTCAACACCTATGGGCACGTATCTAGTTATGTACCTTAATGTAAAGTTGAATCTCGCCCTGTAAATGACAGGTTGATTGAAGACAGCAATATTGATATGTGCTGGATCAGAGAACTTGAGCAGTTTAGCTACCACTCACATAAGGATTTCCAAAGAGAGTGTAGATGCAGCCAAACTGTCCAGCCAGGGTTTGGTAGTGCTCAGGAGTGAAACTGCCCAGATTTTGCTTCAGAGCTGGATGTCATTTTGGCTATAATAAGAGAAGTCAGGAGTTTAGCTATTAGTTAGACAAACTATTGCTTTATATTAATTTTATTTCATTAAAGTACTAGAAAGAACTACATTTTCAGCTGAAAAACTTGACCTGAAACTGCGCTATTCCAGTTAACACCTATTTCACAGAAATGCCACCCACTGAGAGTTTTTCTAAACAAGATCAAGAATCAATTTATCAGTGCTCACATTAACTATAACGCCAGGTCCGTAGCAACTTTACTCTCTTTCAGTGATTACCTAACTTTGATCGCATACTGAACGCCCTGAAAAACTCAGATGTGGCTCAACCATCTGGCATTATATTATACATTTTAAAAGGAGTATTTAAGACCTTCTGTGACTGGAATAACACTTCTGTGGAGCTAGTGCTCTGATCTGTGTTCCAAATCCATCACATTATTTTCTTATGAGGCCAGAGCTACCATCACTAATTAGGCCTTTTATTTTGTTTTACTAGATTATCTGGTTTTTAACTTTAAGATCTCCTTGGCCAACCAACAGAACTTGGATTAAGTTATCCAAGTAAATCCATGCCAACTCTCAGACAAAACTAGCGGAGTTGATTTAAGATTGCCACTTTTCCAAAATGTCGAAAGCAAAGTTTTCCTTCTTTCTCAAGGTCCATGAATACCAGTTTGAATGTTGCAAACCAGACCTCATAGCTGGTTTTCACTGCTTCACCAGTTCCTTGTCTTACTCTAAAAGGAAACTGTTACATTATGCATGTCTGATTATATTCCATTTCCAGACTTTGCCATTGTGCTATGATGATGTGGTATGACTGGGAGCACTGGGAGAATCTGATGTTCAGTTTCCTCCTTTTGTATATGAGTCAAAAGATAGATACTAATCTGAATCAGAGCCTTTGCATTCTCACATCTTCACATTTTAGAGAAATATACACATTACTTGGTGTACTCTGTGAAATAGGCAAGTGAAGATACAAATGTAAATATGATAAGAATTAGTTAGGAAAGCACATAGTGGAGGAAGATGACAGGGTGAAAATAAGTTGCTGCATCTGATGTGTTAGAAGACTTTTTTCCTATTCTGGTTGTTACTGAAAACAGTAGGTGAAGCTCAGCAGATTTGTGAGTTGCGTTTGGGTCAGCTTGTTCAGATTCCCCTGCAGTCTCCCTAAAGCAATGAAGAGATTCTTTAAGTATAGGTTGCTTGTAAAATTATTTCATTACTATCTGCTTTGGACTGAATTGGTGCTCACCCCAGCCTCCCTCCTGGATTCAGAATTTCCCCACCAGAATTTTATTTTAGAATTTCACACCAGAGGGTTCAAGAGTTTCTTTGAAGAGCTATCTCAAGTAATAGAAAATAACCATTAGCAATTTGTATGTCACAGCTTCCTGTTTGCTGATATTTTGACCATTGGAGGTGCCTGCTGAGGGTCACTTCCATGTATCCCCCATACATCTGGTGGGGGAGGTGGGGCAGCTCCTGAGCTTGCCTGTTGTTCTGTCCTGGATCCTTTTCTCTTTGAGGCTCTTCTGTAGGCAACAGGGAAGGTACAGAACTGGCTCCGCTCTCTGAGTGTCCTGGTTTTGAGATCCTTTTTTTGCCAGCCTTTAGCTTGGCCTGATGTTCCCCACTGATGCTGAGCACTGATTGGAGCCTAAGGGTGTTTTGAAATCACAATTTCTACAATATTTTAAAATCCTAGGCATGGATTAGCACCGTCAACATTTTTCTTTTGTGATTTTGAACAAAGGCAGCAATATCCCCTTTGCTTTCTACTGTGCATCCTGCTGTTCAAGTGCATGGGCTGTGCCTAAGGCCACCTACCAAATAGCCAGGATAAGGCTGAGTTGAGGCCCCATCCTGCACAGATTCAGAGTGATGTTGCTTGCATAGAAGCTAAGCTTTCTATGTGGTCCATTGAAAAGTGCTTCTGTGCATGCCTGGGAGCTGAAACACAGCCACCAGGAGCTCTGTGTTGCAAAATGAGCTACATCTACTGAGCGTAGGTACCACCAGCCCTGGAGGGCTGTTGGAGCTGGTTGAATGATTCCCTCGGATTTTGTAAGGATTAAAGCTTTTCTGTCCTGATTTTCCCACTGTAGGAAGCAGTCTGAGTTCACTCTTCACCTTTTCCTCAGACTCTTTATGAGTTTACAGACTGTGTGCATGGCAGAGAAATACAAGGAGTTCCTTTGAAAGGATTTTCCATGCACAGTGTTGCTGAACAGTATCACCAACTGCAGCTCGACCGCCACATCACCAAAACAATGGTATAGTTCAAATTCATTTTCAGCAGTGGTTTGCCCTTCAAATTGTGGATGACCTTTTGGATATTATTTGAAATCTCCCGTTCGTTACTGTCGAAACAAACAGAGGAAGGGGCAGGTCTGTGAATATCACTAGCTCTGTGCTGAGATAAAAATACTACTCTGGCAATATGCAAGCTGCATTTTTTCCTTTGTCAGACGTATGATATTGGCTTTGTTTTGCTTGGTTCATTATGCTACAGTTTTATAGAGAGAAAATGCACTTTTCTGTACAACATAGAGTACTTCCTAGTAAATAATACATTTGACGTTTCAGCTCAGCATTAAAAGAATTATCCCCTTAGATAAAAACCTGTCTTTGATCAAACTTGTGAATATCCTTAAAAAAAAAAAAAAAAGTAAGCAAGCAAACCTCTGCCAAATACCTCTCTATTATGCAAAAAGCCTCCAAAAGAAAGAGCGAGGTCAGGATGGTGTACTTGCCAGTAAGAAAGAGAAAAAACCAAACAAACCCACAATTATGGCACAGATTTCAGCAACAAAGATCCCTTGTATGAAGTATGGGCAAGATTTCTTTTCCATATAAACCTGTCCAGGTCTGAAGTAGCTCTACTGATTTCAGTAGTTTCCACAGGCCTGTATCAGTTCTTTGTCCCATGGGAGTTACGGGTATTGGACCAGTTATTGGTACGTGTCAGTGTAAAAGGTCAGAAAATGAATAAATAGAAAATGGCTGAATGTGGAACTGGTGATTGCAAGAAAATTTATGCTGCAAGGAAGGTCTGCATGCGTGAAGGCCTAGCTTTTAACCTATTAAATAATTTTGCATTTCTTGGCTCTTGCTTTTAAGGTCTTTGGACCCCAAAAGATTATGCCTGCAAGGCTTTTAGAAGCAGCATGTCAAAAAGGCCCCATCCCTCGCAGGGAATCCGAGCTCCCTTCCAGGTGTGGAGGGTGATCTACCTGGGAGCTGAGGGCACAAGGGGCTGAGCTGGCCCTGCTTCTCCCATGAGGACGTGTCCTGCAGAAATTGCTAGCAGGAAGGAGTGACCGTGCTGTAAGGTACCACTCCAAACTCCCACTTGAAGCTGATGGTCTCTTTGGATGCAAATCTCAAGGAAAATCCATTTGGAACTATATAGAAGGATTTATGTTTCTATGTCATAGGTAATTTGTATGTTATCTTTAATATTTGTGCAATATGTTTTTAATTTTCTAGCCTAAAACTCTGACAAACATTTTAAACAAGTTTTTAAAACTTCCCTAATTTTTGTTTTGTTTCCAGGTTCTATCAGAAAAATCAATAAATAAGCAGTGTAGTTTAAAAATTAAACAAAAAACATACCCATACCTTAAGTACTACAAAAAACAGAATTAAAGCTGTGTAACAAATTGTAAACATAAAGCTGTGTCAAATGCAAAGTAAAAATCCCTCTAAAAATACCTATGTCACAGAAGACTGCAGTGTTTTAAGCAAAGATCTTTTCCTGACAGCTTTTGTAATGGTGATATTCTTAAGGGTTTATGTTAAGGTTCATTTCATTCTATTTCTTTAATTAGCCAAAACATCCACCAAAGATATGCATGCAACAACTTTCAATTGGGAAATTTAAATCACCGTATCTTGCTGTTTACAGTTTTTGTTATTTTAATATACTTTTAAGAAAACACTGCAAATCTTTGTTTCTAGAGAATATTATATTCCAGTTGCAATGCAGCAGGCATAGCCTCCCCTATTTTGGGAGTAAAATGGCCATGAATGTATTTGTTCTCCAAAGCAAAGCCTACCAAATATGATTTCTTTATCCTCTTAAGCATGCATGCCTATACATATGGGCTCCTACTGATCACTTTGGGAGGAACATCTTCAGGTGCTTTGAGTTGCCATAATTCCCCGAGATATTTTTGTCAAAAGAAATTAAATTATTTCATAGAAAATGCATAATCAAAACAAAATATTTACATTTATTTATGTAAGGTGACAGCAAAGGGGACATACCAGCCAGCTTTACCTTTCTGCTCCTCCTCTAACTACTGTCAGATTTATTAATCAGCTACAAGGAAGGACGAGGGAGTTACATGAGTCTGAGCTGGTAGTGGCATTGATTACCAGGTTTGATAGACTGAATACAAGAATTTCTTTACTTTTTTGTGTTGTGCTGTCCCAACACCTGACACTATTGGAGCTGATGGATGGTTTTCCACTGGCTTTTACCTCTGAGGAAACAAGCCCACTTACAAGAGAACCTCATGGAAGACACTTGAAGGACTGCGGTCGGGCTTTTTATCCTGACTTGTGTTACAGTCTCAACTTCATACTTCTTGATTTCTAATGCAGCTTTCAACAATAAGAAGGGGAAAACATCTAATGTGGTTTGGGAATGCCAGTAAATGTGGAAATTATGGGAATGGCATCCACTGACTTCAGGAATTTTGAAAAGCAGAACGAGGAGAGATCACAACTCAGTAAAGTATCACCAAGGGAAGAAACTCCCAGGCAAGATGAGCTCAGCGAGCCTAAACCAGAAAGTATCATGAAGGTTATGACCAGCATTCATTAGATTCTAACTGGAAATTTTGGAAGTCTGTTTTTCTGTTCTTAGATTTATTAGGGTTTTTTTGCCATGCAAAGAACATTCTAAAAAGTCTAGAAAGAGGCAAAGGCAGCGTGTTGGAAACAGTCTCCTGGAAGAAGATTGTTGTATATTATTACATGCAGCGATCTTGGTCTTCTATCCTTTCTTTTTCCCTCCTTTTTCTTGCTTGGATGAGGAAATGTAATGGAGAAGAGGAGCTATTGCCTGACCAGCACAGGAATGCATAAATTTGAGATTCATGAATAAAAAACCTCAACAGCTTAAAATATGGTTACCCATAGGTAAGGCAGAGATTTAGCCCCTGCGTAATCTGATTTCAGTCTTCACCAACACGCACCATTTCATGCTCATGGCAGAGCGATCTAAGAGCCTTGCTTCAGCGAAGAAAGAAAGAACTGAACTCATAGCTGCCTTTGCAGCTAAAAATAGGGGGATGTCAGTGTGCTGCCACATGACATTTTTTGGCAGGGAGCTGGAACATTTTCATTTTGCAAAGCAAGCCAGTGGCACTGGATTTGCACGGCTCATGACTGCTCTGCAGGGACCACCCTCTCTCTCTCCACAGACCCCCTCCCTGTGCTAGCCTTTGCCAAGGGCTGTGGATTTCTTCCCCTGAGAGCCTTTGAGCAGAGATTTCTCCAAGTGCCACCACTGGCCCTTCCCATCAGGATAAGCTGGCAGCAATTTTCCTCAGAGGGTGGCTTCCAACGGATGAAGCCTTTCCAAGAACAGTAAACAGTAAACACACCAAGTTGTTGCCCACTGCATCAGGGCAAGAGTCCTGTTTCAGAAAATACTGTGTTGGTAAGGCTGATTTCAGCATGTCACACGCGATTGCACAACATAACGCAGTGCAATGACGTGAGACAACTAAATGACAAAATGCTGGCTCCCAATCAAACATGTAAAGCACCTATTTTCGGCTCCACCATCTGCTATCAGTTTGCACAGTGTCTTTCCCAGCTGAAAACACAAGGCAGATTGGCACAAACGGAGCATTCCTCTGGCTGGTCACAGACTGCAAGATACAAAATTTTTCTGCTCTTGTGACCAGCCCATCTCTGATTTAATTATTTTAAAAATGCATAATAAAGTAGGCGGTTCTGTGCAAACTAAATCACGTTGAGGAAAAAAACCAGTCCTCTAGGAGAAATGTTCTCTAGCATCCTACCAGGAAAAATAATAGTATGTCATTCTCACCTTCAAAATAAGTATGCAGGAATTAACAACTGAAATTAATACCAAGATTGGCTGAACCTTTTCTGTTCAAAGGTTTTCAGTGGGGACCCTTTATCAGTTGCTTGATACTCTACAAGGTCATTAACTCTACTGTCATCTACTGATAAACAGGGAAAGTTAGAGTAAGTAAGAATTTTTTTTAGTTGGCAAATAGCTTTCTGTGAAAAAATAGGCACTTTCGGGTATTTACCAGGGAAAACAACAAAGCAAACCAAACCACCTTTAAAAGAAATTGATTATTCTTTTAGAGCCCTGGTTTGCTGGGAGGGAGCTGATCTGAAATTCTTTCCTTTATAATAAAGACCAAAACCACTAGGACTTTCACTGCTTTCTTCCCTGAATAAATAAGGCATTTCTGAGTTGAAACCCTGGCTCCGTTGACTTCACTGGGGCCATGATTTCACCCCAGGAATTATTCTAAAAGCATTACTCATTTAATAAGCATACCACACTAATTCTCTACTGTTTCCGTATGAGCACCTCCCAATGCCAATGTAAACCCACTGCACAAAGCTACATTAAAGCAATATTTATGGTTGAGATCTTAACACAAAAGTCAGGAAACTCAGAGTTATGGTTCCCCCAGCCAACCATAACCGGGGGTAGCTTTAGTGTTTTGCATTACTGTGTCCATGCTCCACAATGTATGTCCAAATACCAGTGACTGAGTTATAGCTGCTGTGGGAACCATAGCTTTGGATTTCGGTATATTTTTGCATTTAAATTCTCAACCCAGGTCATGAACAACTGTGAAAATTATGATTGCAGTAGAGGTTAGTATGTCCAGCTTGCTGTTCTTGGTTACTGCCGAGGGTCATACTGGAGAATGGTAAGGTCTCCCTGTGGTGTGGGGATGATGGGAAGCCTGAAGGTCTCTTTTGCCTTGACAAACAAAATATTTCGGCTGCACTCATAAGGTATATAATGATTAACTCTTCTACAAGCTTTGTATCATTCAGCAGATACTCTAGAAGAGAGCAAGAGAGCTAATAGGATTTGACGGAGATTACTTAACATGATTCTAATTCTAATATCCAATTAACTTAGACAGGGAATAATAAGCTTCTTTTCTATACATTTTATACTGTGTTAGGAAAATAGTGTATCTTCACTTCAAGGAACATGGGACTGTTTTTACCAAGTGTCCTCAGGAAAAAACTGCATGGGATATGGAAAAGAGAAGGTTTGTACCCTGGGTAGCACCAACCAGGATGACTCATGGCTGTGTGAGACACTCTGCCCTCTGCAACCATACCTCTCTAGCTCAGATCTGGGGCTATTCTAGGGCAGTTTTACCTGTAACCTACTGGGTAGTTAGTATGCAGTTTATTTAAATAATTCTTTTAGACATGAGTATTCTGCAGTAAGGACTAAAGATAGATTTAGTAGGTTGACAATAACTGGAATTTGATGTAGAGGTTTATAGTAAATTGAAGATAACTTTTGTAATGTTTCTGAAGGAGCATGAAATTTAACTCTGACTTTACAAAGCCGGCTGACTCAGGAGGGGGTAACAGCTTGAATGCCAAAGAGGAGCAGCAGAGGCTGGAAGCTCTCTCCCCTCAGCCTGTGCCGGTGATGGGCTGGAACTAACTCGTCCAGCCACAGAGAGAACCAAAATGCTGAAGCTTGCTGGCATTTGTCTACCATAAACACTGGAGGGAAAGAAATTACTTAGGCATGTATTTCCTTAGGTGAGAAGTTCACAAACAGAATTAAGGTTGTACAATCCCCATTAATTTAGCTGGGCTATATTTCTTGGGGTGCTGTAACCTCGTCTTTATTTGGACTCTAATTGCAGTTTATAATCGTTAGTGAACATGGCCACTTTTCTAAGGCAAGTTATGATCTTGTCTGTTGGGGAAATGATCCAACCAAAGCAGAGCATGATAAGTGGAAAGAGAACTGTGAGTGCCTACTAGCAGCCGCTCCAAATCATCACCTTTGTTTGCTTTCAGATGTTATCAACATCCCACCGCAAGGATGAAAGAAGTGGTATATCTGGCTCATGGACCAAGACATGAAGAGTGTTTTCCCCTGCTCTTAACAGATGCCAGCAGCAGCACACAGCTGAACTGGCCCTTCCAAAACCTAATCCCTTTTGAACATGGCTGCTGATATGTTCATACCTCATGCTTATATGTCTTGGCTTTTAGTTTTACATATTGAATTGCTTGGAAAAGGTCAATACGTAGAGCAACAACATTCCCACTGACTACATAAGCCCAGTGCTCCTGTGCCATATTTTTCATCAGATTCCCACTCTGTCTGAATATAGCCCTGATACAGTTGTGTTGCACAAGAGCAAAACTGACCATTTTAAGGCCAGGTGGTGGAAATATGTTGCTTTGTGTGTGCATGTTTCTTCAGAGTATTTTGCAGCGATTCTAACAGATTGCTCTATCTCAGGTAAGAGTTAAAGCCAAGTTGCTTCACGCAGGGCTTTTGCACAGGCAGGTCAGAGAGCAGTATATTACTCGAGTTTACCATTGCTGTTCCCCTGTACACTCATCGTGGCATGGGTATGGTGCTATGTTTAAATGAGTATGCATGTGGATAAATCTTTCGTTTGCATGTACTTAATTTCTTAGGGAAGTGACAGAACTAGGCAAGGCTTATAAAGTAACCTGGAAGAAGGAAAATTCAAACTATTTTTAGCTCTGTATAAACAACATTGCAATTGTTTTAAAATAATCTTTATTAGAAACTGCTTGAAATATAAACATAGGGACATTACAGTCCTTTGCAAAACTTCCGCCTGTGCTCTGCTGAACTGTCAGTTTACGCTGAGAAGCACTGTCAATTTAAACTCTTAAAAATAATGAAAAAGAATTAGAATTGTTTACCAAGCTGTAAATTAATCCTGGGGTACCATATAGTTCTTGCAAACTGCTTGATCATGTACAACTGGTTGGTATCTCATGCTTACCAGTTCACTAGGATGTTAATTTGCAAATCCAGAGGTGCAGCAAGTGTGTATCACAGAACTTGTAAAGCAAGTTGGAAGCAGGTGTAAACATACTTATCACTGTTGCTTCTGCTGCTGAAAAGAGATGTTGTTGCCATGGCAACAGGGTATTAAGCTTTTGGGTAAAAATGAGTTATCTACCGCACTGCTTATTTGAATCACAGTTTGCAAGTAATTTCCTACAGGTTCTTTGATTTCTGGCTGTCTCCTGATGCTACTTGATATGAACCACTCATTTGGGTTTTTTTTGGTTTTGTTTTGTTTTGGTTTTTAAGAAAAAGGCACTGTTTATGTGCATACCTATCATGA
Source organism: Egretta garzetta (assembly GCF_000687185.1). Classification (NCBI taxonomy): domain Eukaryota; kingdom Metazoa; phylum Chordata; class Aves; order Pelecaniformes; family Ardeidae; genus Egretta; species Egretta garzetta. The sequence continues at coordinate 8,502,943 of NW_009260493.1, read as the reverse complement.
AGTAGGGTTCTGTAATGGGAAGTAAAATCAGTAGCGGCATTTGGAAAGGCATGGGGCAGCTAGGACCTACCACTTAGTTTGATGTAACCAAGAGTAAAATGCAAGTGTCCGCCCCTCCATTTTCCATCATTTTCTTTTGCATATATGGAGTGTTTTGCATACCTGTGACCTCTCAATTAACGTTATTTATATCTCAGTAAACTGCCATGCTTCTTTTCCAGATGTCCTGATCCTTTATATAAATGAATTTATTAAACCCAGCCACCAGCCTCGGTGAAACCTGCCAAATCCACTGTGTCTGGACTCATACGCTCGACAGACTAAGCTTTATTTGCATAAACTTGTTCTGTAAGTGTAATCTTACTTATCATCTGCAGAGTTAAAGTTTCACTAATGTAAATCCCTGACAAATCAAGCACAGATGTAAGTGTTTGCCCCCAGGCTCAGCCTGTCAATTCCCTGCCACCCTTGTATCTTCCCCCTACTCCCTCCTCCAACCCCTCCGCCATCCCCCCCACCATGCGAGTGGTTTTTAGTACTAGTAGTCATTTCAAACTGTTTATGTAGATACATTGCAGGTACTAAACATGACACTGAACATTAGTCGTTTGGGCTTTTTCCTTTTGATCAAACTGCCTCGCAAAATAGTGTTGGCATGTAATTCTGGGTGTCTGCTTGTACCACCTGGAAAGATTTGCTCTGCCAGTCCCCAGGTGCCAGACAGATTGTTGCAGTTTGCCCAGCGATGTTTGAGATAAGGAGTAGAGCTCAAGAAATGGTTAATGTAACCTGGCAAATTCCACAAAGCAGCCAAGGAAAATTCAATCAGAGGGCAGCAGGGGGTGTAACTCCCCAAAACCACCAGAAAGAAGTGGATGATGGGGTGAGGGGATGATTCTTGCGTTTCATGTTCCATTGTCTGTGAGAAATGAAAATTCCCTCCCAGTCATAAAACCGGTAGATTTAAAACCAAAGCAAAATCTGCCAGCTCTTGAACCTTTTATGAAAAGGAGGAAAATGTTACTTTTGAATTCAGAGGGTGTTGGCATACACTGGGTTTGTTTCTGATTACTTTAAGGTCTAAATATGTTTCCTTTGCTGGTACCCAGTTGCTATTTATTTGGCTTTAGTCTTTGATCTCCCTTATGCTGGCACATCATAAAAAACATATTCCTGTTTGAGTTCTATATTATGCAGTTAGTCTCTGCTTGGTGTGTTCACCAGGCTGGTTGTACCTACAGAATAAGACTCTCTTTGTTTTTGATAGACTCCAGGTGTTTATCACTATAACTTACTAATGGATTTGACCACAGAATATGCATGCAAGAAGCAAACTGAAAAACTAATGGCAAAATTACTGGTTTGATAATTCAATGGCCTGCCATACCATAACCACAGGAACCACACACGTGCACGCATGCATGCACCCATGCACACAGTGTGAGTTTTGTAAAAGCACAGATCTTTTGCTTACTGAGTTTTCCTGAGATGAATTTTCTGTTCTGGAAATTACGTTTTGCTTCAGATTTATTCATCACTCTGAGTTTTCTTTGAAAGCTTTCCAAATTTAAGCCCTGTTCATCCAACGCCATGCGATAATGCATTTTATGAAGGTTCTGCATCCAGCCGAGGTGCCAAAGTTCCTACAGTCCTGCTCCTTCTCCCTTGCAATTCCAAGAAAAGGGAGCATTCCCATCAGCCTGCCCAGCACTGGCAGCTCCAGCTAACCTGTTTAATCCACATTGCAATAGCTTGAGTGCTACAAATGTCAACTGTGGTATTTTGGGTGAGGAGCCATAGCTTCGTACCACATATTAAGCCCACTGCTTTGCAATAGCCAAAGATGACTTTTTTTTTTTTTCTAATTCTACTCAAGTTTTTCTAACAGGAAATTCTAGAAATCTCACTTTAAACAAATTCCTTATTCCTATACATGCCACCAAATGAGAATTGCCTGTTTAACCATCTCACTGCTTTAAACCCAGAAATAATCTGTTGTTGTCTACCATAAACACTGGAGGGAAAGAAATTACTTAGGCATGTATTTCCTTAGGTGAGAAGTTCACAAACAGAATTAAGGTTGTACAATCCCCATTAATTTAGCTGGGCTATATTTCTTGGGGTGCTGTAACCTCGTCTTTATTTGGACTCTAATTGCAGTTTATAATCGTTAGTGAACATGGCCACTTTTCTAAGGCAAGTTATGATCTTGTCTGTTGGGGAAATGATCCAACCAAAGCAGAGCATGATAAGTGGAAAGAGAACTGTGAGTGCCTACTAGCAGCCGCTCCAAATCATCACCTTTGTTTGCTTTCAGATGTTATCAACATCCCACCGCAAGGATGAAAGAAGTGGTATATCTGGCTCATGGACCAAGACATGAAGAGTGTTTTCCCCTGCTCTTAACAGATGCCAGCAGCAGCACACAGCTGAACTGGCCCTTCCAAAACCTAATCCCTTTTGAACATGGCTGCTGATATGTTCATACCTCATGCTTATATGTCTTGGCTTTTAGTTTTACATATTGAATTGCTTGGAAAAGGTCAATACGTAGAGCAACAACATTCCCACTGACTACATAAGCCCAGTGCTCCTGTGCCATATTTTTCATCAGATTCCCACTCTGTCTGAATATAGCCCTGATACAGTTGTGTTGCACAAGAGCAAAACTGACCATTTTAAGGCCAGGTGGTGGAAATATGTTGCTTTGTGTGTGCATGTTTCTTCAGAGTATTTTGCAGCGATTCTAACAGATTGCTCTATCTCAGGTAAGAGTTAAAGCCAAGTTGCTTCACGCAGGGCTTTTGCACAGGCAGGTCAGAGAGCAGTATATTACTCGAGTTTACCATTGCTGTTCCCCTGTACACTCATCGTGGCATGGGTATGGTGCTATGTTTAAATGAGTATGCATGTGGATAAATCTTTCGTTTGCATGTACTTAATTTCTTAGGGAAGTGACAGAACTAGGCAAGGCTTATAAAGTAACCTGGAAGAAGGAAAATTCAAACTATTTTTAGCTCTGTATAAACAACATTGCAATTGTTTTAAAATAATCTTTATTAGAAACTGCTTGAAATATAAACATAGGGACATTACAGTCCTTTGCAAAACTTCCGCCTGTGCTCTGCTGAACTGTCAGTTTACGCTGAGAAGCACTGTCAATTTAAACTCTTAAAAATAATGAAAAAGAATTAGAATTGTTTACCAAGCTGTAAATTAATCCTGGGGTACCATATAGTTCTTGCAAACTGCTTGATCATGTACAACTGGTTGGTATCTCATGCTTACCAGTTCACTAGGATGTTAATTTGCAAATCCAGAGGTGCAGCAAGTGTGTATCACAGAACTTGTAAAGCAAGTTGGAAGCAGGTGTAAACATACTTATCACTGTTGCTTCTGCTGCTGAAAAGAGATGTTGTTGCCATGGCAACAGGGTATTAAGCTTTTGGGTAAAAATGAGTTATCTACCGCACTGCTTATTTGAATCACAGTTTGCAAGTAATTTCCTACAGGTTCTTTGATTTCTGGCTGTCTCCTGATGCTACTTGATATGAACCACTCATTTGGGTTTTTTTTGGTTTTGTTTTGTTTTGGTTTTTAAGAAAAAGGCACTGTTTATGTGCATACCTATCATGAAGTAGGGTTCTGTAATGGGAAGTAAAATCAGTAGCGGCATTTGGAAAGGCATGGGGCAGCTAGGACCTACCACTTAGTTTGATGTAACCAAGAGTAAAATGCAAGTGTCCGCCCCTCCATTTTCCATCATTTTCTTTTGCATATATGGAGTGTTTTGCATACCTGTGACCTCTCAATTAACGTTATTTATATCTCAGTAAACTGCCATGCTTCTTTTCCAGATGTCCTGATCCTTTATATAAATGAATTTATTAAACCCAGCCACCAGCCTCGGTGAAACCTGCCAAATCCACTGTGTCTGGACTCATACGCTCGACAGACTAAGCTTTATTTGCATAAACTTGTTCTGTAAGTGTAATCTTACTTATCATCTGCAGAGTTAAAGTTTCACTAATGTAAATCCCTGACAAATCAAGCACAGATGTAAGTGTTTGCCCCCAGGCTCAGCCTGTCAATTCCCTGCCACCCTTGTATCTTCCCCCTACTCCCTCCTCCAACCCCTCCGCCATCCCCCCCACCATGCGAGTGGTTTTTAGTACTAGTAGTCATTTCAAACTGTTTATGTAGATACATTGCAGGTACTAAACATGACACTGAACATTAGTCGTTTGGGCTTTTTCCTTTTGATCAAACTGCCTCGCAAAATAGTGTTGGCATGTAATTCTGGGTGTCTGCTTGTACCACCTGGAAAGATTTGCTCTGCCAGTCCCCAGGTGCCAGACAGATTGTTGCAGTTTGCCCAGCGATGTTTGAGATAAGGAGTAGAGCTCAAGAAATGGTTAATGTAACCTGGAAAATTCCACAAAGCAGCCAAGGAAAATTCAATCAGAGGGCAGCAGGGGGTGTAACTCCCCAAAACCACCAGAAAGAAGTGGATGATGGGGTGAGGGGATGATTCTTGCGTTTCATGTTCCATTGTCTGTGAGAAATGAAAATTCCCTCCCAGTCATAAAACCGGTAGATTTAAAACCAAAGCAAAATCTGCCAGCTCTTGAACCTTTTATGAAAAGGAGGAAAATGTTACTTTTGAATTCAGAGGGTGTTGGCATACACTGGGTTTGTTTCTGATTACTTTAAGGTCTAAATATGTTTCCTTTGCTGGTACCCAGTTGCTATTTATTTGGCTTTAGTCTTTGATCTCCCTTATGCTGGCACATCATAAAAAACATATTCCTGTTTGAGTTCTATATTATGCAGTTAGTCTCTGCTTGGTGTGTTCACCAGGCTGGTTGTACCTACAGAATAAGACTCTCTTTGTTTTTGATAGACTCCAGGTGTTTATCACTATAACTTACTAATGGATTTGACCACAGAATATGCATGCAAGAAGCAAACTGAAAAACTAATGGCAAAATTACTGGTTTGATAATTCAATGGCCTGCCATACCATAACCACAGGAACCACACACGTGCACGCATGCATGCACCCATGCACACAGTGTGAGTTTTGTAAAAGCACAGATCTTTTGCTTACTGAGTTTTCCTGAGATGAATTTTCTGTTCTGGAAATTACGTTTTGCTTCAGATTTATTCATCACTCTGAGTTTTCTTTGAAAGCTTTCCAAATTTAAGCCCTGTTCATCCAACGCCATGCGATAATGCATTTTATGAAGGTTCTGCATCCAGCCGAGGTGCCAAAGTTCCTACAGTCCTGCTCCTTCTCCCTTGCAATTCCAAGAAAAGGGAGCATTCCCATCAGCCTGCCCAGCACTGGCAGCTCCAGCTAACCTGTTTAATCCACATTGCAATAGCTTGAGTGCTACAAATGTCAACTGTGGTATTTTGGGTGAGGAGCCATAGCTTCGTACCACATATTAAGCCCACTGCTTTGCAATAGCCAAAGATGACTTTTTTTTTTTTTTTTATTTTTCTTAAATTTTTCCTAAAGGGATTTTTTTTTTTTTCTAATTCTACTCAAGTTTTTCTAACAGGAAATTCTAGAAATCTCACTTTAAACAAATTCCTTATTCCTATACATGCCACCAAATGAGAATTGCCTGTTTAACCATCTCACTGCTTTAAACCCAGAAATAATCTGTTGTTGAATTCTTAGGAGGATGAGTTTGTAGCAGAATGGATGCAGATACCTACTTGCAAAGCCAGTGGAAGACTTTCCTCTGCATTCTGCTAGAAATGCAAACAATTTTTCTTTGCTTTTGTCTTTGGCCTACAATGCTTACAGGAACAACAGCTGAACTGCAGGCTGGAGAACACGCACTAAACGTGAAAGCAGCAGTGGCAACACTGTCCTTTGCCACCCCTGAAGTTAGTGCTGACTGTAATGCTAAATATAAGATAAATGTTGGAAGCACTCAATGAGGGTGTGGTGTTGAGGCTGAGGAAACTGTTTTTTGTACCTGCTAAGAACCTGGTTCACAAGCAGCTGGTTTTGTTGGAAACTCTTGTTCTCTGTCCTGCCCTGCTCCAAGAGCAAGGAGCTGTGTTGGTAAGCTTGTGCCCTCGCTGCCGCTTCTTCACCAACCTCTGTTATCACCTTGGATGACAAGACTGAGGCAGAACCACCACCCAAGCACTGCTGTTGCCTGAAAACTGTGTTTGTATTTTGCACTTTTGAGGTCAGTATTACCATTACAACACTTACAGATACCATATAAATTGAATATGCTGCATGAGGATGGCATTTTGTCACCAACAGCTCCGTGTTTGGGAATTCACATTTTGCAGAAGTTCTTCACCACTCGAAAGCCAGATGGTAATTCACTACCCTAATCTAATACAAATAAAGACCAACTTTTAGAAATATTTTCCCATCAGATTATGTAGGCCTCTGGCAATGAAAGCTAATTTGAATTTTTCCATCAAACACATAAATCATATCCTTTCAGTGCTCAGAATGTTTACCCTTGTATGCATCATTTGATATTTTGAGATTTTAAAGGTAAACTTTGGATTAGTTCATTGATCGAGTTTAATGAGTGGGTTCCTTAAGAAATGCAAAATTTATATTGGGTTCTCTTGAACACAGTTTCAAAAAAGAAGCTGCACAGATTTGTTCTGTATATGCCTCTAGATGCAGGTGAAATCACATATAGGTGAACCTTGCACGAAACTGATTCTAAGTAAGACATTATTAATGACCTTGTCATGGTTAGAATTAAGGTTAGCTCTGTAGCTCAGGTCATTAATAAGTGACTTCACTGTGATATCAGAGGTAACCCAATCATTTCTCATAGATGAATTTTCATTTCTTAGTTCTATTGCTCAACGATTTCCATACCTTAAAAAGTAGGGATGCCTTTTGAGCCTAAGTGCAATGCAGTATTTACTGGCTTCTTAAAAAAATGAAACTTTTATCCCAGTGTATGCCTATGTACTTTCAATTTTACATTCAGCTTAATGTAGTTGTCTAAGAACCGTAGAAGTGATGAAATTTAAAAGTGTATAGAGAAGACTCTCAGAATAGATTTATCACACCGAGGTTTAGATTTACCCCATTTATACCTGCTAAATATTAAACACTGATGTTTTGCTATTTTTATCTTTGGCTGCAGGAGAGGTTTCTCTCAGAGGTCAAACATGCTTTCTGTGTTGGTTACTTGTGCTGTCACCATGCTGATGCGGGGTTTTAACTAACACCCATGGGCTTGTCGGGCTATTTCCATTAGGAAGGGAAACTGATGCGGCAATTCAGCATATTAACGAGGAATGCATGGAAACCCTCTTTTGAGGAGTATAGGGAAAACGACAACAGACGGTTTCCTTGCAGACAGTTTGTAGGACTGTCTTTCTGTCTGGATCCTGAACATTGGACTGTCACAAATGCTTTTCTGCCTCTCTCGGTCAGTTTACCAAAAAGTAGTCTCCTGGTTCCCAAATTATGATTTAATTCCAAATCTGAGCCCAGGTTTGAGTCCGAGTCCCAACCACCTCCTGCAGCATGGCTTTGGTTTTGGACAGGCCCTGGTGATCTTGTCTTGAACAATGACTGCCATTGTTCCCAGCTACTCATACAGAAAATGACTTTAATTCCGCGGACATGAAGGTAGTCAGATTAGCCTCCAGCTCTTTGGTTATCTGTAGATCAGGTACAGCTGAAGGCAGCTATTAAGGTCTGTAAAAGAGTGGAAAAGGGAGGGCCAGGAACCAGGGTAATGAAGGAAAAGAGAAAGAGAAGATAAAGTGGCTGGAGGGAATGGAGCAATGACAACAGTTCTTAGGCCCATGTGATACAAACAAAAATAATGCCTAGAAGGTGGCAGAGCTATGAGGCATAAAAGCAAAGAAAAAAGGAGACTTTTATATTGCTTCAAAATAGGTTTTTTTGGTACTTGGTACATTTCACCCAGAAATGAAAAAGCAAGAAAAGCAGTTGATATTATACAACATACTGCACAGCACTATCAATCCCTGCTTATGTTCCTTCCTACCATGACAGTTTAATTTAAAGGAGAAAATCTAATTTCCTGTGCCGATTATGTATCCAGTTAATTCCAAACTCTCATGTAACAGTTAAAATTGCTGACAATTAATAGAGGAGGCACAGCTTTGCTGGTATGGCTTAGACCCATTCTCACTGAATCACTGAATAATTTAGGTTGGAAAGGACCTTGGGAGATTGCCTGGTCCAGACCCCAGCTCAAAGCAGGGCCAGCTAAGATCGTGTTGCTCAGGAGTTTGTCCAGACAAGTTCTGATGTCTTCAGGATCAGAAATCCCACACCCCCTCTGGACCCCTGTTTCAGCTTTTGACCACCCTCATGGTAAAAATATTTTCCTAATATCTAATCAGATTGGGTTTTTTCTCATTTATAACAAGTGCTGTTTATCCCCTGCCTTACTGCTGTGCACCTCTGAGGAGACCCTGGCTCTGTCTTCTCTCCACCCTTCCATTAGGCTGCTGAAGCCAGCAGTAAACTCCCCACAGCCACCTCCAGGCTGAAAAAGCCCATCTCCCTGCTGCTCCTCCCACACCAGCGGCTCCAGCCCTCACCACTATGGTGGCTCTCCACTGGCCTCGCTCCAGTATGGCAATGTCTTTCTTGTACTGGGGAGTCCTTGACTGGACACAGGACTCAACCGTAGGCTATACTGGTGTGAATGTTTCCGTGGAAGGACTTTTACTGGTATCTAAACTTCCTTCCTCTGACTGGGTGTGTGCGCCCTGTTGCATCCCTACAGGGGACATAACGTAACAGTCTGTGCACCAGTTCCCTCAGGAGAGAAGCTCAAGACTTTCGGGTTAGATGCATGTGGGGATGTTTCCTGCAGGTACATAATCTGCTGGGGGCCAGTCTGAAGAGTGCTCCCTTGTATCACAGGGGACAGCAAAGACATCAGTGTAGATACAGCCTCTACTAATCAGTGGAGTGCAGACTTTATCCTCTCAACTTACAAAACAAATCCCAACAAAATTCTTAACTTCAGACCTGGCTTCAGAAAAGAGAAATGTCTTTTCTTTTTGGCCATCAATCAATGACGGAGAAACGTAAGTAAAGGAAATACCTCTCCCTATCTATACCTTGTTCCTATACAGACAGCATTGTCTGGTAAAAATCAAGAAAATGTGTCTGCCATGCTCATATCCTTAGCATCATACCTGTGCTTAAGGAATCTCAGCATCTGAGTGAGCGGGATATGAAAGGAAAACTTCATTAACTGCTGTTACATTTTGTAAGCCTATCCAAAATTCACTTCTCCAATGGGATCTTCTCCAATAATAAAAACAAAATTAACTGAAGAAGCACTATTTATTTACCAAATATATGTCTGCCTTTTGAACCTCTTGTTGATCTGTAGATGCAAATTAATGCCTGGTATTCAATTGCTGCTGCAAATTCTGAATACTTGTGACTAAATTTTCCCTATGGATATGCATTTTATAAACATCAGCGGACACTTTTTGAAAATGTACTGGTAAATCTCAATAAGGTAGGCAACAGCTAGTCTGTTAATACTTAGAAGGTATTTCCCTGAACCAATTCTCATATTTAAGGATTTTTTTCAATCACTCTGTTCTCTTTAGAGGTAGGTCAGAGAGCGTGTCAGTTGTTAGTAGTATTTCAATAGCTATCTAAATGAGGAAAAAGCTTTCTGCTTAGTTTGCAAGGAGGTAAAAAATGCTGTACATATCATTCAGTTTTACATATAAGAGGCATCATTTACAAGGCAGCATTTACTACTAGCTACCACCTATACTTGGTTACTTCTCTAAAGCTGCATGACCCTAGGTAATGGTTGTATTTACAGTGGTAAGCGGTATGTGCCCCATGAGATCTGATATGAACCTCAACATGGCTGTTATGTGATCCTGGGGGTTTCCGACAGTGTCAGGTGCTTATCATTCTTGTTCTTGTTCCTCCTGTCATCTGGAGTGGTAGTTATGGAGACCCTGGAGGCAAATTAGAAAATAACAGCTTAACACTTATATAAATGATGCCATCAAACTGAATGATTTAAGTGTCCTGGACAAGGAGAACCCACTGATCTAACTCTCTGCAGCACTGATAGAAAAATGTATTTTAGTCATTAACTTTAAGACAAAGAAGTTTTTGGATAGTCTTCTCAAGAACAGAGTCTCAGGAGCTCAAGTCTGTGTCAAAAGCAGCATGTGATCAAGCCTGTACTGTTGCTTTTTAAATTCCAGTACTCATGCAGTTTTGGCACTTGCGTATCTTCAGAGTCAATTTTCTAGATGTTGTCGAAGATGGGACTTCAGAGGATGAAGTCCTTATTCAAATTTTAGCTGCAAGACCTCACAGAGCAGAAATCACATCCTTTTATTAAAAATAGGGCCTTTATAAGCCCTGGCGGCCCATGTTGGCCAAGCACTGACCTTTGGGTACCCTTTGGGTGTAACTTGTGCCTCTAGGAATGCACCCCTTGTTGGGCACCACAGCCGGGTAGCTCAGGATCTGAACCTGGAGAGACTAGGACGATAGGCAGGGTTTGCTCACCTCTCATGGAGGGGTCACCCACAGTTTGGTTTTAATATTGGTTGTTTCTATATTTTGTCTTTACATCTGAAAGCACTTCTAAAGCTGATAATTAAATAACCACATGTGAGGAACTCAGCTCTTGAGCTGAAAAACGGCATCTTGGTATGACAAATATGGCTGGTGATTGCTACTTGCAAACCTGAAATACCTCAAGCAGCCCAAAAACCAAGCTGGTGCGGGAGAATGGGTGGCCAGTGGACTGGCTGCTGCTCTCGCTTGCTGTGCTAGACAAAAGGGTGTGAAGTCCTTATTTCACAGAACTAGAAGCTTGTATGGTCATGGAAAGTAAATAGCAGAAAACCAAGCTGTTTTTAAGGGGGGGGGAGAGAGGTCATTAGTTTGCCCTGAGCCTAACCCTGGTGACCCAGACTGCCTATCCACAGCCTGGTGGCTGTCAGCCTTGGCTGCCTCACCCCTTCCCGGCACAAACTGCTACCGGCTGTGGCATCAAAGCGCCCTGGGAAGCACCCTCCTTCCCACTGCCTACTGCTCCTCTCGTGGCCTGGCCAGGAGGGCGCTCAGCAGAGCCCTGGGGTCTCCAGCCCCAGGATGCCTGTCTCCCGGGGGTGACCCTCAGGACTGGTGGGGTGAACTGTCCTGCCGGATGCCCCAATGTCAAGCACGCTTTAGCCTTCTGCAGTTTCTCCTCCAAAAAACCCACGCCGCTGCTGTGTCGGCTGTCAAATATCTGCAAAGTATCCTGGCTGCTTCTATAAGGTCTTCCGGGCAGCGAGGAGGGGAGCAGCAAGAGGATGTTTGTTTTAAAAAGTGAAGGGGAAGCAATATTTGGCTGTAAGCGTATCTGGGGGTGGGCAGGCTGGTAAAGCATGCAGGCTGTATTTCTCAGAGTTGAATGGGAACAAGACAGCAGTGGAAACAAAGCACTCTTTAAGGAAATAAAGACAGAAGTAAAACTGAAAGAGTCCTTAGTGTAGTATTTTGAGTTTATGAGGCGTTTCCTCTTGCTGATGAATATGGATGGCTGAACTTTTCTGCACATTGTTGTTAAAAATGACTGAAGTACAATTACAAATAGCTGTCTGTTCCCCCGACTGTAAATTCCAAACACAAAAATGCAAAATTTACCTTTGGGTTCAGTGTCACATCCCCTGTGAAGCCAATGGAAATGGTATAGTTTACTCCAACATAAAATGTTACCCACAGTCTGGTTTGCTAAACCACTAGGGTAAGCAGTGAGAAAACTTATTTATAGGCATTTCAATGACATCGAGAAACCTTTTCCCGTGGCTGTGTTTCCAAGCATCTTTATTTGCTTATTGTGCACTTTTCTGTAAATGCAAGTTTTAGTTGCACAAATCTTTTGGATGGTTGGTTCTAGCAGGGTAGGAGATGTTTCTTTTGGAAAACAATGTATACTTGTTGAGTAAATGAAATTATTTCAAGTACATGGAAGAAGAAGTTAAGAATGGCCAAGTCATTTAGGCCAAGAACTGGGGCAACACAGTGAAACTTGAGTGACCAATTGCTCTACAGAAACCACGAATTCATGACAGTTAAATAAGCCTTTGACTATGTGCCGAGAATAAATCTGATCAAATTTGTTGGCCAAGTTGTTCAATACAAACTGATCACCCAGATAAACTTGGAAATACCAGCATTTTATCTACACAAAGTCAGGATTAATTTGAGAGGTAAATCGGTAAAATTTGACAATAATATATTCAGGAGATTAGACAAGGTGATCTAAAAATCTGTGCTGTCTTCAAACCTATGAATCCTTATGTAGATACTTAACACAGCACACTGGTGGATTGGCTTACAAGAGTCACCCTTGACTTTCTTTTTGATGAAAACAAAATATGTTCTTTGTGTGTCTTATTTTAAAGCATATTTTTTTAGCCCTTTTGTTGTTCCTATGGTTCCTTTCCTAAGTCACCTGGGAGAGGTAGACTTTAGGATGAGGTCCAAGGGCTGCCTCAGTGCTTCTGAGGAGGGTCTGAGAGGCCAAGCTGCAATGATGGGCTTTGCCCACCTCTGCTTAACTCTGCTGGGTCTGAGCAACCCTGCAGATATTGCAGAAGTCAAAGCTCATGAGGAAATCATGAGCTGATGAGAAAGTTCGTGCTTGGAGGGCTCCCTGGGCAGACTTGCCCACTTTGAAGAGTTGCCCAGCTTAGGACCCACCATTGAGATCTTCTTTAGCTTAGAGGAAAATATTTTTTAAACTTAAAATTAATTTTAAAATATAACCATGTGTTCAGAGGGCCAAAGGCAGGGGGGCAAGACTGGGCTAACACTAGCTGGAAATGTCAAACAAAGTGTGCATTAGGCTGCACTGTTGGATCGCTTGGCTATTTAATCCTCAGTTATGGGGCAAGAAATCCCTACGCAACGTGCAGGAGGGTTTGACAGGAAGCGAGACGGGAGAAAATGAATTGTTGTGTCTTGTGATATGCTGTATGCAAAAGCGAGCCAGGGGTGAAAGGGTATGATGACAAAGCTGTTGGCAATTTAAACCTTGGCTCAGGCATAAAATAAATACATTATTCCTGATGGTGAAATTGGATGGTGCTGTCACAGATTCATTTTGTCTTCTGGGTGTTTTTCTAGCCCCTTCTCTTTCGTCTGACCTGTGGCATTCATATCTGCACACCGATGTGCCAAAATGCTCTTTGAACATGTCAGGCTGTGAATGCACTTTAATTGCAAACCTGGCTGCATGTGTTTTAGCTGAACTCCACATCCAGATCCTATTAAAATCCACAAATTTCGGAGGACATTGTATTAGGCCCTCTGCAGGTGATGCTGATTGGGTCAGTTCTTGTTTGGGGCACAGCTCTTACGCTGCTTTGGCATGCGAAGGGCTCACCAAACTGGCCAGGAGGGTGGTACAGGTTTTATGTGTGGCTGGAAACAGGGTCCTTAAAATTCATGAGAGGTAACAGGCAGCTTGGAGAGGAAAAAAATAAAAGCAGACCCAGAAACATCATGGCAAGAATTGCCAGAGAGTGGGTGTGTTGGGAACACTACCTTCCTGTTTGCATCACCTACATTTTTACACTTTCATGCTTTTTTCCCCCCTCCCCCCCATGCAGTCTGCTTTCTCTCCTCTTTCCTCTATAGTTTTTACATCTTCTAAAACTGACACCTTTTGTCATGCTGTAGATATTAGTGCAGGGAAAGACTCTGACTGCTGGCCTGGCTGCTCCTGCAGCGCCGCCGTTGGGGATTTCCTCTGGATGCAGGAGAGGTAACCTCAGCTTGCACGCGACTCCACTTGCCCCTAACCTTCCTGTGCCTTTCAAGAGGTTTCCTTCTAAGTTTGCACCAGTGGCTGGGGGTAGAATAAAGGGAGCAGGTTGATATTTTCCTTTAGATAATGCTCCCCTGCCCCCAATTTAATTTGCTTATCTAAGGCTTATCTGAAACTTTATGGGCTGGAAGATAGGCTGGAAAATCACAAAATCAGATGTTCTTGGGAGTGCTTGACTGCTTTTTGGGCTTGGTGTGGCTGGATGTACCGCAGGCACAGCTTGTCATGCAGTGTTTTGGTAGTTCTAGCTCCTTACAGCCGTCCAGAGCCTGGCTACATATGAAAAATTAAATAAATGTAATATTGGTGGAATTCGGTAAGCGCTCTGGAGCGGCTGGCGCTGCCTGCAGCTCTGTGCTTGGCTCGCTGCTTGTTTTCCCAGGGAAGGCTGACAACTCCTTGCTCTCAGGGCACTGCTGAGTGAACGCAGCCCTGCTGGTCGCGACGGGCCCTCTCTGCTGCTCCTGGGACCCACGCTCTGAGCCAGCCATTTTGAAGCCCAGGTGTAAAACCATCTCATCCCCCCACTCCACTTATATTTAAATTCCTTATACAATTTTTCATGCCAAGAGGTGATTGTGGCTGCGTCTTGGTTTCTTATGGATCTTAACAGAAGGGAAAAAAAACCTTTTAGCCATTTGACTAAAAAAATGTGGAATAGGATTAGCCTGCACCTTGTAAAATTTTATTTTAAGAAACTAAGGCCCTGATCCAATCACAGTGAGGTCAGTGGGATGCTTTCCACTGATTCAGTGGGCCTTGGATATGGCCCTAAGACATTATTTTCAGTAACAAGGACTGTGAGAAATGTATCTAATATTAGAAATTTATTGTTTATATTCTTTCTATAATTAAAATGGCCAGCTGCTGTAAAAAGGTTTCCTCCGAGCTGAATGTCTGCATGCTAAATTTGAGCCTGAAGCAAAATTAAAGATGTTGGGTCTTGGCAACAAAGGCTTTCTGCACAGTGATCCAAGCGGGATGGTTTCTCGGCTATCTTATTCCACAAGGCACTGCTGCGAGACATTTGTCCAAGTCCTCCATGGCCTCCTCCACAAACGTGACAGAAGAGGACTTCAGTCAACAAGTAGATTTGAGTAAGCTGTTTACATATGACAACATCATGGCAGGGATGTATGTGACTGCTCTGATCCACACCTGATTTGTGTTGTTCTTGGACAGACGCAACTGAGCCTGCCCTGAAAGTAGTTTCTGCTTCTTTGTGGTCCTCATGGCCTGAAACCTTGAAAATTGAGGCACTTGCTGTCAACATCAGGTGTACGGGCAGCCCAGGCCTCCAGATGGATGGAGATCTGCTGAGGAAGCGGCTCTTTGCCAATATCTTTAGTAAATAAAAGGAACTGCTTGGGTAGACTGGGGCTATTTGTATGCAGGCAACTGACTGATGTCATTTTTCCTTTTACAGCTGCTAAATAATGGGGCAAAATTAGCATCTGTGTCCACCATCTGTGTCACCCATGCATGGCGTGGGCAGTGACTCTAGGCAGGGTGCAGCTTGTGGGACTGAAGTACAAGACCCAAATTGGAAGGCATAGAAGAAATGGAGAAAGGTGGGAAAAAGGAACTGAGGAGGGATGAGCTCCCTTTTGAGGGGTGAGGGTCCTCTGAGAGTCCCCATTCCTCTGCAGGGAGCCAGAGCGCTCCCAGGGCAGCTGTCAGAGGTGGTCAACAAGGCTGGGCATCCAAACATACCCAAATGCTGAGCAGTGTCGAAAAGGAGTGATGGATGGGCCATGTCAGAGGGGTTTGGGCAGGGCACAGCCCCATCCTTGTGGCAGGCTGCCGAGTGCTGCCCCGAGGAGCCAAGCGGGGTTTCCCTCCCCAGCTGTGGCCACTCAACACCACCTTTGGTCTGGGCATCAGCAGGGGCAAGAAAAGCCTGTGATGGTGACTGCATCAGCTAGCCATGGGAGCGCTGAGCTGAGAGCTGCCCAGGAGGTGGTGGTCTCCCCTACTGCTGAGCATTCATCCCTTCCAAGCTGCTATTTTATTGTGTTACCCACCTCCCCTTTCCCTCCTGTAAAGTCATGTCTGTGTAAACCCCCTTGTTTAAACTCCACGCCTGCCTGGCGAGGCAGTGCTCGTTCCTGAGAGCTCCTGAAGAGTTATGTAGCTTCCTGAGTTTCTGCATGGGAGGCCTCAACAAGTGCCATTTAAGCAATTTTCACAGGAATACCTGGAAGCTGAATCAGTCCTTCCTGCTGCCCAAGTGGGAAGAAACACTTCAAACACTGATCCTTCTAAAAAATTAAATTTCAGCCATCTCAGAGTAATCTGGATAATGTTGAGCAGGAATCATATGTGCTTTATTTCCTTTATTCATTGAATCCAACTGCATGCTACAGTCGATACTTCTGTTACAACTCTTGCTAACGTCCCAGCTGAAGCCAAATTCTGATCTCACTCCAGCTTCACACTTGAATGACTGCATCTACTACAGCTTTATTGAAAGATATGGGATCTATTGGACACACATTGATATCGGTGGGCAGTTACACACACAAAACCAGCCTCTTGGAGTATGTAAGGGCTCACAGATTTGAATGAACTTCAACATTTGGCCAGTAAGCATCACTTTAACCTTTTTACCTTTTGAACATACGTTGATTAAGTAACGCTTTGGATATTCTAGAGAGATGGATGCAATTTTAATAGATCCTGTATTTGCTTGATCTAGATCACATTTTATAGCAAATACTTGGTATCCAGGGATTTTTTAAAACTGAAGTATTATTACTACAGTGGCATCCAAAGTTTGCTCAGTGCTCCACTGGGATCCCAAAAGCCAGAGTGATAGGGAAGGAGATTCCCTGATAACTATGCCTGTTTTACTCATATAAAAATCGACAAATGCAAAAAATGACACTAAAGATGAGAAAATCTTATCTGATGTCACCAAATGAGCCTTTCACGGTAGATATACTAAGCAGTGCTGCACATAGGTGATGCAACAACACAGACAGCAATAAATAGGAATGCACTTAGGTTTCCCCTTATTTATCATGCATCAGTGTACATGGTTATGTGCCACATATTGCAACATGCTGTATACAGTCTCAGAGAAATGGATCTTCGCTTCTGATGGAAACGTTTGTTGTTGACATTTGAGAAATGGAATGTTTAAACTGAAAATTAATTTTTAACGTATTTTTTTTTTTAAAAAAGATATTCATTACATTCAGTGAAGACATGCAGACTGTTTAATCACTCTGCTTGTCTTGGAACAGTTCTTGAGTGAGACTAATACCAGCACACCACCCTTAGATTCAGGTCAAAGTTATATGTTTGCTTCCCCTGGTGTTGTGTGGGGGCTGCGACGAAAATCTCAGTTCCTCCTCTCTGTTGTTCATCTGGCTGCATACCCCCATCCTCTCCTTGTGCTCACATTGCAGCTCATCCAGCCATGCAGTGATGGAGGAGCAAGGCGCAATGAAGGGCTGGGTGAGGGAAAGCTGATTTTCAGTTGGATCCGTTCCTTGGTCTGGCTCCCTGCAGAACTGAACAAATTACACACAGCCGCAAGGGCACAAGTAGCTTTGGATAGATGAAGAAGGGGGAAGGGACCACCCCACCCACCCCCTTTCAACACAGCTCAGACATCTGGAATAAAATAATCATGGAACTTCAGCCGCAGTCAAGCAAGCAGAATTACCTGCTGAGGCTTGGTTTGTGGGGGAACAGAAACAATAAAAATTGAAAGGAAGCTATAGGGTTTGATGAGGTTTGTCTATGTTTGGCAAAGACTTTTTCCTTTCTTAGAGTTTCTTGGAAATGTCTTCAAAACATTCCAGCCTTGGTTTTGCTCCTTAAATACTCTTCAGTGTTTTATTTAAACAGCAAAGAGCCAAATTCTTCCCTCAGATATGCGTGCAAAAACTCCCACATTAATCAGAAGAATTGTCTGCATATATCCTAAGTGCAAGAGGTTTCTTTTTTGGTATGCGCTTTGTTTCCTAAGGAGAAGTAAATTCCGAGCACAAGCTTCCTCCCATTCACACAGGGGAGAACAACATTTTGCGTGATTTCAACACGTATTGGAGACCAGTTGCTCTCACCCTACAGGGAGCACTAACATATTTCATAAGAAGCCCCAGTGGCTATGTGAAGGCTGCCCACAGAGTGCAGGGTACATCAGGATGGTCAAAACGGGGAGTCCTACCCTCTGATTTATGAGACGTGATGAAGACCTAGGAAGAGCTGCGTGTAAGAATGGGATAAGACATTAACTCACTGTAGAGAAATCGGTACATCATATTTGATTTAAAATGCAGGGACTGAAACACTAATGTAGGTCTTTAACCTCCTTGATAAAACACTAGTGGACTTAAAAATAGGTTTTAAAAACTGAGCTGCTGTTTTGATTTGTAAAACAAGTTAAACCAAACTTGACAATAAGGCATGTGCTTTAGATTTCCCTGGTTTGAGGCACTGTTTACTCTGGCAGATATATCCTAAAGTGAAGCTTTTTTTCCCCCCTCAAAGCTGTTACATGGTAGACTGATGCTGGCTGACCCTGAAGCAAAAATTTGAAAACAGCACATTTATTTTCTTCCTAATGCTAAACACACATGCCATGCAGCATTTTTTGGTCTAGCTGGAAAATCTTCAAATCTGGACTATTTGTCCCTTTTACCCTGACTTTAATGTTTTCATGAATATAAAAATAACATAACGAACTTGGGGGACGGGAGTGTGTGTGTTTTACAGTGGGAGCGTAGCCTGTAATTTGCAGGCTGCAGACTGGAACGGGCAGACGGGAAGAGCAAATGGGTCAGCCCGGCCCCGCGCCGTGCCGGTGACAGGGGGCTTTCCCGCATGCCTCAGCACCCAGCAAAATTCCCAGAATGCTGCCGGCCAACTGGGCAAAATGTTAGCAGAACTGTAAATTTGCTTCTCGGTCATTAGCTTCCTTATAACATGGGCCTACAGAACCCATTAACCCTTCCAGCGCTCAACTGTGTGATGTGGCAGGAGGGGCCAGATGACTTACCCTCCTTTTCTTCAGCTAGGAGCAAATGTTTAGCCTGTGGCAAAACTCATGTGGTTGACGCTCATCTTTGCTACTGCTTGAAAAATCCCTCGGGAAAAAAGAAAGCCAAAACAACCGGCAGATCACTGTCTGCAATATTGATGATATTAAGGACATATCTGAAGGAGGATTACTTTTTGGCATGTAGGTATTGCTGTGCTAGTTTAGACCCTAAGCTACAGAGATTTTTTTAGGGGGCATATGCGATTGCCTCTTTTTTAACAGCTTTCATGCATGTATAAATGAAGCCGGCATAGCCGTAGAGCCACAGTCAACCTCAGAGACATTGATTTCTCTCTCACTGGAAGCCCATTTACAAGGCGTCCTAAGTCTTCCAGGAGCCAGCTGAGGGTGTCAGGGTGGGCTACCAGAAGAAGGAGCAACACGAGCTCATCGACTGAAGTAGCCGTTCTTACTCTTCTTGCTAACAGAGCAGCGGTTTGGGTAAAACACTGAGGGTCTGTTCCATGCAGTTCTTGAATGGATTTGACTGGATTGGACTTCAGCTAAATGGATTAAATTGTTAAACCAATTTAAGAATGTCCATGTTCAGAGATGAAAGAAGTTGCTTAAATTGGTGCCAATCCTCACATCAGTAAAGAGGGAAAAAAGATTTAAGAAAGAAGGACTTATAAGAGATCATTCCTCTTGATGAAATGTCTAACTCTTTGCCAATGCTAACTGAAAGGAATGAAAAAAAAATCCTCTGGAGAACTTTTAGCAATTAGTTCCTGTTTGCAAAGAATCTGGGCCTGTGCTGTACTAGGGCGCTCAGCCTAACCATTTTTTTTTTAAATTCCTTTTTCATAAACTGCACTGCATCTCGTTAGAGATGCCCAGCTGTATTTTTCTCTCTCTTTCACAGCCATACACATCACTTTTCATCCTGTCCTTTTCATCACCTACTGCTTCTATAGCAAGTAAAGCAAGTGAAAATGTAGCACAAAGAAATCTCTTACGTATTTAGCGGATTTCTCCTGCTGTTTAGCAGCTGGAAACACAGAGGTTAATGCAGCACCTTGAGACACAACGCTGTGACCTTCACCCTTGCTGATATTCTGCAGCCATCAGCTCAAGGTGCCCAGGCACCATGGATCTGGTACACAGAATCTATTATTGTATTGTAGAGGGCCAAGCTGACTTTGCCTCCCTCCAAGCTGGCATATAAGGTAGGTCTAGCCTAGAACTTATGTGGCCACCTTACTGCAAGCAGCAGAGATAAAGGGAATCGCATACTACCACGTTGCTACAGCTTCTAGATTAAGTCAGTGCTACCGTGTCAGAGCGAAATCTGCTAGTCCTCATCTATGCAGATATATCTCCAGTAGGTTATGGGTGAAACCTGGAAGGTCCCCACAGATCATTGTGGCTCTGAATAATATGCACACTAAAAGTTATGGGGCCGGTCTCATAACTATTCTGTAAGAACTGTAGCTGAGGGTTGTCCATGCGTTACTGTTAAAACCATGGGTATCTCATGTTTTTCTCCTGTAGGGCTGGCTAGTAGACATGCTGTTAGGGTAGGTGTGCATTTCTGGTTGCCCTTGCAAGAGCTAGCAGGAGGATTGCAGTCCACTGGGTCAACCATTCTGTAGGAGGGAACCATTGTAGAAGTGCCCTGAGGAGATGAAAGGAGTGCAACCAGTGTGGCAGAATACTTTGCCTGCCTCTGTAGGAAAAAAACATGGCAAAAGACACTTGCGGTTTTCTACCTTTACATTTTGCAAGGATAAAATGAGGTCATAGTCAATATACGTTACAGATTATGAATAAAACCTTGCCTTTTTCTCTTTTTCTTTTTTTTTTTTTTTTTTAGAGAGCAAAATTCTCACTGCTGGGCCAGAATTTCAAGGGCTTCGGTAAAGACTTGCTCTCAAAGGCAACAACTAAGCCAATACGTGCTGGTGTCCTTGAATGTAGAGATGTGGCCTCTGAAAACAAGACGTGCATAACAGTACCCTTCTGTTCTGTAGCTTAGCAACTCGGGATGTAAATGGATACTCTTCAGAAGAAGATTTCCCATTTTAATTGGCAAGAACAGACATCTATGTTAGAAAGTAGATTTTGTGTTCAAAGCTGTCCGGTGTAGATGCAATTATATTTGTATTAAAGTGCGTTTCTGAGAGTTCAATAAGAATTCATTTTTATCTGTTTCTGCTGTCACATGTATACATACACATATACGTTTTCATGTGTGTTCATGGGTATGTGTATGTGTGTATACATATAAAAGGTATGTTGCTCTATAAAACTACTTTTATATTTTGCTACATTATGGGAAGTATTTCCACACTGAATTTAACTCCCATCCAAATAAAATAACTTGCTTAATTTTAATATTGAGGTTATTTTGTTTTTCGTTCACTACATTTACAAATCAAATGTGCCATACTAAAGATTTTTTACATCCATATAATCAAAACGGAGCCACTGTTTCACTCGCTGCCAATATAAAATGAGCTATTTGCCTATATTTACTGCCTAGCTGACTGATCTCTACACAGCAAAAGCAACAATCTCACTGGCTTGTGCTCTTAATAACTCTCCCAGTGAGACCAAATCAAAAGACAAATTTAAACCTCTTTACTGCTGTATCACCTCCTAGTTATTATGTACACAGTCATGATAGCTTATGCCTGGAAACAACCACCAAAATAATGTTTACCCCTTGATGCAGGGTTTTTAAACAGTTTTCTCATGGCACATTAACGCTAAGCGAGGAGCAGAGGAGACTGGAGAGGAGGAGGAGCCCGGAGAGCGTGGCACCATGTGCGCCGCTTAGGCAAAGCATGCAGGAGAGCGTGGGTGAACCCACCTACTGCCAGGCGAGTGGCACCGCGCATGCCTCGGCAGCTGTCTCCAAAATTAATTCCTTGGACCTTCTGCGATGTGCTGAGCATGCTGGAGTTAGCGCCATCTGTAACAGATGTGTGGGGTATAATCACGTTTGCACTTGATGGTACCTGCCTGAAGAGACGGTCTTGCAACGCCTTCAGAGGTGCTGCCATCGCGGGCAAGAATTGCTTTTATTAGCAATAAACTGTTTACCAGAAAAGGGTGTTTCAGTCACTCTGTCGCCATTAATCTCTGTTTGCTAAATAGTTTTATTCAAAGAAGTCCTTTGGTATTTTATTTGGTCCTTTTATTCAAAGAAGTCCTTCATTGTACCAATGGTTGGAGAGATGGTGACTTTTAGGGCAGTTTCCCCTAGTTATGGAGACCTCCCCCATCCCCTGCCTATACAGTCGGAGAGGTGGGGTGGGAGATGTTGGTTCCTGTTGCCTCAGGGAAGGGTGGGAATCAAGCCTGAGAAGCCCATGGTGAGTGCCCTGGAGACAAGAGCTCCTGCGTTTTTCCCTTGGCGCCCCATTTCTGAGGGCCCAACCTCACCTATAAGCTTCCCTAATATACTCTAGTTTGAAAGCTGCTGCCTTCACCTCTATGCTATTGAGTAAAAAAAAAAGCACACTTATGCATGGTGCCAAAATATTGCCCTTTATTTCAATTGCCCTATTTCTGTTCAAAAGGCCTGAACTGGAATGGAAATATTTTGGGTTTTTCAGTCTAGCAAGAACCTCCCAAAAATAAATTTCATCTGGAGCAAAATATGGCCCTTTCTCACTCTCCTCCCCTTTTCGGCAGTGTTTTATTTAGGACTTCAGACAAACAACAATTCAGTTATTCGCTCAGCTCTGTTGAATACCAGGAGACCTCTTCTACCAAGCGGCGCAGCTTTCTGTCAGTTCTTTGGCTGGTTATCTAAGGTACGTGTCACTGTATTACCAGTATTTCATGTTTAGTGCTGGTGTTACGTATTTTATTCCAAAGGATTTTCCTTTCCAAAGTAAATGACCAGTTTTCAGTTGTACTAAAAATTTTTAGCTATACTAAAAATCAGTGCATCACCATAGAGCTCAAGTTGGCTCTGAGGTGGAGCCTGGCAGCCCCCTAAGGATCAAGACCAGCATGGCAGCCTAGGAGGGAAGACAAAGATTGTACCCAGCGGCTGCAGGAGGGACTGGACTGAAAGCACCCTAAGGAGTTTAACACCTCATGGGGTCAAAACTTCAGTTTCATGTATTGTCCTACCTTGTACTGACTTGTAACCATGGGGAATGATGAATTCAAGAGATGACTTAATTCAGATTATGATTCTGTATGTACTGCTCCTTCTGTCGGAAACCTGTATCAATACATCACCTCTGTTATGCGTGATAACAGGAGCTTGCGGCAAGCCCTGCATCTCCGGTGCTCTCTGCACTGGGTGCTACTTGTCAGAGGGACTTTGACTGCTGCTCACTAGGAGAGACACCTTGCCACTGCCTGGCAATTTCTGCATTAGAAATGGGCATGGGCTCCCACTGGGCTCCTGGCAGCCCTGAGCGCTCCTTGCCATTTAGCAGCCCCAACTGGGAGACTGGCTTCTTCCTTCCCAAGAGAGATGAGGGGTGAGCGTGCATGCACGCGTGCATGTGCATGTGTGTGTGTGTGCACACGTGTGTGTGCATGTGTGTGTGGCTGACAAGCTAGTGCCAACCTTGTCCCTACCTGATTGGGATTGTGTTCGACAGTGATGATCCCCCTTAGTCACTTCAATTTTTCAGGCAGCTTATGGAGTTGGGAAGATTTTAGTCACATCTTTCCTGCTACTGTTATTAACAGTGGAACAACCTAAAACATCTGCTTTCATGCTCCCTCTCCACATTAAGAGGAGTGATCCAGACTTGTTTGCTAAGGAGTTTATTTGCAGGGGACTGGACAATTTCTTTTTTTCCTCCTGCCTGAGAGTGATTCACTTATTTATTGTGTTCTTTATAGCAAGTTCCTGGCTCCTACCTTCCTTCTTCTGCTAAAAGCCCCTTAAAACACTGAGCATCATACATCTTAGCAAGTCATAACCGCATCTGGTTTAGTGTCATGGCTGGAATGAGCTGTTCTTACTGACTTTAGAAGCTGAACATTGATCAGGGTTTAAGACTGTGAAATAGGGCCCAGATTGAACAGCATCTCTCTAGACCGTGGTAATCTCAAGGTACCTTCCTGCCACAGGTGCAATAGGGGCTGGGATAACAGCATTTTGGCTGCTTTACACTGAAATGACCCAACAAGGAGTCATTGCATACCTTTGCAGTGTAAAATAGGGGACACTTAAGGACACGAGTTTTTGAGGACTGATTCCGCCTTCTCAAACATAGAAAAAGCCTTGGTAATAAGAAGTACAGCTAGAAGTAAAGAACCATATTCCTCTTTTTCAGGAGAGTAATGGATTCGTCCAACAGGATGAGAATGCACACATCCCTTGTAAACTAAAACAATATTGATGATGTTCACTCATTTATCATTTATAGGAATGACTCCTTAATAAAAGTGTAATGATAAAATAATTTTTGACTGTTAAAGTGTATTTTGCTGTAATGGATAAGAGAAAAAGGAGATTTGTGCAAAATTACTTAGCACTCCATTTTTTTGGGAAAGAGCCTGAGCCACAAAGTCTTGAGCTGTATCCAAACTTCCCAAGCAGGTGTTGCTCAATAGCTTTGATTCAGTCAAGGGAAGAGCTTCTAAGTTCAGACCTTAGTTTCCCTAATAATCAAAGAAAGGGGAATAGGTCAGCTCTTGAGCCCAGCCCCGTTTCTAGTATTAATCCACAGGAGGCAAATGTTAATGAGGTGGGAAGTTCACATGCAGCTTCTCTGGCAGCGAAGCCAGGTTTGGGGATTATCATTTGGTGACTATCATCAGAGATTGTGTTAGACCTTAGCAGATCGGTCCTACCTTGGTGTGCTAATGCAACTTTTGTAGAGCCGTACTGGAGCTTAAATTATTTCTGTGAGCTGGGTTAAAACAATGCAAAAGGTTGAAGAAAAACAAGTGAGGGAGTTGCCTGTTATTGTTGTCCCAGGTGTTTCCATGGGTGGTGGAGTCACTTTGTCTCTGCTGCACAATAAGAGCTCACAGAGAATCGGCTGCCATTCTCAGCTGCATTTTGTGCTGCTACCTTGGACTGTAAACCCTCTCTACAGCTTCAGTCATAGCAGGTTAAGATAATATCAGAAGTCCGGTTTTGCTGTAGAAAATCCCTTGGTCTGCAGCATGCAAAAAAACCAAAAAAAATCCATCTAGGAGGAAAATTCATTGAATTCTGTTAGGATAAATTACCAGGACAATATTTCTCTTTCGTTTATCTACAGTTTGTGTTAGTCTCTTCTGAAAAAAAGCAGTTTGATACTTCCCGGCAGAGAACTTCTGTGCTAGAGATTTCCTTTGTCTATTCCACCGGTTGCATCAGATAAAAATTAAGTGTAACATGACATACTGACGGTGAGACCAGCAGACAGAAATTTGGCTGGGTCTTCAGTTAGACTTGAATTTCTGCTAAGTATGCCATGAATTGTGGCAGCTGGGGGAGGTTAGTAAAATAAAAATAAAAATTAAAAAACCCCAACTAAAACCTCAGAGAATTAAAGTTTCTCAGTTCTGATTTCATCAGGAAAGCAGAGCTGCTAACGGTGTCTTATTTTTATCAGTATGTTAATTTACCTTTGACTTTTTCTGCTGAATAAAGACCACAAAAGTGCTGTTTAAATGTTCTTGGCGTGAATGTTTGCTTATTGGTGTTTATTTTACCTTGCTTCACATAAGATACCTTAAATGATAATGATCAATCTCCTAACTATGGTACTGGTTGCCATGACTCCAGTCTTACACACCTTTACGTCTGAAAATAACTGAGTTCAGTGGGCTTATTTGCATGTGCCAGGTTCCCCCCAGGCACATGTTTTTGCAGCATTGGCTCTTGTGGGCAAGGTTTTCAAAAGCAGCGCTGAAACTCTGCCTTTTCCCCTTGGTGAACCCCCACGCTTCTGCTTCTCAAGCCCTCCCAAATCCTCCCTTTCTCTATCATTTCCTCTGCTTTGGTCATGATCCTGAGGCTGCTCTAGAAGAAGCGTAGAGGGAGAAGAAACATTAACTCTAGCCCTGTGCTAGGATGGTACACGATAGATGCCTGTATGCAGCAGTATGGCGCATCAGCTCTGCAGCGTCGTGCTCTAGTCGAAGCCCGTCAGCTATTTCCCCTACAAACCACCCTGTCTGGATGTGGCTGTGTCACTGAGAGCTGAAGGTTCCCCCCGGAATGCATCTGAAAGGCGTGCGGTTACGTTTTGTTTGACATTATGACAAATCCCAGCTGCACAGACGGCTGTAGGATTGCACTGAAGGCAGAGGCTTTCCTAGGCTCTGGCTTTGCAAGGCTACTGGGGAGGGCTACAGAAACATAATTCTACTTTGCTCCATATTTTTCCCATATTAAAAAAAAAAAGTCATATGAAAAAGTGCCCTTCCCACATGTATAAGGACTTCTGAACTCCTGCTGCGCTCAGGATAATTGTTCTCAACTTGTATTTAATTTTAAAGCTTGCTACTTCTATTTCAGACCAAAGAGGGGCTTGTCAGCCATTTCCAATTACAGTAGTTTGCCTAAGAAAAGACGTATTTCTTCTTATAAACCTCGCCTTGCCTGCATGTTGGTACCATTCCAAGAACACACAGGGCTGAGAACAAGCGGACAGTGACATTGTTAAGATACTTATTTTGTAAGGTTATACAAAATGCACTGCATTTCACTGACATAAGTCACCGCCTGAACTTGCAAGTGCTTTTACAAGTCAAATGCCTTGAAAGGCCTGTACTTCCCAGGCAAAATGTCATGGCAGCAGGGGCATGGCTAGCAGGGGCATGGCTGGCAGGGGCACGGGGTGTTTCATTGCTTGGATGCTGCATTGGCACTGCCCAGGCCCTTCCAGCCCTTCACATGGTGCTGGCTGCCTGCAGGTGCGTGGGGCTGAGCCTTAGGATGCTCTGGAGCATCTTGATGGGGTGAGCCTGAGGCCGGATGAATCCAGTGTGGAAATCCAGAGGGGATTTTCAGGGGAATTGGAAATCAACCACTGATTCTATAGGTTTGGATTGGATATTAGGAAAAATTTCTTCACTGAAAGGGTCATCAGGCACTGGAAGGGGCTGCTCAGGGAAGTGGTCGAGTCCCCATCCCTGGAGGTATTTAAAAGACGGGTACATGTGGTGCTTAGGGACATGGTTTAGTAGTGGACAGGTATGGTTGGGCTCGATGATTTTAAAGGTCTTTTCCAACCAAATGATTCTATGATTCTATGAAACAGGCTATTAAGGGAAAGAAGAGTTTTCTACCTTGCCAACTTTGGATTAAGCTTGGATTTCTTTCTGGGAGATGTATAATAGCCATACTCACGTTACTGAGTCCAAGTCAGAGGTAGGCAGTAAAATTTTGAGGCTGTCTTTAGGCAAGAAGTCAAGTAGATATCTAATGACCCCTTTTAGTCTTAAACTCAAGGGATCTATGAGGAAACATCAAAGTGCTTGGAGTGAAACTGCAAAAGCTTCACTGCGTGTGGGAAGACCTGAGAAGTGCTAAGGAGAGGGGCCCTGAACTTACAGCCCAGTTTGCCAGTGGGTGTCCACCTCTGGAGTAGACGTCCGTCTCTGGAGTGGACTTACTACCACTGCTGAGCTCAAGGAGTCACTAAAAGAAATAACTGGAAGATCGGGGTTGTTGTATAGTGTGTTTTACTAAAAGGAATCAGCTTTCAGTAAAGCCCTGCTCTTTTTCATGGAGTCTTTGAAAAACTGACAATATGCTCCCGTGCATAAGACTCTTTAAGTCTTATAAACTGGCTGGCCTCTCCTAGGCTGGTTTTTTTCCTCTCAGTGAACTTCAGTTTTGCTTTTGCTGCTCGTTTGTGGTTCTCAAACGTGGTGGGGAATGGGAGGTACTAGCAGTGGGGAAGTTTAAAGTCATTTTCATTAATGAAGCAAACCTCTTGGGGAGTCACTTTGGGCCGGACCCAACTCTTTGTTCACCTGCACAGCCATGAGGGGGCTGGGATGCACACAGCTCACCACTACCGCCGCTTTCTGTCAACCCTGGGCTGCTTTGGAGGTCCTGTCGTAGCTGAAAAAGCCAAGAGGCCTCGCTGGGTTGTCAAATGACCCGCAGCACTGCCCCAAATGCCTGCCCGGCTGCAAGCCCCCCCGGCCGTATCTGACATCCCTCACCCCCCCACGAGCACACACTGTGCCGCGCTGGCCGGGCTGCAGGAGGTGGCCGGGCATGCTGCGGCACGCACTGGCACGGCATGGCAACAAGTCTAGGGATGCTATGTGTCACACCTTGGCCGTATTCCATCACAGGCGAGGTTAGCTTTTGTTTCAGAAAACAATGGCTCTAAATACTGGCAAGTAGTTGATGATTTTCCAGATCTGCGCATGGGTGTCTGGATGGAGAGCGTTGCTTTTTGGGATGCTGTACAGGAGGAGGGGAGACCTGCCCTACAATAAAAACGTTTGTTCAAGCAGTGCTTTTACTGGTAGATTACATCTCAGCGGAGCCATGAGGACTGATTCTGGCTGCATGAAGGCCTCCCTTGTAGCAATATATCTATTCTGAGCATACACAAGTCTCATTAGCATTAATAAATTGGCGCTGAGAGAATTTTATAACATCTCTATGGCTGGCTGTCTCAGTTCCCTGTGGCCGGTTCAGCTTCAGACAGGGCTTTGTGAGTAGTTTTTAAAGGGGCAGACTGGGAAAAAAATCAAGATAAGGCCAAGGGGGAGTGGACTTAATGTAGACATGACAGGGAAAGGCAGGGTGTCTTTTTGCTGTCTCAGCCCTGTTTTCTGCTTGTTAGATAAACAAGTGTGTGACTCTTTTCAAGTCCCCAAGTGCCATTACCCTGCCTCTCTCTAGCTACACATGTAAGGGGTGGGAAGGGGAAGGATGCGCTGGTGCTGCCCATTGCCCTGCTTGTATCCCCCTACTTTCTTTTCATCTAACCTAGAGCTGTTCCCTGCCCATAGCACATCTCTGACTGTCAGACTATGTAACTCTCCACTCCCCCTTGCCCTTCCCCTTAAACGCTAAAGATCCTAAACCCCTGCAGCTCACTCTTCTCATTGCGCAACAGGGTAATCCCTCCCAAACTCTGGTTTAGGGACTTGAGAAGCATGTCTGGGTCTATGCAGTAACAAGACAACCTTATCTTTCGAGGCAAACTAATATGGAACTAACATGGAATGGCATTCTTAACACAGAGAGTGCTCTGAAAATCAGATGGGCAGTGCACCCTTTTTGAGGTTAGAAGAGACGAGATGCATTATGAGCACTTCTGCCCCTGATTGTTTGAAGTCGCGTCTGAGTCCAAATATGCTACTCATCCTGGGTGGGATAAGAAAAAAACATCCTGTGATTTCTCAAGTTTTCTCTAGCTAGTGATATTATAATACCTTGTACTACTGCTAGCAGTAGAGTCATTTTCAGACTTACCCAGCTGCAGGACAGTATTCTGGCAAGTTCCTGTTGTTGTCCTTCATGGAGGCATTCAAGCACCTTGGCAATAGCCAGTCAAACAAAGTCCACTTTGAGGCCCAGCCCAGAGACTAGCCCAGAGGCAGAATAAAGCAGTAAAGAATAAACCTCACCAAGATCTGCATTTGGAGTGGAAAACCACTTAGGCTAATGAGCAGGAAATGTCAAGCTCTTGGGAACTAAGTGCATTTCTCCACTCAGTTTGCATGGCAAGGAACCTTCTTGTGGAATTAACACCCAAACACCTCCTTTCTCACAGAAAGCATGGAGATACAGTAGATGGGCAATGTTTTCACAAGAGAACATCATGGTGAAGGCAAGTGGGATCTTGGCTTCTGGAGATTGGATTTGAAGCCCGGTCCTCCATATACGATCCAGCCCTTGGCTGTGGCCCACACACCAGTGGGTGTATCTCCTCGCAGCTTGCTTAAGCCATTGTATAAGCCAGCTGGACTGCAGAGAACATCAAGATGGCATTGGGCCCTAAGGATGAAGGGCAGAGCATGTGGTTGCCAGTAGCAGTGCAGGCACCAAAGAGTTTAAAATTTGAGCCTCATCCTTCCAGCATGAGGATGCAGCCGAACGTGACTTAGAGGCACTCCACCATGAGTTTGGTTACTTTAACATTTCTTGGAGACTGTGAAATTCTTTAACATAAGACAAATAATTCAGAAGGATTCAAAAAAAGAAACGAGATTTCTAGAGTTAAGGGGAACATCCAGTTCAAATACAAAATGTCAATGAAAGAGCTTTGGAAGGTTTATAAATGCTTTGAAGTTTCATCTGTGCAGTCAAACTCCAGGAACTGGAGGAAATTTCTCCATAAGGTGGGCCACCCCACAGATGCCCACCCAAGCTGGTACTGGTCAGTACCACGGGAGAGACAGGAGACAGGATTTCCTGATCTCATCCAGTCTGGCTGAATTGCTTTGTAGCAACTTGAAAAACACCAAAAAGCTAATATATTTTCTGCCAATTCTTTTCCTCTGTCCAAAGTAGAAACCAACTAGGAAAATATGTTTAACATCAGACATACTTTTTCCCTGCATATGAAGAAATCCAGAAGATGAGTGTTTCATTATAAAAATATTTCATACTTAAGAGATACTGTCTGTATGTCCTTGGTTGGGTAGCAGAGTAAACAGTTGCATAAAAGTGAAAGGATTTAAGATGTGTTAAAAGGGAGTTCATTTTAGCTGTGCTGTAACTACAATAACATACCTATTTTTTTTTTCTTAGCCACGCCAATCTTGTATGAACACTCTCCCTTCCTGTTACTCCTTCACATTGCCTGGATAGGAAATCAAAAGCAACGGAGATGGGTGAGACCAGGAAAATTTCAGGTTTTATTGAACTTTGAGGGGTGTTGGAGGTAGTGGCTTGCAGAGGTATCACTCTGGAGGATTTCATCTGCAGCTTGGTGATTAGCAATTGAAGGGTGGGCTGTGTGAACGAAGAAGAACTACATTTGGCCTCGGTTTTGTCTGTTGTAATGCAGGAATAATTTGCAGCTTGAACCATGTTTGTTTGACTTGTGTGTAGAGAACACGGCGTTTTTTGAAAGAAACACAGCTTTGCTGACTCCTGTGTTTGGAAATTACCTTTTCGGTTACTCAAACAGGAAAGGATAAACACTGGAAACATTATTAATAAAACATTAACCCCCACCTCCACCCCCCCAAAATCCCAGCTCCTAATTCAGCAGAGGTCAGACAATAAAGTTTACAATCACGCACTCCACGCTGCTCGGCGCTCCGAGCCAGCACGCTAGTGACTGGCCAGATTAGTTAATCTTCCTCAGCTTCGTCTTGGGCCCTATAACTACCGCGGCAGGTCATTAACCAGCTGGTGAAGCCCCGGCACATCGTACATTTATTCCCAAACCTTTGCAGCCATTGTTGAGTCCAGGAGCCTTAAAGAGGTATTTCTGATGTTAGCTGACAGAATGATAATTTATGTTCGCTGTAATTCAAAGGGATTCCCAGGCAACTGTACACTAATGAAACTTGAATAGCTTTTCCCGGAGAAGGTTCCTTTTTTAATCAGTTGAACAAAAATGAAAATACGTAAAATGGGCAGTCATTCGTTCTTTTAAAAAATACAGCCTTTTTGTGAAAAGGGAGATAAATGAGATCATGTTGTGTTAGAGGAAAGAAATGTAGAAAAATATTTGATTAATGCAAAATGTTTATTCTCCCCACGTTTCTTGATTTTTTTTTTTAACTTTGCTGTTCATCACTGCCAAAAGTAAAAAGTAAAGAATGCAATGTCTAGTAAGTTTGGTAACCTAACAGAGGTATTGCTTTCAGCCAGGATTTTCTTTTTCTTTCCTTTTTCTTTTTTTTGTTTTTTTCTTTTTTTAATCTTAAATGAAAGGCTCTCTTTAATCAGATAATTGACTGGCTGGTAATTTTAGCCTTTTGTGACACACCAGTTGGCAGGTACAGTGGTACCTAACCATGAGCCTTTTCCTACAGCCCGCCCTCCCTCTGGGAGACTCACAGACGTGTCTCTGTCTTATCAGTCCCAGGGGACCGTTCCCAAACATTTTGCAATGAAAATGCAAAGAAGGGGCCTTTTCCCTCCTGCAAAGGAGGGCAAGCTGTCGGGGGTAATGACTGCCGCTGGACATGCAGATGGCACTAGGGGTGCTCCCCCAGCTCACCACACACCTGAAGAAAGGGGATGTCCATTGCACAGCTCTTCCCACAGGGGCCGTGCTCTGCAACCCCGTCCCAGGGCTCAGGGTCCTTGCCAGGCTTGGGGGGGGATTCGGGGGTGGCAGACACAGACATCCCCAGAGTGTCACCACGCTGCTGAAGAAGGCACAGCCCTGGGAGATGTTCTTCTGCAGTTACTGCCTGCTCCTTGCTCTTACCTCTCCTCTGCTCATGGCTTTCAGGTGGCTGCCGGGAATGAAGCGTAACTTGGTGCATGAGTGACAGCCCTGCCAGCTCCTCGGCAAACCTTGGGCCTTATTTTGAAAGGCCCCTGAAAGAAAAAGGACTGTGTGCTCCTGAGTGAATAAATGAGAATAACATCCTTGGGGACCTCGGGGATCGGTTTACTCTGAAAATCCTCAGCCTTACAAAGGGTCAGAGTCACAAGGTAAATGAAAATGGCTGGGAGGGGACTTTGATGGCCGAAACACTGTAACTGTAGAGGACTTGAAAGAAAACTGTATTTTTAAAAAAGTGAGAGAAGGGAGGGAACAAACAGGGGGAGAAGGTGGTGGGGAGAGGGACTTCAGCCTGCAGCCTTCCCAGAGAGGAGGGGGAAATGGGAAGAGGAGAAGTGAAAGACACCTCTCCGCTCTCTTAATCCATGGAGATCTTGAAAATACTGATATTGAGGGTACAGGCAGTGGCTGTAGCAAGGGAAAGCCTCTCCCCTGCCTGCTGCCTCAGTGTGACCAAGGTATTTCCTCGGGGTAACCAGCAGCTCTCAGGGCGCTGAGGGCTGAGCAAATGGTACCAGAGCCATTACTGCAAGAACGCTGAAAAGCACAGCACCCAAATACTGAGATAGTTTGGGTGTTTCAGTTAAAAAATGCCCATGTAAGTTAATATGGAGTCATTCAAGAAGGGCATTTTGGAAATAGCCTTGCACAGGTATGGAAGGCAAATGATGTGAATGTATGCACTTGCCTTGGGTCTGTTTAAGATTTGCTGTGTAAATGCCTGTAAGTT
>NW_009260493.1:8437776-8469897 GCF_000687185.1 Egretta garzetta | reverse complement strand
GGAATTAGACACCTAAACACTTCAGTCTTGAAATCTCTGGCTGTCGGTGGTGTCATCTCTTTACCTTTAGTTCTCTGAGCAGCTCCATTAATACTGACAGTAGTAAAGTTAAACACATTCCTAAACATTTGCAGGATCAGGATGTAAGTGACTCAGAGCGGCCGCAGTTTCTTATTAGGTGTTTGTATAGTGCCTGGCATCTGGGCCCCATCTCAGTTGGAATTACTGTAATTCAAGCCCTAGTAATTACAAAAATAGGTTAAATACTGAATTATAACAGTTTTCTGTCAGATTCTCTTCTGCTGGTTAAATATTTTTTTAAGTCCTTTAATTCAAGATGCCCAGCTGACAAGTGCATAGTTTCGGTCAGAGAGCATGGCTTTCCCAGCAATGTACCTTAACTAAGGGAGACGCTGTATCTGCAGCTGAACTCACCGTTGCTCTCACACGGCAAAGGTGATACCCGCAGGGCACCGAGAGAGTTAGAGGCATCTCCCCCCACTCTGCTATGAATAGAGACTCTGCTATTTCTAGGTAGCTTCCTTTCGCAAATAGTTATTCTTCTCTGCAATGGAGGATGGGAAAAAGAATATCCTACTGAAAATGAAGAGAAATTCAAGCTTGCTGCATTTAGGCATTCAGATCGAGATCCACACTCCATGAAAAAGATTCTTGCCTTTAACTTCTCCTAGGCTTCACGTTGTCATACTGACTCTGTGCCCTGTAACTGAGTTAAACTCGGTTACTTACAAGGCACTTCTGGGGCTAGGAATATTGGTACACCAGCGATGCACAAAATAACAATGGGCAGAGAACATGCAGGGTCCTATTTCGTGTTTCCTACACTCCAGTTGCAATATTGTTCCACTGAACAAGCCTCTCCTGTCTTCGGATCCAGGTGGGGAAAGACCTGTCAGCCTCAGAGAGCATCACAGGCTCTTGTCCATCTCAGCTGGTGTTTTTTAGGGTGAAAAAAAGAGGGTTTAGCTCATTGGTAGTACAGGCCAGTGAGTAGCTAGACCTTTCATCTGAAAGTAGAGATAAAACCTATTTCAAACAGTTTGGTTCTGTGTAGCATGGGTTGCTAATAGTTGATGGGACTGAAGAGGGAGTAAAATGGCATCCACAAGGGCAAATGCTAATAAGAGATTTTTACAAACCAGAAACCTTTGAGGCGTTTCTAAACCTTTTTTTTTTTTTCCTATCAGGTTCAGAAAACAGCATTTATGACTAAATCCTTGTTCTAGGCAGAATAGAGACATCGCCAGCTTGTGATCCAGTTGTGTACACCACTAGAAGTTTCAGGGGGACTCATTTAACCCCTCAGCACCTCAGTTTCATCTTCACAGGGCACAGGCAGAAGCACTAGTTTAATCCTACATACTGTGCAAAAGAGGTGCAAGTAAACTGCAGGAATCTTGTTTCAGCAGATAGATTAATGGAGGAAGAAATGACTTTGTTACAGAAGAAGGTATTTGATCATTTATTTTTAAACAAAAGCAGGTAGTTCACAAAACTCAGGCCAGGTTTTCTAATAGGGCTGGGTCCCTAATCCGGGGTTTGGGCTCCCTCGTGGATCCTCTGAAGTCTAACAAGGAGGAAGGTCATGCCGTGGCTTACCCAGGGTGTGGGCATTAATAGGATTTCCTTTTAGCCTGCCACCTGCTTTCCCACACCAGTGGGAGCTTTGCTGTCTTGGAGACCTCTGCCACCTCTGTCAAATGTATCTGAAATAGGCCAAAGGGCTGAGAAGTTAGCGGAGCATCTCGTGTTGGTATAAGGCTCATTTCCTTAGGAGATCAGGCTGAGAAAGCAGTTTGGTTCAGAGTACACTCACAGCTATAAGATGCCGTAATTCAGTGTAGCTGTGAGCATCACTGTATAAATGAACACACATGCACACACATTTCCTAATGCGTAGCGGAAGCAATAAGAAGCACCAATCATGTATATGTAATTGTGTTTATTTTTCACAAATGCCTTTATAAAAAGGATTCTCTTAAACCAAACATTTGAGAAATGGCCCAAATTGGGATTTATCTCAATTATGTGTGTGGAGAATTATATGATAGATGTTTTTTTCCAGGAGAAAAAAATGAAATGGCACATGGAGTTCATTAAAATTGAGCTAACAGTTTCAATCACATTTCTAATAGTGTAGAATATCTAGCCAGCAATGTGGCTGGAAATAAATCTGTGTGATGCCTACTGGAACATATGTGCTCTTGTTTTCCCTCGCCACGATGGCCTGTTCCTGAAATGCTTTGGTTTTGCAAATGTGAATGAGGAGAAATGTGAATGAAGAGAAATGTGAATGAGCAGAAAGAATAAACATGATAAGTCTATACAAAATCTTGCTATACATGGGTTCAGATAACTAGGGACAAAGACCTGCTGTAGGGTGGACAGTTCACAGTTCTCTACAACGCAGTCATACGTAAGGACAGCGTTCGGGCGGTATGGGTCATATTTCTTTTATAAAGCGCCAACTTGTTCTTAGCTGCAAGCAGACAAAAAGCAGAGCGGCACAACTTAACTTATTAATACAGTCGGTGCCAATGTCTGCTTTAAAGTACTCCTTACTTTCCCAATTCCTGCAATCATTTCCTTTAAAGCAGACGTCAGAAAAAGGTTTTTGCTCTTTCACAGCTGCCTTCGGAGCTGCAGGGTTGCCGTTCAGGCGGGGGCAGGGAGCAGCCGCCCCGCACGCAGCCCCCTTCGGGCCATCTTCCTTCTGCCTGACAACCTTCCCAGACGTGGCTTTCCATTTTGCTTTCCCAATAATTTGCTCGGGAGCCAGAGAAGCGTTTTTCCTCCGGTGCTGTGGATTTAATTTCAGCCTTCAGAGGGCAGCCCCGGGCAGCAGACAGCCCGGCCGCCCGCACCGGCTGCCTGCCCTCGGCCGCAAGCCTGCCGCTGCCCGCCCAAGAGCCGAAGCAGCCATGTGCATCAGCACCCAAACCTCCTCGTGGGTGAGGTCTGCACCCTTGGCTCGTGTTTTCTCCTAAGCCCTTTCCCAGACGGTGTTATCGATTCATGGCAGCATACTCCACATGGTGCGCTTATGCAAGACGATATGACAAAAACAACAAAACGTAACGGCACGACAAAAACGCAAGGTGACGGCTGCGGAGCTGCCAGGCAGGCTGTTGTGGGAGAGATGGAGGTGTTGTGTTTCTGTGCAACAGGAGCTCGTCTACACACGTGGGCACCACGTTTTTATTTTCAGAAGGGAAAACTACATATCATTCCTTCAAGAATTGATATAAGGCCCTCTCTCTTGTTTAAGGTTTAATTGTGATTAGTTCTGCTGGTATGAAAAGGGGAAGATGGAGATGGTGAGTGCAGTGTGCCTCCCCGAAAACAAAACATGACTTGTTTAATTTCATTTAAAATCCAATAAAAGTAGTTCAGATGCATGTTGAAAGACCCATTGGCTTCCACCGGGCACACCACATAAGCAGTTGGCGTCCTATCTACTTCCCTCATCTTGCTTTTAATTCTCTTTTCCCTCACTTTCTAATATCAACTTTCACATAACTCTGTATTGCCCCAGGCCTACATGATCAAATCGCTTTTAATACGAAAAAGTGAGTTGATTTATAAGGGAAACATTTCCTTGATGGGCACTGGGGAAAAAAAAAAAGCCCAAAGAATTTTCTTGATCATCCGTTTCATTTCCTCGTTATTGTGCCTACAAGATAACCTTCCCCCAAATTCCTTGAGAAAATGCCCCTCTAACCTAACTGAGGGATTTCAGTTCCAGTTGGAATGATGCATTTCCTCCTGCTCAGTCCCTCTCGCTGCAATTTAGAGCGATCTTGGACCTTGCTCCTGCTGGAAAAACTCAATGTTTGGGCTTCTGAGCCGGCCGGCCGTGCCACGCAGTGCAAAGAAATTGCTGGAATGAAAAGATGCTTTTATATCACTGTTTTCCTCCTGCATTATGAAAGCACTGCAGTGCCAGGAGGGAAAAGGAAGGTTTTACAATTGGGAGAGTGCAGTTTGGGGAAGAAAACCAAGTGCCCTTGAAAATATCTCCTGGGTTGTATCACATGTGCTCACGGATGCCAGCAACTGGGAATGGAACAGCACCAGGGAAACAGGACGGATTTCAGAATATAAAAATGCAAAAAAGCTGTAGTACCGTGCCAAGGAAGCATGATAAAAATGCCTGACTGCACACCTAGTTGTAGCAGAGAAGAATGTAGACAAACCCATAAAGTCTGGACAATTCCCTCAGGAGCAGAGGAACTGCCTTCCTGGAACAGGCTTGTGCTGCTCTCTCCGGGCTGAAATCTGGCTCCAGGGCTGACCTCCTCCAGATGCTCCAGAAGAAGGCAAAAAAACCCCTCTGAAAAACAAAAACCTCAAGGAAGACATTAAGGGAATAGTTTGCCAATAAAGAAGAATTCTTCATAACTGCCTTCAGTCAGTTACTGTCTTACACTCAAAGCAGGAAAGCTTAGTTCATTTCTAAACCACTTTCAATATGCAAGACACACAAGGACGCATGAATTCCGTAAGTTAGCTGCTCGTGCATGCGCATAAAGAGCGTATATTACATGTAAAAGCACATGTATGTGGCAACAAATGACATACATTTAAAAGCTGCCACAGCTCTATGTAGGAAACAGAAAAAGGCTAAAATGCGTAAGTGTGCATTGCCCTCCTATTTCACACTGATTCCCATTCCCATCTTGCTCCGTTCTGCTCCATTTGATTTCCTTTGCCACTTTTTAACCTGGAGACGTGCCCCCAGAAGAGACGGGTGCCTGTGTCAGACTCCCCCAGCAGTAGGACAATTATCGGTGGCCTAAGATGACAACGTTAAAGGTGCTCGCGCGGAGCCAGCGTCGCGCACGCCCCAGCGACTGGCAGCAAAATAAGGGCGCATGAGAAAACCCTTTTGCTACATACGCGTCTGCAACACATTTTGCCTACTTTGCTGGCAGGGAGGCCAAATGATGCCTTTGCTTTTAGGCTAGCAAAATGAATCATACTTTCTGTCTTAGGAGTAACGTTTATGTGTCTCTGGGAATGTGATCCTTATTCGCTCTGTTACAGACACGAGCCAGATGCTTTCCTGCAGTTCAGATATATGCAGGATACCTTCATTTCTCTTTTTCTTTCTTTTCCTCCCTCCTCTTGCCTTCCATTTTTTCTTTCCTCCTCTCACTTTCCCTTTTTTTTTTCTTGGGGAGGGGTGGTGTATATGCAGTCCCCCCCAAACAAAAAGAGGTTGCTCTTTTTCCTGGAAGGATGGGGGAAGTTGTTGCATGAGTGGAAAAGCACTCCGTTCTGCAGTTTTGAATGAGGATTGCTGCCACGTTAGTGTCTCAAAACATCCTTTAAATGCCATGGTACTCCCAAGGGAATGCTTTATGCTTTGGGAACTACAAATAGGGCTACCTGAAAGAGATCTGGCTTGCAGGGAGTTGTAGGCACCTGCCACCTGGGAAGCTATTACAAGTTGGATACAGTAAATCATTCAACTGATCTTGAGCTCATTTCTGCTTAAGTCTGGGGAGAAGCAGGAACACCCTTGGTTGGCTTTGCCACCGCAGCAAGACCTTGGCATCAAGTCTAAGAACAGAGCAAGGGATGGCAGGAGAAAGCCTCTGCAGAGGGAGTACAAGCAGAGGCAGTGCCTGTCAGCCAGACCAGCAGAGGTTTCAGCCCATCAGAAGCCTTACTGGTTTCTTTCCTGAGCATAAGGGCAAAGCAGTTTTAAGAAAAGGTCTGAAAAACGGCTGAGTTTGTGGATGTTTACAGCAAATTCCTCCCAACGCGAGGAATCACACAGACGTGGTTGCTTACAAATGTAAAAATTCAACAGATGGACTGGGGGGGGAGTCTTGCTCTCGGTGCTGACCCTGAGACAAGAGTGGGCTGCGAAATGAAGCCTGCTACCTTATGTTTGACGAGGCAGAGGCGAGGCAAAGAGACAGAGCTGTAACATGATCAAAGCAGTGAGGTTGGGAAATGATCTTTGGAGGGGCATTCTCAATCACCGTGAGCGGGGAAAACTGTGTTTGTCAGGAAGAGAGGAAAGGCTGTGGCTTCCGTGGTCTACTGTGCTTCGTCCAGACCAGGACTGAACAAGCCTTTTAATCTACGCGGTACTTGCTTTACTAGACAGATTTATATATTGTATATGTGTTAGAAAAAGGTTCCTGAGCCAGTATTTGTTCTAAATCCTTCCCTTTTCATTTTGTTTTTACTGTCCTCACAAACGCCCATTAAAATTTTTCAGACCCCTCATTCAGCTGAGTTCCCATCAGCTTGTTCCTGTGGCTGCTCGGCACCAAGGACACGCTGGCAGGGAAAGGTGTCCCTATGCCTGGTTCCTTCCAGCTGCCTGTGCTCAGTGCTCCCCTCATGCTGTCTCCAGAGATTGGGTGGTCTTTGGGTGGGCCAGGGTAGACCACTGGTCCACCTGGACCATCAGTAAGCAGCCATTCATGGTGTGGTTGCATGGGCACAAGAGCTGAGGCGGGGGGAGATGATGGGAGGGTGGGCTTATCCCTTTTTCCAGCAGTCTGGTCTGTGTTGTGTGGCCTTTCTTCGCCCTGATGTTTATCTGCTTCTGCTTTAAACACTTCCGATAGTTGTAAATAATAACGCCAAGATCCCAGGAGGGTTTGGGGGATGAATCACAGTGGCATTCAAAGTGAGGTGCACTCTGAAGTGAGAGAAGGGATTTGGAAATCTACTGATGGTGCTGGAAAAGCCCTTGATGGGATAGAAAATACAGCTTAGCCAAATCAAATTATTTGCAGACTGGCATCCTGCCTCCTGTATGTCAGTCGGGTGCTCTGTTTGGCTCCGTCATGTAGCCACTCCCACGCCAGTGATGCTAGGTCAAACCAACACTCCTCCATTCCACAGCTGCCCTTCTAGCTTTCTCTTAACTGGTTGTTTTTGTTGTTGCTATTTGTTTGTTTTCTGAATCCTTTGTAACTTGTTGGCATTTTTGTGATATTAAAATACTAAAAAATGATCACTTTCCTAAGTTGAGCCTTACAGTAACCATACATAAGACCTTGTGGCTATGTGTTTTTGTAACCATGTGAATTACCATTCTTGCTTTTTCAGCTTTTGCACCATATTACACCACAAGCTGTTATCTAATTTGCTGTCCACCCACACTTCATAAGCATCATTGCTTTTCAAGACTGCTTTCGCCTGTTGTTAAATACTGTGCCTACTGATACGCCTACTTTCACTCACGAGTTAGAAATCTTTACAGAAATGCATTACTTGTACAATATCAATGTGCCTGCTAGTAAATTAATATACCATTCAAGCTAAGAGAGATGTTTGTGCCCTTGTTGAACGACAAACAGGTACAAAGACGTGTCCAGAGATCAACACTGTGCCTGATCTATGTAATGTTTTTATTAATGTTATAAAATGAGTTATACATAACAAGGGCTAATAGTGTTGAATAACTCTCCCTAAGGTGAAAGAAATAGCCTAAAAGACTTAGGAAGGTTATAAGGAAACACCGGACAGTAATAATTTAATAAACAAGACAGAAAAAATGAAGTCTGTTTTTACATAATCTGCACCTCAGATATTTAATGACATAGGTGGAGGTGAAAAAAATGTAATACCCAGGTAGAAAAATTAGATATATGTCTTTCAGTCCTTGTAATAAAGGATTTATCATACAGCAGAGGCTATCAATTTAGGATGACCATCACCTTGGCTCAGAACCTCAGTCCTTCTAAAGAAGAGCCAATGCATGTTCACAGGGAAGTAAAGTTCACTCTTGCCTTAGAAAGCAAGCGTTACAGTTCCCTTCTGTACCTGTCTGACCAGGACATGAGTTTTGGAGGCTTCACTTGAGTCCTCAGGTTGAGCTTCACTAGGTCTTTTTTTCAAGTCTGGAAGAGCCCGTCTGATCCCTGCGGCTCGTGACTCATAGCAAAAATAAGATAGTTAAGCAAGTATGCAGGACAAAGGAATGAAAAGACTGCATTGATTCTGTGGCATTATGTGCATTTTTGAGAAATAGCTGCTCAGTTGTTACATTTTAGATGAGAAAAAGAAGTGCGTTTAACATTTTATGTGCCATAAGATAGAGCTGGTAAACACACATGTCGTGGAGCGTCCCTGTTGTCCGGAGCTCCCCGGCCCCTTATTGCACTCATTTGTTCTGCATGGCAAGGGCTGAGTTCCACAGTTTGCTGTTGGCAGCTGAGAGCTATTATTGGGCTGCAACATCTGTTTCAACAACAGTGGGTCCCTGGTCAGCAAAACTAATTAAAAAAGAAGTCCAGAGTCAAATACCATGACCTATCTGGTGTGTCTATGTGTAAACATGGTAACTACTGTAATAATGAAAACTTTAAAATGCACAGGATAATTTACAAAAATATGACAAGTGATGAAAAGTCTCAGAACTGTTCTTCATATCACAAACTCAGGAACAGCACAGGCGAAGAGCGGGATTCCTGCAAAAGCTTCAGCGAGTAGGGAACTTTTTATCCACGTGGGCATTGGTAGTAAACTCACCGAGGCCACTCAGTTGTGCAGCCCTTCTCCCGTGGGCAAGTATTTACAGGATAGTTTCCTCAATACTCTGCCAGGGTTTTGTTAATTGGTTATAGTAGCTATGAGGGTGCTTGGGTATACCTTTAATGGCTCCAATAATTCGCCAGATTTCCCCCATTTCTCTCTTCTGTCAAAATTTCAGTTGTCAAGACAAAAGTAACTGGTGCTGGTGAGTCCCAGCCTGTTAAATCCTTCCCTCTGACCTAGCGAGTGGGAGAGGAGTTTGGTTTATATCGGGCTGATGAAATGAGATGACTTGTTTGAGGAAAAGGGAGTAGACAAAATATTCAGGACAGGAAGAGTAGGAAGCTGTCAGAGCAGGGACTGCTTGGTTGTCAAAACGATGACTGTGCTAACTCCAAAGCATCCTACTTTGGGGTTTTCCCAGGTTTGCTGATTAATTCCAAACTTTTTAAAACTGAACTGAGGCTGAAAAGTGACCAAAACCTCCCTACTGCATATACACAGATAAAAAAGCGATCTATTTTCTTTTCTGAATATGGGTAGATTTAGTGCTTAAAGCAAGCCCCTTCACAGTCCCTGCATGAGCCGTAGGGGAGGTGGGTCCAGATGAGTGAGTAGAGGCAGGAGTGCAGTAGACAGTGCCTTAGGAAGCTGCTGCTTTCCTACACAGCAAGGGGGCAGGAGATGGCAGAGCTTCCTTCCCCATCCCATCTTCAAAATATGGACTATAAGCAAGTAACTGTGAGGTCCTTTTTCCAGCAAACAGAAAATATACAGAAGGAACTGTACCTCCCACAATTGCCCATCCGTCCAGCTCCTAATGCTGCACAGTGTATCCCCTCTCCGGGTATATATGGTGCAGCTGCAGTCAAATGCATCGTGGCTATTAAATGAAGATACCAGGGATTAATAGTGCCTCAGACTAAGCCTGTCTATTCACAGTTCTTTTCTTTTTCAAATGTGTTTTGAACATTTCCAGCCAATAGGAAAATTGTGAATGGATTCTTGTGTCTGGTTTTAAAATACAAAAGTTTGGTTTTTATTTAGCTCTTTCCTGACTAAACCTACGCTTGTCTATGATTTCCCTTATTGCAGAATAACAGAATCCTTTCCTTTCAGGGACAACAGAGAGATTGAACTGGTGTACTGAAGACAGTACACCTGTGTAGCCAGTTGTTTTCTGCAAACCATTCTTTCTTTAGAAATGATGGGAAATCAGTGTTTCCCTAGAGATTTTTATTGCCAGTCAGTTTATCTGCCAGAACCTCTTTAATATCCATCTTAGATGGCTGAGAATTATCTTTACAGGGTGTTGAGATGAATGGTTTGTCGGACCTTCTGCCTGATGATTTTTACATCCTTTTCTAATCTCTCCATTGTATAACAGGTTAGCAAAAAGCAAAATACATTTAGTAT
The DNA here is from genome assembly GCF_000687185.1 of Egretta garzetta. Classification (NCBI taxonomy): domain Eukaryota; kingdom Metazoa; phylum Chordata; class Aves; order Pelecaniformes; family Ardeidae; genus Egretta; species Egretta garzetta. The sequence continues at coordinate 8,459,955 of NW_009260493.1, read as the reverse complement.
GCCATTTTGGACTGTCAAACCTGCTGCAAATCTGAATTCAGCTATGAGACTATGCCCTTAAAAGCAGTGGAAAAAAGTCATTAATTTTAATGTCTTATGTGTCAAAATAATGACTAGATCTTTGTCACATTCAGATTATTTGTCAAGAACTATATCTTCCCCACAGGCTGATACTATGTTTGATGAGAAAGAATAATATTCCTGTTTATGTTTTTCTTAATGCCACTGGCAAAGTTTGAATTATCCACTGCTAATTCTGTTTGTTTAAACTAGAAATCCTGATCTGTCCTTTCTAACTAATTTAGCTTGCCATCATGCCATGTAGTGGGTCAGATGGCAAGGTGATTGATCCACAGTTCCACATCTCCTTGGGCTTCTCCAGATTTTTTCCATCAACTCATGCAATCTCTTCTTAATGTTTCTTGGTTATGCTTCAGATACAACACAACTCCGTGAGAAATGAGTAATTACATTATTTATCTTTTTACCACTCTGCCGGGAACTGCATCCATCAAAAACAGATACTAGGAGCTTGCAGTTCTTAAAAGAAATGAAAGAGCTCAGAAAAAAAGACAAAGGAATAGAGAAACCATCAGCATTTATATTGCTAGAAAAATGTCATGAATTGGAGACTCTGCTTGTAATATTGGGAGCCCGTTTTGCCTTGTGCCTCAGTTTTAAAGGAAGTCCAGAAAAACCAACATGTTATCAAGCTGAACTTCTTAATTTTAAACTTAGGACCTTCCCTCTCCTCTAGCAGATGTGGACCCTGGGTTTTTGCCCATCCCTAATAAAAAGGCCGCTACTGAATGGGAGAAGAGGTACTTTCAAGTCAGGTAATGCTGTATGGCCACCACATGTTCCCCATGTCTGTGTCATGCTGTGCTGTGTTCATTTCATGCCACTGAGCCTTTGGGGCACGAAGACTGCGGCGAGGATGCTGGTGCGTGGTGGGCATGCTGCTGAGCTGCTGGAGGGTGTTTGGGGAGACGGTGGGGTGAGGAAAGCAGAGCTTGCCGGGAGAGATGCAGGGGGTCCTTCAGCAGGGAAGGGCACTGGTGCTTTGCCAACAGCAGACAGGTTCACGTCACACCTGGCATGCAGTGGGACAAAAGCACCCGTAGACATGATGCTAATGTTTTCCCGGTGTGCTATGCTGGCTGGTGCTGGGCTGTCGGCAGAGGGGGCTGGGCCTGGAGGGGCTGTCTGGGGCTCATGCAGCCCCTGCCCTGGGACCTGCCTCTCTGGGGCTGGCATGGGGCAAGGGTGCGGGGGCAGCTACCGCTGGCCATGAGGACAGGAACTCTCCTGTCCAAAACAGCTTCCAAAACAGCCCTGCCCCTTCCCCTTTATTCCCCTGATTGCTGCAGGGGCAGTGGGAAGCCCAGATCCCCACATTTCTCCATCTTAAACATGCCTTTCTCCTCCTACTGTCTTTCCGTTGGCAAAAGGATCCTGTCCCTGGACCCTTGTCCACATGAGACTGACATCCAATTTCTCCTACGCTGCTGAAAAACTTGGAGCCGGTCGTGACTATGTTGATCTGCTTAGTTTTACTGGATGAAAACTGCAATAATAATAGCGCTGATGCAGTGCAGAGCAAGAATTTCAGCTGTTGCAGTCATCACCGTTCTGCCAGCCTCGAAGGAAATAATCCATTCATGCCAGTCCAGGGTCTGGCCGCCTTCTAAAGAAATCAAGTATCGCTGAAATCACCAGTGTCCCTCTTGAGCAACATTGTATTAATGTAGTTACCATTTTTTGCAAGAATAGCTTGCACCTCTTACCCAAATTTGAATTGAATTCTAACTGTAAATATATTTCGGGGTTTTTTTTTTTGCCTTGCAATCAATTGCTTAAAGAAATATAATTGTCTTTCCACTGCTTTATTTCCATTGCTTGGGTTATGCTATTCAAAGTTCTGAGTAGCTGATGAATTCAAATTCTGTCACGCACTGATTGCAGAGCTAATCAGCTAGATGAAATGGGACTGAAATACTGCTATTTGCTCTGATTTCTAGGAACATAAATAGCGACCACAGCTTTAGTTCTCCAGCTGAGCTATTCTCAGGACGCCTGCTTACATTCACCTGCGAGCCAGCAGGCATCTGGCTGCAAGACTTCATGGACTTGCTTCTAAAAGTTAGAAACAAAGCAGAGAGGACAAGAACAACTCAGCCCTACAGGATCTGTCCTAAATTAGAGCTTTCACCATAGGGGACCGAGCAGCTCAGGGGAATTGGTAATGGGAAATTGGAGCCATGCACCTCCAGGCTGCCAATCTGTATCTGATCCAGGCTAGTACTGGCTGGAAGCCTTTAGCATCCAACAGCTCTTCTCTTGTCTTTGTGAAGCTTTTAGCAGCCTCGGCCCAATTCCTGGTGAATATATATCCACAGCACAAGGCTACCTTCACAGCTGGCATGAAGCTGCAGCCTCGCTCACAGTCGCAGCAGAGAGGCGAGGTGAGGATGAGACGTAGGTCCTTGCTGCCCTTAGGAGAGTCCCCCACGGTCAGGGAGGAGGGAGGAGATGTGTAGGTGAAGGGGTGTAGGGAGGATGCCATTGCTGGTTAATGTGCCCTCAGGAGAGGAGTGTGGCTCAGAGAGATCCTGGGCTAGAGGGATGTGTGGGGAGGGGTGGCAAAGGGCTGGTCAGAAAGCAGTGGGTGGGGCAGGGAAGTAAGCAGCGCAAAAACATCGCCCTAGCAAGGAAGCTGTCTGCATACAGTGCATGTCAACAGCAGTCATCTTCCATCCCTATACAGCATTTCTCGTGTGAGGGTTGAATGCAAGAGGAATGTGTTCCTGTTGCACAACTGCCTAATTTCTGTGAAAAATCAGTGGGAAGGCAAGGGATGCTTATTGCATGTACCTTTGCAAATCCTAGCATCCACCTCAAAAGTGCACATCTAGCTACTTGTGCCCGTGGTTTCCCAGGATGAAGAATCTCTTGCCCCTCACAATACACATTGCTCTTCCCTAGCTCTCCAAATAAATGAAAAAAAAAAAAAAAAAAGAAGCAATATCAAAATTAACAGCAGCTCCAAGGGCATCATAGCACAGACTTAGTTCTTGGGCTAGAAGTGCCAAAGAAGTATAACAGTAAAAGGGAGATCGCATACAGCAGCAGGAGGAGGAGAAATAACTCACTGCAGCACAGCCAGATTTCCCAGAACAAGCTGACACATTCAATTAAGCCCTCACTCCCTACCTGGGGATGAGCTTTAACTGAAGCTCGGGGCCGGCCATCCAAACACAGGCAGGTAATCAGGTAACGTGAGCCACTTGATACCTACCTGAAAAAAAAAAAAAAAAAAAAGTAGGGGTTGGGTGTGCAGTACCTAAACTAATTACTCCAAAATGATTGCCTGGATTTGGGCCAAGCATTATCTCACTTGTCCTCAGCGCTACTGCAATGGCATGAGGGGAACAGAAAATGCAGTAACCTGAGAGGGAGATAAGAACAAGAGAGAGGGGGAATTGAGAATGCTCTTTAGCTGTGAAGGAGGTGTTCTGTCTCTGCACCGCTCTTTTGTCCAACCTCAGCGACAGTGAAGCAGCCTTTGTATCTTGTCTCCTCCTTTTAAAATGGATTGGCAGCCAGAAGTATTATCCACACATACATAGTCTAAACACTGTGAATTAACCTGGTTTTTTTCTTCTTGTGCTCCATAGAGCTAGACTCATCTACTGAAGAAGAAAATGTCAGTATTTGAGACTAATTTTTATAAAAGAAACCACAAATCCCTGATCATAAAAACCCTGTCATCTTAATTTTCTAAGCGGATCACTGGTTATATAGTGACTATATAATATTGAATCATCAAAGTTCTGATCCAAAAGATTATTTGGCTTAATGAAAAGAGTCCCCTTTCCTTTGGTAGGTTTAAAGCAGAGATGCAAAGAATGGTTATTTTATTGCAGGTGAAGAAAATTAGTCATTTAGTTTCTGTTAGAGTAGACTAGCATGCAGGACAGGAATTTAGGACAAACAAATAAGGTAAAAGTCAAAATTAGAGAAAAAAAACCCCCAGCAGTATATCTTTTACCTTTCATAGACTATCATCTCGAGAAAATAATATATTTCATGTAGGAGTTGGCAATTCTTGCACTGTGTTTAAAATGTGCCTGGAAGGTGTGGGCTTGGGAACTACCACAGATGTATTTATGGGGAGGGAAGGCACCTGAGACTTACCTTGCTAAGGGCTGTGCTTTGGGTTGTTCAACTGATGCAGAACTTATTGTGTGAAACCCATGACAGACATCACGTAGGAGGTGAAACAATATTCAAAAGCTGTAGCTTTTCCTTCTGTTTGCTGTTCTGTTTTCAGTGACATTTACTTCGTATGTGTGAGTATAATGAATGAGTATTTTAGTAATAAACAAAACATCAGAAAAGAATAGGCAAGACTGTGAAATCAATAAGCTTAGTCTTTACAAGAAAGGACAAGTAAGACTCTCATTAAGTGAATAATAATCCGTCCCTAATTCACTAAGTCAATGCTTAGAAAGTCAGTGAATGCTCATTTTCAGCTCTTGCTCCTTAGGGATGTACTCGTTCAACTCAACGTAGATTTGTTCGAACTTGCAGAAGAGTACAGTGCTTCATCGGGGAACAGTGCTTCATCGCCGCACTAGAACCTGCAAGCCACAGGTAGCCAAAGAACAGATAAGCCATGACCAGCTGCCTGGCCTTCGGCATCATGTTGGGTGTGAGCTGGGCACATCCTTGTTCACCTTTGTTCCCTGTCCAGGATGACAGGGGAGGTTCAGCTTTAACCAGGAGAGCACTGCTGAGGGTTAGAGCACAGGGCAGTTTCTGTCTTTGAACTTCAGCTCAGCACTACCTAGGAGCTGTAGCTGACATTAATGCTAACACAAAAGATCATGTTGCTTGATCAGTTTCTTTGCTTCCCCTTCCCCTCCTTTTCTTCTTTTCTCCTTTTCCTTTTCCTTTCTTTTTTCCTTTTCCTTTTCCTTTTCTTTTTCTTTTTCTTTTTCTTTTTCTTTTTCTTTTTCTCTTTCTTTTTCTTTTTCTCTTTCTTTTTCTTTTTCTTTTTCTTTTTCTTTTTCTTTTTCTTTTTCTTTTTCTTTTTCTTTTTCTTTTTCTTTTTCTTTTTCTTTCTTTTTCCTTTTTTTTCTAACCCTCTCCTTCTCCTCTCATTTTTTTTTCCTCTCTGTCACCTTTGGTGGTCATCTGTATTTATAGACAAAGGGCCTCAATGTGCTGTACATGCCTGCTTCTTTCAAGGGAACCTGCAGCCAAAATTACCTGTGACCTTTCCCAGGAGCACAGGTAGAAACCTCTTCTTGAGCGAGATAAAGAAATTAGAACTTCATTCTTCCATGGTTTACTCCTAGGAATGCATTTTGGCAAGATGCTAAGAATAAACCAGTTATTGAAAGGGGGATCTGGGAAGTTGACAGGCATAGCTAAGCCCAGCAGGGAAATTTGATGAGGAAATAAGATGCTTTGTAGATCAGTGTGTAGTGATTAGTCTTTTGAATGCTGGGATTATTATATAAGCAAAAAAGGAGGGGGGCACTTATTGTATCTGACAGCTACCACTTATACAGGTATTCTTCGAACTAATGAGAAACATAATGGTGTATTTGTTTATAAATCTTGAGTGAGACTCCTGTATTTTCCACAGGCCAATTAAATGTGATGGAAAAATAAAGACAACTTTTCTTTTCCTTCTCTCCCAAATTAGAATCACTACAGAAAGAAAAGGTAAAAGCATCCAGTAAATACCCTGCCCTATCACTGACATGCTGCCTTAAATCTTGGAGTCGATGTTCATCTTCAAACAAAAAGTGTATTATATATTTGAAATGCAGACACCACTGTAAGCACACGCTGAGAATAACCAAGCATCCAGAAAACATTGCACGCTGGTTTGAGAGATATTACTTGCCATCATGCTCTACAAAAGCAGACAGGTTAGGAAAAGCAAGTAGAAAAATCAATTACATGAACTTCTGAAACCATCACACTGAAATTAAAAATTCTAAAATGTTCTATGGAAACAAGAAAGAAGCTGAGACAAGTAACAGTTATCTTTCTTATTTTCATAAGCAGCTAATTCTTGCTTTGAAAACTATCATCTTCTTCATATATTTTAAAAATTGAACGATCACCCATGAGTATTATTTCTCCCTCTGCATTTTCCTCTCCTGTCATCATATGCACATAGAAAAAAAAGTAACTTATTAAACTTACTTAGAAGTTTTCACATAGACTCTACTAATAAGCATTGTGATCCTGTGCGTCCGTGTGTGAAAAGAGAGAAAAAGTGAGGCACCGCTTCCAGCTTCAGATAAAACTTTGGAATATTTTACAGAAGTCCTTCTTCACAGATGACACATAACACATGACATTATTCACACAGAAAATGCTTAGGGAAACAGACAGAGTGATTTAAAAACTTCTCTGAGCAGTCTGTAAGCTTGATTCAAAATAACCTATTTGCGATGTGATTTGATTATCCCGGACATTATTACGCATTTTTGTTTAGTTTTCTGCACCGTAGCTAATAAGTTGGCTAAGACCACCTGGAGCTAGCTGGAGATCAGAGTGTTTCCAGTCCTGTCTGCAAAGCCCTTTCCCTTACAGATGGACTAATTTGTGTGCAAGCAAGATTTATCATCAGCCTATGCCTCTCTCTCTCACTGGGACATTATCTTAGGAAGTGTTATTCTAAGTAGCAATTCCCCAGTTCAAGTGAAAACACTTACAGAGTCAGCTTATTGAAGGGAAAGCTGAAGTGTATTTATGAATGTTTACACTTAACATATGCACATACTTCTACATGCTATGGGGTATAACACCACCTGGACTGAGGCCAGATCTCACTGTTTGTGTGCACAGAATGTATGGCCTCATTTTGTTCAACTTCTTCTGAATTGCAGGGATAATCTAAGTGTAAATGAGTCCCTGCCTGAGTTAAAGCTTTATTGAATTAGTTGCAGGAGTAAGTACTTAGTTATCATAACATTTTATAGGTGGAACTTTCAACCAGAAAAGAACAGGGACATTTTTCCAGAAATTCACTGTTGCATTCATACATTAATTACACTGTGTTGTTCTAGTAAACCCCATTTTGATGAGTATCTGCAGGGCTAGCTGCCACGAGTGATCCTGCTATTGCTCCTTAAGCCTCAGTTGGCTGAGTACTGCTAAGGAAGTCCTTGAGTTCTGGAGTCTCTCATAATTTTTTATCGTAGGGCTAGCTTAGTCCAGGTAGCAGTGCTTTACATATTTTTGCTGTGCATGATGATAAATGACTCTACGTAGGTTTTAAGAGCATGGAGAACCTGCTGCCCAGCTATGTGGAATCTGCATGGATGCCCTGTTGTTCCATTCTTCTGCAATTTCCCTTCATCTTCAGTCTGATGTAAGCTCATCAGAAAAAGTTTTGTATAAATTTTCAAATGTATTGTATTTCTCTCAAAGAAATACACCTACCTTGTTAGAGGATTGTTGGAAAATTTTAGAGCACTTGCCACAACCCATTTATGCACTGGGTGATTTTAGGTAAGGAAAAATCCCATTCTAATGGTATTCTACGGATTATTGTCATCTTGAACACCTGAATTTTTGTCATTATCTGCATAGAAATTTTTTTATCCTCTTGATCCTAGCTGAGAAATCAGTATCTACAGAGGACTTGAGATGATGTCCACAATTTATAGCCAGTATTTTGTCTTTGTGATTCCTGGTGCAGAGTGTAAAGCATGTCATTGAATCGGTTTCTATCATCATTTTAAAGCTGGGGTTTTTTTTGTTTTACAGTCACTGCCGAAAAACCTAGAGGTTGTCCAGATCCAAGACTTTTCATAAACAACTTCGATATGAATCTTTTATGACTCTTCTCCACTTATGCTATGCTGAATGGTGAATGCAAAGACAGTCTCCTCAGATAGTGACTCGGAGGAATGCAACATGCAATCCACACAAAGGAAATTTAATACCGTAGCAGCTAATTAAAAAAGCATTACCTTCCACCAGTGCTGTCCTCCAGCCATGCAGAGGATGAAGATGGGTGTCTGTCAATCAAGTTTCCCTAACAAACTCTGGCACAATATTATGATGAATGGACAGATCTAAAAAAGGGTGATCTTGCTCAGAACTCTAAAGTACTCTTAATACCACGTTTAAAGAAGCAGAAGGCCTCATCAGTAATTTGAAACCTCAGCCTGCATGCTAGGGATATACCAGTGCTAAATTTGCCGAGTACTACAGATACTAGACATGCAATATGCAAAAGGACCATTATAGACATCCATGGGGATTTTGATATACTCAGCACCAGGGTGTTCAAACCACAACAGTACCTACAGACATCCTAAAGTCTGCATGCTCGTATTTTGCTGTCTTTCATCATTCCAACAGCAGAATAAACACTGAATTTTAAGTGGTTTTGTGTTCCAAAGAAATTTTATGGTACGTGTGGAACTTTGCAAATGCTGATGTTGGGTCACTCTCCACTTCTACTTTATCATTAATTAAGACAAAAACATCTGCTGTGTTCGATGCAGCAATACCATTCATCCCCACTGTTTCTGCAATGCATTTAATCCCTCTATCCCCCTGTCCATGTTTTTTTTCATCTAGATTTGTAACATGCAGCCTGTTGCCCCAGAGTTCTGTGACAACCCACCCGCAGCACCCTTTGATACAGCGGGAAATGGCTTGTAAAAAATGTACCTTTTGTTTTCCTCGAACCAGTTAAGAGGTCCCAGTCATTTATATCAGTTCCACAGTACTTATCTGAATAGGTATATAAGAGTCTGGGTTAAAATGTGATTTAACAATGCTTTAAGTGAAAATATGAGGAGCAACCACCTGAAGTCTGTTCCCATGAGACCTCTTTTCTCTGCACAAGTGCATTCACTCTACAGGCAGGATAGAGTAAAAGGATCCTACTGTAAGTGAGAGGAGGGCAGTCAGGCATTTTGTGATGGCTCATCACCTTGTTTCTGGATTTCCTTTCCTGAGTTCCCTTTTACATTGCTCAGTCCAGACGGGAAGAAGAAAACCCCACAAAGCAGAACAATTGTCTTTTTGCTATTAGGACACAAAAATATTTGAGTCACTCTGGGGGGCTGGATCTCTCTCCCTGCCCCAGTCCTACCATGCCTCCTTGTTCAGCCATGGCCAACATCTACTGAACTTCTCCCGGAAAAGTGGCAAAGTCCAAAGTCCACTCTCTGTCCTTCTTTCCTCTTTCCTACCACTGAGCAGGGAGTCCATTTCAGTGTGGTCATACTCAAGGGGAGGCCTCTGTAATTATTATGTCTGTCTTAGCCTGTGGGATGGATAGCTCAAGTATAAAATGAACAGCTGTAGCTGGTGCTCAGTCAAATGCAGTGTATTAATGAGAGGGAGAGAGAGGCTCAGTGGGAAACTAATCATATCTTGTGAGGGAGAGGAAGGCAGTAGGCTCCATATTACTATTTCAGTGAAAATGAGTAAATCTTTCCAGCTGGATAGATCTCTGCGGGGCTTTTTATTCCCTTTAATTAAGATCATTGTAACTGTGTTACAAGGCAATACTTAGTTCCATCACTATTGATCTACATGGTCAGGATCAAATAATATTACACCAGTGCTTGAGAGGGTGATGAATGGAGAAGCATGACACAATAAACTGAGAAGAAGGATAACGAAAAATGTAGTTGCCACAAATGTAAAGCCTGACAAAAGCTGACTTGCTGTGAGACTTGGTTCCCATCACCCGAAGGGGGACGGGATAGCTCTCCAGGGTTAAATGCTCCTCATTGAGGTTTTTAGCCTCCAGGACATGTCAGAAGCGACCACATCTGGTGGCTGATGGTCAACAGCAACTCAAGCAGGAGGGTACAGAGCCAGGGGTAACCAGAAACCACAGCAGATGGAGTGGGTGGTGTCTGAAACCTGAAAGCAAGCAGATGGGCCACTGCTTCTCTCTCCAGTCATACAACTTTCTGTTGTCTAAACTGAATTGTTCCAGATGAAATTTTCCATGTAAGAGCTGACATCAGGGTGAGTGTTTGTGGGAAGTGGCAGTAAAAAAAATTCAGCTTTTCTTCAGCTATTATTCAGGCAGAATATATACTCATATATACTTTCATGGTCTCCTCTTTGACCAATATATTGTCAGAGTTTGAAATTTCGTAGAGATAAGGTTCTTTGTCCCAGCAGTGTGCTGCCTTTTGGCATCCTCACGAAAATGTCCCCAAGTGATGCCAACTTGCAGACCTTTGAGTCACTGCACTTTGCACATGCTCAGCTGTGAACTCCTGAATTTTCCCAGTTGCATTTCCAGAATATTCCAGTTGCTCCACGCATGCTCCAGGACTCTCTCTGCAATTGCAGCTGTGGGTTCCTGTCTAAGGATACGGTTTCATGATCAGCATAATTTGATCTAACTGTGGGCTGCCACCCAAAAGGAATGGCCCCATTTTCTCTGGGATCCCCAACTGCATTTTCTGAACTCCCCCTTTACATCAGATCTAGCAACTGTACAATTATGGAACAGCTCGTGGGTATGATCTTCCTCTTTTTCTTTCTGTCTTCCTAGGTTTTTTTTCCTCTGTTTTTCAAGGTCAGTGCCAGTTCCAAGTATGTGAACCAAGGGCAATATGCCTGACTCTGGTTTCATCTCATTGACTGCCCTGCTTGGGCACACACTGTACAGGAGGAGAGAGCTGCTCACCGGGATGTAGTGAGGGCACGGGCCAGAGCTGTGGAGCAGGCAGTTCTATAATACACATTTATGAATTAATGCATGGAAAAACTTGTGATAAGTAAATAACAGCAGTAAACAATATCCAGGGGATTGGGTCTGCAGATGTCTGTCTGGTATATAAGCTACCTTGGTACACAGCATCATACCTGTCTGTATGCAAACAACTTGATGGCCAGCAGTAAAGAGAAGTAATTCAAAATTACTATTACTAGTTCACCAGCACATACTGGAACAACACCAGATACCTTACAGATATGTCAGACAAACAGGCCTTCCATGAAGAACTCGCATATTCAGCGTAACGAGTGGGCAATGGTCAATACGCCTACTGTCCTACACACGGTAAAAGGAACATAGGTTAGTTAGGTTTTTTGCCTTTACTGTTCATCATCTGGGAAAGCCAAATAAAATAGGATGCCTTTATCTGAAACTGAAGCAAGGTGCATCAGTGGTCTCCCGCATGCTCAGGGATACGCCGTGCTTCCCCTGCTGCCCTCTGCTCAGCTGCTTGGAGCGTCACGGGGGCTGGCGGCTGTCACTGGCGCCCTTTCCAGTGGGAAAGGAGAGACATCCCAAAGCTTTGATTTAACGTGGAGTTCTCAGCGGGGAAAGCAGTGCCCTGCTTGCCAACTGCTTACTCAGTGCTGTCTGTTGCATTAAAATAAAAGGGTTGCTTAACTCTTCCATAACGCTCTTGGATTTTTACACGTAAATTCATCTATTCATCCAGTCATTTTATAGCAATGGGCTGCCAGGGAATGACCTTGATTTCCAGCAAAATGACTGGGAGAAGCAGCTTTTAATTGTTTTCTGCATGTACAAAACCACAGTCATAGGGAAATAATGCACAAACATACAAAACCCAAAGGCACTACAAGAAATATGGCTTTCAATATATTACCTAATCCAATTCAGAGGAACTCTCTGAGTACAAAGGCTGGGCTGGTGTGATATGATTCAAGCATATGGATATCAAGAAATACTAAAAGAAATGGAATTAGGTAGCTTATTTATGTTCTCGTCTACCCAGCACACAGCATCGTTATCATTTTATCAGGATCCCCTGACACTCCTGATGAAGTGTGAGCAGATTGACTCACCAGAGCCACAGCCCAAATGAGCCTTTACTCTCTGATGTTCACAGACAGCTTGTGAAACTTTCCAGTTGATGCTGAGATGTCCTCTGGGAATACTATAAGGAGTGCAAGGAACCTTTTTTTTTTCTTTCTTTCTTTCTTCCTTCCTTTTCCTCTTTCTTTACCATGATGTCTTATTTTATAGCAGAAGGACTAAATCTTACTATGGGAAATATGAACTTGTGATAAAAGCAGTGGTTAAAAACCAAAAAACAACTCTCAGAACTTTTCCAAATCTGATCCGTCACTAACAGCAGTGAATTGGGATCATTCAAATTCCATGCTCATTTTTGGGAAGGAGGGTATGTGAGACACTTCAAAGAGCTAAGTCCTTCGTCACAACACAGCTTGCCTCAGATCCACACTCTGGTATAGATGAGACCAACTTCAGTGCTATTTGATGGCTCAACAAGATATTTGTCAGTATTACCTAATGACTGTGTCCTTTGCAACAGTTCTTAATATCTGCTAATGGAGAGCCATTTAATGAATTTCAGCAGTACTGAGGAAAAGAAAAAGAAGTATTGAAAAAGATGGTCCAGTTTTAGCTTTACCTTCAGGCTGTGAGCTCAGTGTTTCACTATCCCTCCTTTGTGGACTGTCAAAAACTCACTCCTACTGAGAACAACTGCAAAAATATACCACCAGCATCAAATACTGTCAGAGCTGAAAGGGGTATGCATGCTGTAGGCTTGTGCCACCAAACAATTGCACAGTATCTGGCACATGAATCAAACCTCTTTGGTCTTTAAACAAGGGCGCCTGTATATGTTAATGTACATAGTATGAAAAAAGCATAAGTTCAGTGTTTTACTGTGACAAAGACATCCAACCATAGCCTCAAAGCTCCAATCAGGTTAGCTCTTGTATACGCTACAGTATGGAGCCACATTTAAACAATTACGGAAACAAAAATATATTGTAACCAGATCATCCAATATTGTTGGCTTTTCTGTTGTTCTTTTTTTTCATGCAGATGAGTCTCAAAGGGCAAACGTAGTTGATGAAGACTGAACCAAGGTTGGTATGTAACAGTAGAGAGAAAAGCTACTCTCTTTCTAAAGAAATATAAACAGATCTTAAACTTGAAGTTGAAGGCATATTTTGGTTTTCCGCCCCCAAGTACCAGGGTGACTTAATTTGCCAGCTGTTCATTTCCATCAGTAATTCATGAGCAAAAGCAAAGAAAACACTTTTCAGGAATGCTTCCCTACCCAAATAATAAGCCATTATTATAACTCAGAAGGCTCTCAGGAAGGACAGGGGAAAATAAGCCCCTACATCTGTAAAATATAGATAATGAATGTTGCTTCTCACAGCTAAGATGTGCTGAGATTGTGGTGAAAGACTGGTAAGTGGTTTTTAGGCTGCTGAGGCCCAAACCCTTGTTTCTGGATTTCTTCTGTAGTTATGGATATTATTCCTAGCTAGGAAATGTAAGCAGTTTTCCTTCCCCTTCTGCTTCTGGTGCAAGTGATTTTTAAGGGGAAACCAAAACAAACAGATCTCCACCACCATCCCTTCTTTCTAAACAAAATCTTTATTTTTAGGTCTTTGTCAAAAAAAAACAAGTGTCAAAATAGTTGTCAATACTTTGTGGAGATACTTCTTTTTGAAGTCACATAACTCCAGCAACTAACAGAAATGAAGACCAGACCAGATAAACCATTTATTAAACCAACCACAGGACCTATTGGGGAGTGCTGTTATCTGTCCTTTGGATAGCTACATCCTTGTGCCTTCAACCTTTTGAACAGCTGGACTGTGAATCTTTTCTGTGTAGCAGTACCTAAGCCTGCTCTCCGCAGTCCGACTTCCCTTGACTGCTCTCAGAGACCAGGAGGGCATCTGCCCCTCTCTGGTATGAGGGCTGGGGACTGGGGAGGAGGAAAGGAGTGGAAGTCCTGCAGGCTGGTGCTGGCTCCCTGCCACCCATCCGACACCAGAGCCTGTGATGTGACTCCCACCACCCCAACCGGCCTGCCTCGGCATCCTCCCGGGGGAGATGGGATCTGAGCTGGAGCTAATCCTCCCTCACTGTTTCCATCAGTCAGGTCACTGCAGGGTTTGGGGCACATAAAACACTCCAGAGCTGCAGCAGATTTCCAGTCCCAGCTGCAGCATTTTGCCTTGCAATTCAGGGTGGTTCTCAGCCTGGGGAATGCTGTGGAGTTCATGTGTCAGGACAGTGCTGTTGGGAAGCCTAAGCCTTTCATGTTCCCAGTCCCCCAGTGACATTAAAGCAGAGCATTCAGTATTTCCTTCTGCAGAAGAGCAGGCCCCTGCTGCTCATTCCCAAAAATGTTGCGAATCCTGCTAGTATGAGCAAAGCCACCTTCCTTCGTCATCTGGCATCCAAGACTGGCGGTGGGTTGGTCTCGTACTTGCAAGGAAGGCTGTAAGAGAAGTTCATCTGCTGCACCTGTTAGAAAAAAGTCCTGAAGGCAAGCAAAGATGTTGGAATGATCCCTCGTGTCACAGGCAGTGGCACTTCAGGAATGATTTTATATGCCAGCCAGACTCCAGCTTCCCTGATTCCTCAGAGTCTTGTCATGGCTTGCATACATCATGTGGCACCAAACGTGAAAAACTGGAGACCACTGATCAACCTGCTCTAGAGAGCGGATTTAGGGTATTGCGCATTGACTTGTTTTTTCTTTGGTAGGCTTCTTGGCTTGCTTACTTGCTTGTTTATTTGGGGCTTGTTCCATTCCCTCCCTTGTCCTTCTCCACACCTTCACTATGTTTTCGGGCAACTTGACAGAGTTTGTGATGTATTGAAAATACTAACTAATTTATGGTTAGACTGCAGCCTTCATTCTATGGGGGGAAAGGGCAACACACAAATTTCCTACACAAAGGAAAAAAAAAGGGACCAAGCGGCTCCAGAGCTTCCTGAAGCTACAGGGAAGGCTGGACACCCGTAAGCATGAGCTGCAGATCATTTCCCACTTTGCTGTTGCGAACCCCTGCCTCTGAGGATCAGCCTGCCAGGGTTGTTAGTGATTCATACGGTGATTTAGGTAGCTTGTGCAGGCAAGGAAGGGAGCTCTGGGTTCCCTTACTCCATCCCAGGCACTGCAAATAAATTGTCTTTTCTATAGTTAGCTCCAGTAAAGAACTAGCATAAAATCCAACTTGCATGCATACATTTTATGCCAGTGAAATCCATCTCTCCATCTGTTTCTTTAACACCTTTTTGAAAACTACGCTAGAGTAATAGCCCTAACTTATGCATATTGGCATAAAGCACATCACCTCACCTTGGGGTAAATCCTTCCCTCCATGTCCCTTGCCCATAATGATTGCCATGCCCTGAACAGACCCTCATGGCTCACTTTCAGGGGGAAGGGCTGCACGCTTATAGCCACTTAGCACTTCAGTGCCTGGAAATTAAAATATTTGGAAAATGCGCAAGTAAGACTTGTGGTTAGAAAACTGAAGGCTTCTCATAATGGGTTACGCTGCATTACTGAGTGCTTAAAAAAATTCAGCACTGAGGGCAGTTTGATCACAAGCCACCTTTCCCTAAGTCCCCATGAAGCAATGGTAAGACAGTGCCCGGCCTAAGAGACGAATAGGAAGATGAACTATCATCTCAGCCATCAGATAGCCATGCCAAACGTGCTGAAATTCAGCCAGATTCAAGTTCTACAGGTAAGTCAGACTAAGGACAGACAGGGGGATGTAAGTCCAAGGCAATGGTAGTGCAGGAGGAGGTCCCTGGAGAAACACGGCATGGCCAGAACCTTGAGGACACCACAAGTGGCTCAACTGGTAGCTGCCCCAGGTGGTGGAGTAAGAGGAGGCAAAGCATGCAAACAACAGAGAGGCTCAACAGGAAAGCATCCAACAGATGAAGGCAGCAGCAAACATGAAGCAAATCCCAACCAAAGTAAATAGCACAAAAAGCAGGAGTGATTGGCCTGAAGAGCAGAATGTGTGATGATCCTGAGATTCACAAGCCAGACTAGGACAGCAGTAAAAACATGTCCCTGTAAAGAACTAAGGCCTAATAACCTCTTACTGCCCCATGAGTCAGCATATTCTGGCTCAGAAGACAAAACAACAGTGAAAGGTGATGACACTGAAGATGTATGAACTTGCCTGAGGTTCCAAAGGAGAGCATGATCTACCAGAAGGAAGAGGCTGAAGGAGGTAGGAAGAGGGCAGTTGGAACAGGCACCGCCAAAGCACCAGCAGGACACACACACAGTCTCTGCAAACAATTCTCCTAATAAGAAGAGAGTTTATTTTTAGAGACTAAATCTTATTTTGTTATCCAGATTTTAGTTACTGAGAGGGGATCATATAATGCATATGCAAAGCCTGCTTTGACGCACCCTTGTTACTTGACTGGCTACATGCGTGTTATCTGTCACAAAAAGTTAACATTTCATAATTAAAGCATATCCCCTCCAGGCATCATTTGTGTCATCCACTCATATGACAGCTGCAACAGATTTTAATTGCCATGCCAGTTACAAAGCAAGGCTGTGGGGCAGGGTTTAACACAACTACATTCATTTCTAACCATGTTGGCTGCTTGCTGATTTGTGAGTAATGCAAATGTTTTGTTTGGTGGGCTGAGCTCAACAAGAAAATAACTGGGTTTCCTACTGGACATGAAATTTTTTTAGCTTTGAATTCCAATGCTTCATCTCTTCTGTAGCACAGAATTTTGTACAAGAGTATTGCTGGGTTAGGAAGAAAGCAGACTTTATGTGTTTGTAATGGAAATTATACCTAGAGATCATGAATTAATATTTTTACCTAGATAAAAGTAGGTATAGCTTTAGAAAAATTCATATAATATCTATACTAGTAGTCACTGCAAAGTCACAGTACCACCATACTAATGACAAAGTATCAACATGCTATCACATCTGGTACTCATACGAAACTGCTCCATACTGGAGATTTTGCGTCAATAATTAGCTACTTTTTAGAAATTCTGCTATTTTATTCCTTTATAATTTCTTTACTTCTTGATCTCTTAGTGAGAAGTAATGCATCCAGAGTAACTGGAAATGTGAAATGAGAAACAGGTTAGACCATAAACAACAAAATAACTGTTAGTGTAATCAGGAGAGGATGCAGCCCTAGCATGAAGGGAAGAGACTGTGTTACCATGATCCATCCCATGCTATCGAAGCACCCACGGTGTTAGCCCGTGCTGTTGGCAGAGGGGAGGAAATGCTGAAGCGGTCACTCCACATTTGGTGCTGGTGCCTTCCCTTGTGGCAGATTGCCATGTTGCGTCAGAAAGCTGGAGAGTGTGACGCATGGACAAAACGTAGTGCACACTAACCACCTTTGTCTGGTCTAAAGCCACGTGCACCCATCTGCTGGACAGAAAGAGAGGTCACTGCAAACAGGATACCCACTTCTGCCTGCCAAATCACCTCTTCCTTGAGCTGCCCCAGTCTCAATGGCAGGTGGCATACTTAACTAGTCTTCATGGATGAGAAGGCAGTGAGGGGTTCAGTATTTTGGCCCCATTCCATGAAGGTATGAAAAGATCCTGAACAGACTCTGGCCAGGAACTGGTTAAAACTCCGCCCCAAACAAGCACCACACTTTCCTGTTACTACCTGTGATGGTGGACAAAAACTGGTCACTCTCGAAATGCCAGTAAGTTGGAGTTGCCTGAGTTTTGTCTTCTGGAGCTGATGATCAAGAACATTGCTGCTAGAGCTCTGTCTTTTAGCTACTTGCATGTCGCAAGTGCCATAGTGTAATTCAGGCTTCATTATTTAGGCTGCCTCAGGGCTCAGCAATGCAGAGCTTACCTCCTGGTCACTCATCACCGCTGTCCTTAGCACATGTCCCATGGTCACTAACAAACAGGGTCTGAGGAGCATCCACAGGGTTTAGGGGTGTGTGTGTAGAATTGAAAATCCTCCCCTGAACCACTCAGTACAGACCCTCTGGTTTCCTGAAGGAATGAATTCCCCTGTGTATTTCTGTCCACATTTAAAAAGAAACACGCAAATGCTCTCTTTGAGAAGGTAAGCATAGAGGACTGAGGGTGGGGAATGAGGCTGAGTCCTGAGGTTCCTGGCAAAGAAATCCATGTTACCTTCTGACACATTTTCCCCCTTGCTAGGCCTGTCTTCCCCCTGGTTTTGAAGGCTTATGTCAATGATTGCAAAGTACTTTACAGGATGCCCTAAGGGTTAATCATTAAGGATAACTGAATGGGCTGTGTGGGGCTAATCATAGTGTGTGCCCTATTCAACAGGCAGTAATTTTGGTATTTGAGAGACAACCCTAAGAAGCGCACTCTAAATTGTGTAGCTACCAACACGGTCATCAACACTGGTTAAAGATTTATTTCCCACGCATCTTGCAGACTGTGAGAATTACCTGCTTAATGAACAAAGTACTAATGGCATGGATGGATACCGGATGGTGGGTTTTAATCCCCTCAGAGTCCCATCTTGGGCCAAACTCACCTATTTCTGTTAGAGGGGAAAGAACACAACAGTGCTTTTATTCCTTTTTACTCTTTTCGTCTGAAACACGCTCAAAATTTCTCCCTCACATTTTTACTTCTGTTCTAAAGTGGGCTTGAATGGGCCACAGAATCATGTTGTGTAAGAAAAGCAGAATCCCCTGAGGTGATGAAGTGAGAGGTGTGGAGGATGAGAAGGTATCTGGACCAAGCCTTCCTCTGTTGTTCTGCTCTTCCTCACAGGCTTTCTTGAGAGGCATCTTTCAGTGTCCTGCCCCCAGGTAGCTTTTCAGCACATCAGCTCTCCTGTGCTGGGAGTGCTTCCTAACATCTGCTTCAGATTTGTTGCTCCTTTGTTTCTATTTATGTCCCTTCTCAACCATTATTGTTTTTAGGCCAAAAATATTAAATTGTATAGAAAATGTCCTGATAGGCTAAGATTGGTGTATACATGAGGTAAATTTTATTTTAATTGTTGTTTTCTATCATATTAAGCACAGGACATTCAGCTGCTTTGTTGACAGGACAGAAGAAGATTTTTATATGTCTTCATTTAACAAAGCAAAGCCTGTAGAAAGGCTCCATCTTTTACAGACCAGCAATTGCAGCCAGAAAAACACAAGGTTTTGAGCTGGGACCCCTCATCGCATCACACGTCTACCATCAAATCAGCACAATTACAGCAAAATGAACTGATTTAGAAATGAAGCAATTTCTTATTGTAATGAGTCTCTTGATTACTGCAGTCCTCTCAGGACGACAGTGCTGTGGGACCTGCGCCTTAAGGAGGTCCTGGTACTCATCTTTGGGTCTGGATTTTTAGATTATACCGGGGTTCTCATTAGTGCACGGCTGATAGATGAGTACCCAGATGCTGAATGAAAATGCTGGAATTTTTTTTGGCTCCTCATGATTACCGAACAACAGAACTATTTTGCATGGTGTTACAAAAATAAGATGGGAATAGAAGTGCTTAGTTGTTACAGTTTATGGAAGCAATTCAGCCAGTGCAAAACGGGACCTTAATCTTGACCTGGTATGATAAACAATTTAAAAGTAAAGATTTAGATACTCAATCTAACAGATAAACGTTGTACAAAATAACCTATATCGTACAAAGCAAGACAACAAAATAAATGCACATGTACAGCTAACAGACCTCTTCAATTTCTGTTCATGTTCACCCTTTACTGCTGCTGATCATTTCTTTTTTCTTTTCCCATTCTCTAACCTTCATGCATCCATTTCTATCTCAGTCACCTATACCTGCCGAGATGAGAGGTAGGTGGCAGAAGTTAAAAGTGGATCTCTTGCCATCTCCCAGTCCAAAACATTTAATGTACCCTAAGACAGTACATGAAAGTTTAGTATGTGGCTTCTCCTTTGGGGAGCAGAGATCATCTGGCAACCGAGAGGAGTAAGCACCTCGCTGTTTGCAAGATCGTACTGTTTTTTTCCAGTGTAGCATGTCTAGTATTTAAGCTTTGCCCTGATTCCATACATTGCTCCAAGCCACATCCCGTTCAATGGAGTTAGCAGAGCCTCTGTGTAACTTCTCTGTGGGGCCATTTTTATGTTCCACACTGGTAGGACATCAATAGCTCTGTACCACAGACGTGGTTTTGGCTGGGGTGTGGAGTTCAGAGGCAGCCTCCAAAGCAACTTGCTGCATTCTTTGGCAGTCAAACTACAGAAGCATATGGCACTGAGTTACTTACTGGATAATATTAAAAATAGTATAAGGCTCTGCATTTTAACTGAGCAACTATATTGCTGCTCATTAAACACTTCAGAAATGTCCATCTTCATAAATATAAAATATAGAATTACATATGCCAAAGAAAGGCATTATTACAGTTCCTTAAAATGAAATCTTCCAGGTTTTAAAATGCTTAGTAATGCTGGCCCGCTGACATCCTTCTTGTGACCTTAAAGCAATTTTTTGTTGTTTCCTTTAAATAATTTAGTGAGTGATTGCTCAGTGATGATGTTTAAATAAAAACACAATGTGATAGTTAATCTGCGAGACAGATGCTATTAATATTGGATGGATGTAGTTTCAGAAGTATTCTGCCTGAATCTGAAGTACTAAGCTGGATATAAATAGTGGTGGATTTCCCTTACGTGGAAAATGTAATAGCCCTGTTAAGCATGTCCTCACTGCAGTGTCAGGCAGTGTATCGGCCCTCGGCTTGGAGTACCAGCGCTCGCCTAGACGAGGTGCGAGGAGCCAGGCTGCCAAGCTACGCTGGCCTAATGAATCCTCATTAGCTCGCTGCTCCCCTAGATATTCCTGTTGGCCTTCGCAGGACATCTCCCCTAATCCTTTCTCTCTGCAGTAAGGGCAGTTGTTCCAGGTCTAACTCTCTGGGGAAACGGTGTCTTTTGGGCACAAGGAGGGAAGCGGGACGCAGAGGGTGACGGGATGACCCTGAGCACCTTTGAATAGCTGAGTTACGTAGCCTAACCGTAATCACTTCCAATGAAGTAACCTGGATCTGTAGCAACAAACAGTGGGTCGTGATGTCCATGGCATGGAGAGAGGTCCTCCAGCTTAGGGTCATGAACCAATAGCCAAGGAATAAACGTGATGCCTTCACGAGCTGTTTCTGAAAAGCCTCTGTGCCTGTGAGCTAGATCTTCACCAGTAAACTGGGAAGATGAGAGAGATGAATGAAGGTGAAAAGCTGCCTCTAACCTCTCTTTTCAATCTCATCATCCCTCAGAGACTGACAGCGTCAGGGTTTGTGTGGGGGCATGATGAATGGAGTAAAATGCAGAGCTGAAATAAAAGTAAATAAAGTAACTCCACTCTGAAGACGCACTGTTACAGGGGGCTGTTACATGGTCAGGTCACTGTCCCCAATGCCCACAATTTCAACATAAGATAGAAGAGATGCCTCTGTGTATGTATGTGCCAACAAAATGCCGGCAGGTATATGCTGCCTTCTTTCTAGCCCACCCTTCTTTCTGCCCTAGAGAGAAGAAATGTTACAACTGCTGCTACTTTATGTTGTAGGCTATACCTGCATCTACACATTCAATTCCTTCTAAACAGTTCCAGCTAGAATTCCTGTAATGTGCTCCATTTTTCCCTTTGTCCTTTGTTTTCTGACTTTTACTAACAAAACAAAAGACAGATCAGCTAAGGAGTTTTGTTTAAATATGATTGGCATACAGTAAATTTAGTAATACTAGAGTTAGACCTGGAAGGATGTTAGTAAGATTACTCATATTACCTATGCACTTAATAAATTTTTGCTGGCTACTGCTGGGTGCTCTGTAGCTCTAGAAACTTATACTTTAAGCTAGGGAGGTTCCCAGCTCAGTACTGAGGGGAAGGCTGATCCAGCCATTAGTTACTGCCTCAAGTTTGGGAGATGCAGCTGCAGTTTCCTTGCTTTACCAGAGACATCTTTGCACAAAGCACATGGGCTGAGGTCTCACACAGGCTTTAGCACAGGTTTTGCTGTGCTAAGGAGGTCCAGAACTGCCACGGAAAGCAGCAGTGCAGTCAGCAGAGGTACCACACAGGGACCCAAGGCAGGGCACGCATGTGCTGGAACTGCCCCAGCCATCTCCCCCTCCACAAAAGAAGAAAATATTTTGGTTTTAACACAGGAAGGTGTCTGGTTTAGGATTTGATTGTTGGTGGCACAAATGCTTCTGCCAGCACAGAGAAGAGTGATGCTGGGGTGGGATGAGAAGAAGGAAGGACTGAGGCTCTTCCATCAGTGACAGTGTTTGTGAACCAGGAGCCACTGTCCCCCTCTGCCCCATCATCCTGTCTGTAAAACGGGGCAGCAATCGTCCTCTTCCCCACAGGACATTTGAGGATCAACACATTCCTG
>NW_009260493.1:8379186-8437763 GCF_000687185.1 Egretta garzetta | reverse complement strand
ATTCAGGGGTAAGAGACATAAGAGAAGAGGTAGAAGAGGTGTACGAGTCTAAGCTAGATCAGACCTCATTGGGAACCTGGGGAATGTATTTCAGCTGTTTGCCTCACGTGACTCAAATCAGAAACCCTAGAAGTTTTCTTCAGCCCCCTGCTGTACCATTTCCAGGATAATTTAATCTTTTTTCTTCTTCCTTGCTGTTCCTTATAAATATTGGGACAATTCTGAAAATAAAAATACTGTGCAGAAGAATACTTTTCAGTACTTTAACATATTCTATTTTCCCCAATATCTTGGCTGAAAGCAGTCTCATATTTTGATACTAATCTTCTCACAATACAAAAAATCCAACATATTATTTCACTGATTTATTGTCTGTTGAAAAATATTCTCTGAGTCATGTAGGATGGAAGCCAGTCTGAAAATCTCTGTTTAAAGACTTCAATTTTTTATCATTATGAATAATTATGGTGGTATTTATGATAGGCATTTGCACTACTGAAAGTTGGGACAAGGCAAGTGTTTTTGGAAGCCAAGTCCAGAGTTAACACCTGAAGCGTTTTTCTTGGTGAAAGAAGCTGGGAGCATTCCCACAGTGAGAAACTTTGGACTCTCCTAAAAAAGCTACTAGTGTGCAGCATGTCTAGGTGATCATTAGTGAGGGGACACGATGACTCATTGCAAATGCTGGAAAAGTGACAACGCTAAAGAAAGTTGGGGATACTATGATGATGCAAGAGGGATCAGTCAGGAAGAATAAGATGAAAATCAGAAAAGTATAATTCAGTTTGTAAGGAAAATATCTTTGAGGTATATTACCTGGAAGGAAAGTCTCCAGAGTTCTGTGGTGAAACTATCCATCCTGAGTTTCTAAAACTAATCTTGTATCTTCTTGATAAACAACACTGTGATCAGGATAAATTTTCTGTCTTACTGATACAGAAATAGTAATCTTAGTGTTTTCTGGTACCTGGATCTTTTCTCAAAATCTTCTAATACAGAACTTCTGTGCACTGAAATTAATTCTTCTGCCATCAGATTTGCTTTTCTTAGAAACTTTTTACAGTCTCCCAAATCCTGGTCTGAAAATCACTGCTATAGGGAAACAGGCTGCATAAACCCACATATTTCTACCGGAGGAGATGGAGCTTAAAATGGGTGAATCACACTTAGTAATTTGACAAAGAAAACTGAATGACAAATGTGTTATAAAACTTCATTTTTCCCCAGAGTACATCTCATTGCTATATGTAAACGTTAGCGATATATATTAGTGTTGAATACGGACATAGTACAGCTGGTTGAATGATTCTTTGCAAAGAATACCTACAAATGTAACCCGTCTTTCTGCCAGTAAGTCAGCCTAATTGCTACAAATACGTTTCTTGCTTATAATATTTACCAAAGAGTTTCCAGCAATTGATTCTACATGGTATTTACAAACTATTCAGTATGACTAATGCCTTGCATTTTCATTCATTGCTGCTCAAATGGAGAACCTGAAATTTCTAGCAAGTCAATGTAGGTAAAGTACTTGGCATTTATTTTCCTACTGTAGTTTTTGTAGCTAAAAATCCTTAATGTAACAATGTTTGTTTATTGCTTTATGTTGTTTCTAAACTGAATGCTCTGATAAAGATGCACATTTTTCTTCTTAGAAGTTTTAATTCTTCATGCACATGCAGTCTTCTACCTCCATTTTGTAGCAGAAATATCTTTTGAAAAAATGTATTTACTTCTTGTAGAGGTTTGTAGTTGTGTCACTCATACAACAAAAATTCAAAGATTCAAGGCTGGTTTTTTTCATAGGTTGTTTGCCAAAAAGTACCAGACTAACATAAGCAACAATTCAGTCTCTTGAAATGCTTTTTTCCACTCTTATGATACATTTCAAAGCCATTAGAAGCTAATCTGACAACATTTTTATGTGACATGGTTGTCAGTAGGAAAAAAAGGCAGGCATGGGAAAGCAGTGGGAAAAACCTGAAAATAAGAGACTTCAATATATTTGGGAACAGCTGCTAGTGAGATACGTGTGTGTACAGGAAATACACGGCCCTAAGGGATCAGAACTGGTTGAGGTTGGGTGACACTTTAAGGTATAGCATACAGCGTCTTTAACTGTTACTGTATTTACAAAGAGAAACACAGAAGACAGCAGCTTGATGAAGCGGATTGCAAACGAAAGGAAAACAACAGCCTTCTCTAAGCACGCTGAATTGGGAGGCCATGAACAATCGGTGAAGCAATGGTTAACGTGTAGCCAAATCACATTGCAGAGGCTTGCACAGAGCTCTGAAAAGTCAGCCTGAAATTTCAGCACCCACTTTGAGTGCTTCCCTGGGCAAAAGCTGGTGACTGACATCGGGCGATGGGCAATGTTAAACACAAGCTCACAAAAGCCTTTCCAGTTCTGGCCTAATTAAAGTATCTACTATCTATTTCTGCTTCTCATTTTCACTGAGCTCTCCACTGTAGTATAATTGTTATTACTACGCTGAATTAATTAGTAGCATGGAGGAATTTTCTCACTTGAGTTACATGGTCTTTGCACAATTGACCAAAACAGTTTGCAAATGCATCACAAATTGTCACACATTTTGTGTGAACTAGCAGCGAGATGTTGGCTGTTTCTTTTGCAGTATTCGAGTTGCAGAAGTGGTAGAGACTTCTGAATAGCCTGGAGATACTTCTTAACATGACATGAAAAGCACTGGGAATTTGTGTACCAGAACTCAGTTACTTATGAAGCTGAAACTGTCAATAACTCCCTACAAAAATTGTATTTTTTAAATAAAAAAGGCTGAATTAAGAAGGCTGCATGTGTCTTAGTGCTACAAGATACATTTTGAAAATCCACCGAAGGAATTTAGTTGCTCTGCTCTCCGATGTTGATGACAGCGCACACCTCTTTGAAAAATCACTCTCTGTGCTTTGCATATGTTAGAGTCCTCCAGCTCCATAATCTCCCAGAGTGTATTGTTATTGCATTTTTGACAGCTGGTTCACATACCAATAGTGATGTAACCCAGCTGACCTTATACCCTTTGCAGGTCATGCATGATTCTTGTATTCACAGTTTAATAAAGCTAGGAAACAAGACTTGCAGAGAAATACGTCCTTCCTTGGGCAAAGCTGGTTGCAGCAGCTCTAAATTGATATAATGATATGATGGAAACAGCAAAGTATCTATCTGAGTCAAACTTTTTTTTTTTATGATGGTAAACCACTGTGTAGATTTTGATTCCTTCTCAGAGGAGAATAGGGAGTCACAATGGACGTGGCAGGTAGAAAGTAAGTCTTTCTCATTTCAACACTGGTTTATTTATTTTTACATCATTTAAAGTACATGATTTTGTCATTTCTTTTGCTTCCCATCTACCACAGTTAACTCTCCAAGTCTAAAAATCACTGAACATAATTGGTTTTGCTGCTGTTAAATGACTTCAGAATGACCAAAAATTTCTTTAGATAGTCCTTCTTCTCCTCTTTTTTACTTATTTATTTATTTTGGTGCTCTGTTTTCTGTTGGCTGTTTCTCAAAATTTCCTCTGTTAACATTAATTGTTTGTAGAATATTCACACAGAGGATTATGTGAAGACATGTACAAATGTGTTGCTTTACTTTGTTCTAAAAAAAAAAAGAGAAATTTAAGATTGTGTTGATAAAGAGTTTCAGATGTGCCTTTGTGCATTATGAAATATCATAGGAGAGTCTCGACCAGGTTTTGAATAAATAAGAATTGTGAACTGTATGCAAGTGAGATTTTCTTTTACTTCTCTCTGCTGTATGATCATGTTTTTATTCATCCACTTCAGTGCCTGGGATGATGGAAGATGTTAAACATCCCAGTAGCATGGCTGGAGTCTGTGAAACAGCGATCGCCTTGAGTTGCCCTGACTGTTGGAGTGGAAGGGAAGTTGGGAAATACAAAACAACAGTGACAAAGGAAAACAGAGAGGCACAAGAGCCACCAGACAACTTCTGACATCTCAGTGCATTGCACTGACACGAGACACTGATGACTTCATTGCTGACTATCTTTCTTCTAAGTGGAAATGATATGCCTGCAGTCTCAGTGCAGGGAAGTAGTTTGAATGCCAAAATAATTGACCAGGCTCTGCCCACTTTATTTTTCCTCAGCTACCTAGTTGTGAAGGTGTAAATATTGTAACCCCAAAGGGATTTTAGGGATCATTAGTGGCGTAAGAAGGCTGAAGACGAGTGACGCTTGGCTGAAAGCCTGCGACTGATTGGTAGCCACAAATGTGGTTTTGAACTACAGAAGAGGAGTGAGATCATCATCATTAGGAAGGAAAAGAAAGATGGGAACAAGATGACTTTTTTCACAGGGAATTCAATGATTTGTACCTTTGCCTTCAGCTTGTGTTGCTGGAATAATGTTTTAAAAGACAAGGGAAAGAAAATTACCACATCCACAATAAAATTAAAAAAACCCCAAAGACTAGAAAGATTGACAAGGCCATGGACAACACAGTGAAACTTCACTAACCTTCAGTTAATTCGTTCTTCAGTGAAGGCAAAAAGATGTTTTTTCAGCAGTATTTATTTCACTAGACTTATAAATGAGAGCAGGAGGGAGAAAGTAGCTAGTAGGTGACTTCTAGAAATAATTTCCGGTCACAACACAGTCACTTTATGAACTGTGTAAAAAAAATAACCTTCCACCAGAATCGCAGTATATAAACTACCTGTCTACGTGCTGAAAAAATCCTCACTTTGCATTTCATTCTATGGGGTAAGCAAGCTGCTTAAGTCCAACTTTAACCTTCAGAGCATGACAAACAGCTGTCCTTTAAAAAAAACAATTAAAAGCACTCTAAGCTAAAGTAGGATCAAGGAAGAAAGAAGTAACTCCTTTTATTTGATGAAACAAGAAAAAGAGAGGGAGTGGGGGAATAAATGAAGTTTCTTCAAGGCCATGTAAGGGTTTTCTTTATTAGTTTACTCTATCTACAGCTTCATCAACTTTGTTTTCATGCATTCCACTGGTGAAACTTTGCAGGAAAGACAAAAATAATAGCTATAAGAAAGAGAACCACTACAGAAGGAAACAGCTTATTACATCAGGAACAAGGGTCTTGCCTGAAGTCAAAGGAAAGTTGCACTAAATTAAAGACAATTGATTACAACAGACACTGGACCAAGCACTGTATGCTGTTGAGTTAAAAAAATACATTTTCATCATAAATCTGAAGCCTAACCCGGCCTTTAAAATAGTTTGGAAGTATTTAACAGGCTGACCCTGAGTAAGGTATTTGGGGAAGACATCACTGAAAGCCCAGGTTTCATTTTTTCTCTTTTCTTTTCCATTCCAGCCTCTAACAAAATTAAAAGGACACAAGACAGTGTCAATGAAGCCTACAGGTCACTTATTGAATCCCCCAAGGTCAAACTATTGCATTTTGCCCTGCCCTGCTTAGCTGACCCCAGTACTGGGAGGGTAATGAAACCAGCCACAGAGCAGGGAGCAAGAGGATTATGGGGACACGGAGGTAGGGAGAGATGTTTTCTGCACCTAAGACCTTAGTTTTCTGAAGAGGAAAGTGTGGAATCTTTTGATGTGCTGAGGTGAGGGTGTATTTGGATGAGAAATTGGCCTTCAGTTTTGACTTTGGACATTGTCCAGAACTTCAGAATGAAAGCGCAGAACTGTAAACCATTCTAGAATTTACTAATGAAATTCATAAGTGTTCTGAATTAGAGCAGGATGGTGTCCCCTTTATGTCTTTGTCTTGTGATTTAATTAAATTGGCCTCCTTTGGAAGTACTCGTTAGGGCATGGCATAAGTCATTTACTGGGTTCATTCACCACAGCACATAAAGACGATAACACAACTCCAGAGACTTGGGAGAGTAAAGAAAGTGGTAATACCAGCTGACCTTTCTAATTTTTTCCTTTCCTGGTTTGAATCATTGAACTCATTGGGAATGACCAGCACAAGCCCAAGAGCTCCCTCCTGTTCAAGGGAACAAAGAAACACCACGAGCATGTGGATGCATTTCAGGGCATATAAGTAGTGTGCATGTCTTTCCTCCAGACATGCCAAAGCATCTCTGATCTACCCAAAGGGGTCTGGAAAGCAAAGATGGGAGAGTATCTACTGCCACCATCTCAGATTAGAGGGGGGGATACTTAAGACATCCTGCCTGGATGACTGCAGCAGTCTATCTTTTCTCCTTTGCCCTCTGTGTGACACTGGTGACACAACTGATTCCCTGGGCCATGTAGACAGAGAAATTTTGCATGCCGGCACTGGGCAAGCATTCAGAGCAATTAAAAAAAGTTTAGCATGTATGAGATTCAGACCAATGATGGCTAAATTGCATATCAGCCTCATCCGTCCAACTGATGTATATTTGAGCTGATCACCGCGTTCCCCCCCCCCCAAACCTCACCTATAAAAATGATCCACAAAGAGATGTCTGCAAAGCCCCCACCTTTGTACATCCCCCTGCCTAAGCTTCATAGCACTGGCAAGCTGAGGATGCTCATCCCAGTGAACTGGGTTGTCAGAACAGGCTAAACTGGAGTCCTTGCTGAGTGTTCGTGTCCTGGTGAAAGGAAGCCTTCTAGGAATAAATCGCACCATTGCCTTTAGATGACTGTTGGCACAGGTCTTCCCTGAAGCCATTCTGAAACATAGCATAAGGTCTCACTGTAATAAAATAGCAGGGCTATGTGTTTCATTGCCTTGAAGTCAGCTAATGAGCCTGTGACCTCTCCGGCCACGAATAAAAAAATACACTAAATGTCTTTTGAACCTGACTACAATTTGTTTCATAGAAGAAGCTAAGTTAATGACATGCAAAGCAGCAAGTAATTAATACTGAGTAAGGTGTAAAGGAAAAGGCTGTATCACAAGGGGAAGACCACACTAAGACAGCAAAACATCGCTGTCTCTGGGAGGTGTCAGTCAAAAAATCAAGCATGTAAATAATGAATGAATCCCGCAGGTGGGACTGCTGATGCTCTGGTATCATAAAGTTTTGTCATGTCCAGAATGGCCACTGTCAACACCTACAGTGAAGAGATTGATTTACATCCAGTGAATGCACTAGCAACCTAATAACAACAATATGTTTTCCAAATAGGTCACTCTGGAAAATCTGGCTTTATTATAATTATATATGCTTGTTGGACCTACTGGCATCTTGAATCATGGGATCATAGGCGATAGGCTCATAAATCACACTGTTTTGCTGATTTTATACATATATTGTGGTTGTAATTTATGTGTCAGTTTATATTTATTCCCCTGCTTGACATTATTCTTCAGTTTAAGAATGATTTATGTATTTTTTTCCAGTGTTCTTTTGACCTTAATAAAGACTGTCTCACTACAAAGTGAATTATTAGTATATAGACCTCTTGGGCAAAGGTTGGTGCTCAGAGGAATATGGCCCACTTTTTTCAGGTGCCCCCATCCTTTGGATTCTTTGTTTTCTGAGTTCACCATGGAGACTAAACCATACAGATCAGGTCTCATGGCCAAAGCAGTGGCAGGAAAAATGCCTTTGAGGAATTTTAATCTTTGGGGAATTGCCTTCCCCAGAGGCACAGGCTGTGTCCTCTAGACCAAAGTGGTGCCCACCCCAGCCTTGCTCCCATAGACCTGTCTGACTGCCTGCCATTTTCTGTTTCTGATGGGTTTCTCAGCAAGCAGCTTTACGGCTCCTTACAGAAATCCTTCACTCTCTAGTTTCCTGGGGTTTCAGGACCTCTTCTACTGCTGCTGGCAGTGAAGGGAGTTGAGAAACTCAGTCACTGATGATGATTCTTCTCATTGACTTAATCCTTTTAAAAGTCTCGATTTTTATACAGGGAGTTTGCATACCTGACATTTGAAGATGGCTTAATTCAGGCAAGATCCTCAGAGCCTGCATTTTGGAGGCGTTGAGTGTTACCACCTGAAATCAGTGGGAAGTTCCACAAGGTCAACTCACTTGAACAGGGCCTATGAAAATTGGCTTTAACTGCCCCACAACAGGCTAAAAATATAGAAATACACATCTGAAAAAAGGAATTATGTTTTGGTTTTGAATTTAATTCTAGCAGGGATTCTATACCTTGAAAAATAAATTCTACAGGTAGTCAAGTCTATTATTCAAGAAGAATTTCTAATTTCTCTGCTCTCAGCAAGCAAATGCACATTCAGCCATATACAGAAAGAAAAACTGCTGATATAATTAAAGCTTAAATGAAAACTACAAAAATGATTGCTTAAAGTATCTTAGTCTATTTTGTGTTTAAAAAGGATTTTTGTATTTTGATTTTAATTATATTTACTACATAACTCACAAAAATTGCTTCATTCATATAAATTTTTCTTTTAAGGAAACCTAGAAAAAGCAAAAAATATCTAAAAGTAGGCCTTCCAATGATATAACATCATTCAGTTATGTTGTGATATTTTTAATATACCTCCTTCCTGTGTTACCCCCTTTTCAGCTCTCCCTGTACCTTGTTATTCCCTTTTGGATTATTGTAATTGCTATTGTTCTGCAGGGTGTCTTGACGTTGCCTATTTAATGTATGAAACGTCTTTTTCTGTACAGCAAAGTATATGACAAAATAATTTAAGAATATGATTTACTATGCTCTATACATCTTTAAGGACAATATTCTCTTAAAACTTGAGTATTCACAATAAATTCCTTGATATTGTTCTGGAATCCACATGCAATAGCTGAGCTAGAAGTTTGGACCTATCAATCTTCTGGCATAGTAACCATTATAAGAGATTGCATCTAATGTCTCAGACCTTTCTTTTGTCTTGATATTGCCTGGATAGATGTGTATTAACATCAGTTATCCAGTGGGCCAATTTTTTTCCCCAGTTGTACTAATAAAGCAAATCCATAATTATTGAGAGCATTGAAATTTGACCCCATAAGCCTTTGTATTGAGATATTTCCATCTTTACAATGTGAAGGGGGATTTTTAGCTTTTATTAAGACTCCAGATTTCTTTTTCTAAAGCTCAAGCTATTTAATATGGATATATTTCTTCATAGAAATACCACGTTGTAAATCTGCATTCCGCAGAGGCTTAATTCCTAGTACTGTGCATATTCTGTCTATAATCTCTGCTTACATTTTTTTTTTTCTGTCAGATTCACACTTTTCAATTCGACACAACTGCCTATACAGGATAGAGAGCCACAGGCCGCTGATCCAGAATAAAGAATAGCAAGCTACCAAGTTGTTGAATGCAGAAAGAGGCTAAGCCTCTTGGATCCAGGAACCTAAATTAGTCTTGTGCTTGATTTTGGACTTTTTATGCAACACTGGTCAGCATAGTCATAGAGGATACATAATACTAATTCTGTTTTGATAGACATGAATCTAATTTTCATATATATTCTGCCAAGATGTTCAATACATAGTTTATCTCCAGAGACAAATATGAGCTTGTCATTGCACAGGCTTTCTCCATCAATAACCCCATGAAGGCTGTCTAATGTGGATGGGCTCCTTTGCTGTGCTTACCAAGACATACAACAGTCTCTTTAGTACGCTCTGAAGTTAATTTAAAAATATTTCTATTGACTCCATTCAGCTTTGGATCAAGCCTTAATAGGAAAATTAAATTATCTTTAACAAGCTACACAAGCTTCAGTTAGAAGCACTGAGTAGCTCCAGCCATGTTTACTCAGGAAACATAGCCATCTACTGTTGGTCCTCACTTCTCATTCCCTGTTCATGATTATTAAAAGAAGAAAATGCGTCTAGCCAGTAACACACTGATACTCCCTTGGGATGTCCATTTTCTCAGCTTTAGTGGCACATGCTGAGCATCTGAGGGAAGCTAACAGGCATAACATGTTAGATGTCTTATCTGGGTGCACCACAGCCAAGATGCAATTGGTCAGATTTAGACTTGGTACACGTAAATCAGCCTAACATCATTAACTGTGTTATTTGCTCTGCTGATTTAAACCACGTGAAGATCTGTCTTAGAAGTTGCATGAATTATTTTTTTTTCTTTTGTCTTCTCTGAAATATGGTGTCTGCAGGTAGATTTTGCTTTGTGAAGTACTGCTATAACATGACCCTTCATAAAGAAAACAGATACTGTCTGTGTCCTTCATGCAAGGGCATGGGTGCAGAGAACAGGGAGCCTGCTTTTCACACCCCATGCAAGCTTCAAGACCCTCTGATGCATCAGGAGTCTTCCTGCCCTCCCACCTAGAAGGCAATTATTTTACACTGACCTATGTCAAATACGTGCTGGAGTACATACCAGCAATACCAGCAAGTCTTCACACTTCCCCAGAAGACTGGTCCTGCTCTTTACTCTGCCCCACTTTGCTGAGGTACGTGCTGAGAACTGGTGCTTCCCCTTGGTTTTTGAGGTGTTCATGCCAGCCTGAAGCATGAACTTTTCCCTTGAAGGAGGAACTCCGGTTCCTTTTTCACCAAAAGTTGGAAAAAGTAGCTAAGCTAACCAATGTTTAATTTGAGATAAGCAAACCATTGCTGAATTCAGCTAGCTCCTGTGGGAAGAAGAGGTGCACAAGACAGTAGAAGTACTTGAACAAGCCATGTGTGAGTTCACAGCCTGCTCCCAAGTAGCAGGAGAGGAAGCACGGTCTAAGATTTACAACACTCTTGCATTCTACTTGTGTTGAGCCACATGTTCTGCTTAATAAACTTTCTCCAAATGGAAAGACAGGGACAATACAGGGAAGAGAGAACTATGCTAACTTGCATTTGGGGTGGTATAAAGAGAAGCTGAAGAGCTTGCACAAAACAATGCAAAGGGTGAGAATCTGTGAATGTGACCATAGGAAAGAAAATAGAGGAAAAAATGAAGGAGAGAGATGCTTATTCGCAACAGTTAAATTCTGCAAGTGGAGCCAGGCTGACCTGAAATGTTAGCCTGTGAGCTACGTGGACTTTGGCCTCAAGAAATAATCCACTGCAGCTGTAAGAAAGACTTAAAGAACTACTGCAAGGTGAGAAATGCAGCACAGTTTCATGTTAGGAAATGTCAGCTCCTCAGTACAAGCCTAATGGCTGTTCCGATTAGTTCACATTACCTTCTTAGTAGTGATCTGACAAGCACAGGTCCCCCCTTCAAGGCAGTATCAAGGACAGTCCAACTTTAAATTGGGAAAGAGGAACCTAAGAAATAACCCCAAGTGGTCAATATGCTGAAAAATTTTCCTGATTTTAGGGTATACAGCCTTATTATTTGTATAATTTACCGGTATTTATGCATTTTAGCGATATTTTATCATGTTGACTTTGACACCTATAGTTATGCTGATTCATTTATAAGTTACAGCACTTGTAATAATCCCAATACAACTAAAAGGTGAGAAATCTCCTGGCTGTAGAAGAAAGTTTCCACGGCTTTCAGAGATACAGATATAAGTTTAAGTCTTTCAAAGTGTTAGATAAATTTTGCAGAAGGACTTGTAGGAGCTGCAACAGCTTGCTGGAATAAGTTGGGCCTCAAAAGTGTCCATAGATGTTGCAGAAGGACTTGTAGGAACTGCAACAGCTTGCTGGAGTAAGTTGGGCCTCAAAAGTGTCCATAGAAGTTTAGGAAGATGGAGACTTGTTTCTGAGGGAGACTCCGGCATTATTACTCATTAAGCTTTCTGGCGCAAATAATGCTCAACAGATGAGAAGGAGGCAAGTCAGGGACAGAGTTTTTATAGACTCTCCAAATACTAGAAATGGTATATGAATCTGAAAATACATACTTTTTTATCGATAAACCATCACCCAGTGAAATACTTATCTATAAATACCAAGTACTTAATATGACCACTTTGACTTAGTGTTAGCTGGATAAAATTGAAGCAGTATCCTTCAGAAAACCAGCGTGCTTCTACCCTGGCCTCTTCTCCAGCACCTTCCCTCCCTCCCCAGAATACTTTCCCAATTATCTAGACAGCTTCAGGAAAGCCACATGAAAACAGACTGAGTGAAAAAAAAACAAGCACACATTTTGATACAAAATAAAACTGTTTAGTTATCCCTCCCTACACCAAAAAGGAGAGTTGCCATCCCACCTGAACCTTGTTGCCACCTGAGTAAACCTCAGCAAAGAAGAAGTGGCACAGAAGCATTGTATGGTCACTGCAAGCAGGAGCGCTGAGTGCTTATCACTCTTTGACTCTCCATGAGATTCAACACCTTGTGCTGGAAAAAAGCCACAAGGTGGATGTTGGCTGAAAAGAAAAAAAATCCTTATTCTTGTTGAAACTAAAAGCATCATGAAGGAAAGAGGAAAAATGGAATTGCCATAGTTTGGTGGCCTGCAGCTCAGTGGTTTCACTTCCAAGGTGTTGAACCTGCTCTCCAAGCAGCTGCACGGGGCAGAGGAAGAGCAGGACAAAACCCTGCTTGACTGTCTTCCATGAGCGTGTGGGTCAGTAGGCTGTGGATGGACAGCAGGGGAAAGCGGGTGGAGAAGCAGAGTATGGGAAAGGAGCTGCTGCAAGTTTTGATCTGTGAGCAGAGGTTTTGTGCAGGCTGCACTGTTCTTTGCAGCTTTAGGAATGGCTGTGTGTTGTAGCATTACCCCTTGCCCTGTCCTGTGGAAAAATATGCCTGGAAGATAGCTCAGATTTGTTTTACTGCTTGGTATTCTTCAAACCTATCTGGTTTAGGGCATCCCCCCCTGACACTGAGCATGAGCTATTCCAGCCTATGCTCA
Source organism: Egretta garzetta (assembly GCF_000687185.1). NCBI lineage: Eukaryota > Metazoa > Chordata > Aves > Pelecaniformes > Ardeidae > Egretta > Egretta garzetta. Next base: position 8,425,068 of record NW_009260493.1, on the reverse strand, counting down.
CTCGAGCAGAGATGGACTCACTTTCACAGGCTTGGGTCTTGTAAGTGCAATTCAGAGTCGGAGAAGACTGTTTCAAGGCATCATCTCTGTGCATTCCTAAAATAATATGGTTTCCATGTGTGATCTGACTGTAGATACTTTATCAGCTGAAGTAAGCATGGAAGTGGCATACTATAATCTACTTACGGCCCAACCTACCACAGTCTTTAATCAGAAGTTACATCTTACTTTGTGGTCAAACGTCAGTGCTTATCCTAAAATGTTAGACGTGACAGCCAACCTCAGGGCTCACCAGAGGTTCCTTCTCTGAGAGTGCAACCTAATTTACGTGAATATACCAACACCACAGCTCAAAGATGCAGGGAAGGTGAGTGCTTTCTTCCTTCATCCAGAGTAGGCTGCAATCGTAGAAATGTGTTGTGAACCTACAACTAACCAGATGAGAAGAGGCACACTCACAATAAGGGTCAAAGAAGTTAAACAACTGGACCAAAGATTGGATTCTAAGATTTTGCAGCTAAAAGATGTAGAAGGAAATTTTCATTTGGGGTTTTGCACTAATATCTGGTTGGTTTGCACACCAGGATGCATAGGGCTGAGAATGATACAGCAAAGATCTGGGGATTTTTTTTATGTTTTCTGGGGAGGAGGGGGAGGGAGAGGACCTGTTCACGCACTGGCTGTAACCAATCAAGTTTTGCATGATGCCAAAAAATTAAACACAGTAAAGCCAGACCCTGTCAGCAATGAGTTGATTGCTTTAAATAAGGGAGATTTCCTGAATGTTTAAATTGAAACTTCTACTATGATTAAAGCAAAGAGAAGTACCAGGATGCTTCCTAACTATTTAGTTCCTAAAATTCCTGTGAGGTCTGGACATGACAAATCCAATTCTGATGTGCTGTGTTTTACACTCTGCAGGCTGTAGTAAAAGGTAAAACTAATCAAGCTTGGGTTTCCCATGGGCTGTGCTTTAAGATGTTTTCTTATTTAAAGTCATGGAAATATGTTAAAACCCACATAGACTGGGTGAAGTTTACACAAGGCAAAATGTATTCAACCATGCTTTTGCACAGTGTGCATATTTTGACTTTTCATTATTTTTTGTTTGTTTAATCCTTCATCCTGCTTAAAACTGTATTCCAATCACATTTGCAGACTGAAGGTGGGGAAGAAAGGTTTATAACTCTCTCAAAATGTTGCTTAAAACTGTTTAGAGCAGAGAATACCTTGCTAGTGAATCGAATTTCTTCTGGAAGATGTTAAATGCAGCAGGAGAGAGAATAGCCATGTACTCAACAGCAAACTTTTAATTACAGAGGGTGAAATATTCATGCTACTGATACTTTTTATAGGAAAACCAGAATTTTATCCCCAAGCCTATGCTTTATGGGAAAGTTTAAGTTCACCTACAACAATTCTTCCTCACTGCTTCAAGCCCCACAAAATGAACAGTTAGATGGAATGTGCCTAATTAATCATCATCTGTACACACTCAACATTTTACGTAGCAGGGAAAATGACGGAAATCAGCCTTTTCAGAAGATCTGTCTCCATCAAAAATTACTACGAATGTATTCCTCAAACACATATTTTTGAAATGATCATTTTTAAATTTCCTGAATGAAAATTATGTTTCCCATTGTGAATAAATGAAGCACTACTTCTGTACAACCACATACTTCACCATATAAAATGATCTCATCAAGATTTCTGTATCCCACCAGAAGAAATATTCATCTTGAAGTCTTCTGTGAGTCAGAAGTTTCAAAGCTGGTTTGAATTGCTATATTGTTTACATTTCCAAAGTTCAGCACTTTTCGTTATGGTTATCCATTGTGCAGATACTCTTTTCAGTTCATAATTAAAATCTCCACGTGCACCTTCTCTGATATGATTTCCAAATTTAAGTTGGAGAGAAAGATGGAGGAATATCTTTTGAAGATTTATTATAACCTAAGTTCTGTAGTGGTCCTTTACCAAATGAATGACAGCTGGATGATGAGTATTATTTAACTGCCTGTGTCATCATTTTGCATTCTGCTTGAAAGCCTCAAGTATGCTCAAACAAATAAAAAATATAGACATAGAAAATTCACCATTAGATGGTCTTTTAGACTCTTTCAGTACACATTTGGCTTTGATAGTCCCAGGGGAACTCCTGCGGCTATTATCAGATACCTATATGAAAACTAAAGGAGCATTTTAGAGTCAAAAAATGCCATCTTTTCTAAATGCAAGGGTTTGAACACATGAGTACAGATGTGATGGGGGTCCAGGTTTATATTTTCTCATTCTAGCCAGCTTTCACCGAGTGACGTTGCAATTGCTGAGAAACTGTGTCACTTTATTATTGCAGCCTTCATGTTGGTTTTAAATAACATTTTCCATAAACAGGATTGTTTTGATTAGTAAACCCTAAAGAACACCTGTTGACAAGTGGGCTTTGGAATCCCTTTAAATTGCAGTCCAATTAGTCCGTACCGTCATTGACAGTGGGGTGCTGCTGCGAGCTCCTCCCTCACGGCTCTGCCCCATGTGCGGGAGCTGAGATCACACACTCACTTGACAGTCTTTATGTATGGCTGCATTTAGGATTAGGGCGGTTTTCAGGCTTAATCCTACATAATCAGATTGTGCCCCTGTGGAAGCAAATGATGAAATCCCCTCCTCTCCAAAACAAACAGACACACGTGGTTAATGAGGGAGCAAGCGGGTTTAAGCCTCCTTCATGTGAGCTCTGCTTAGCCACACAGAAATTTAATTTTTGATAACCTGCTAAAGACAGCCATCAGTATCTACGGTGAAATGAAAACTGGAAACCAGCATTGAAGGAGCAGCTAGCAGAGGGAGGGGTAACGCCTGCCATGCTCCCTGGCCTGGACGTGATGGTGAGAAGACACCAGGAACATGGCTGGCTAGAAAGCCCCTTGTGCCTGTCTGCCTGTGGTCAGGGCATTTCAAGGAAAGAGCCTAGCAGACCTGTTACCCAACAATATCACAACGTAGGTGGGGGTCTGTGTGGTGAAGGAGCCTTCACCGTGGCCAAGGCCCACCTAAGCTACCTGTCTTGCCAGCAGCAGCAAGCTGGGCTTGCCCGGGGTGGCCCCAGCCGCCCAGGCTTGCTTCCCGCTGCCAGAACATACTGAAATACCGGCGAGCATCAGGGTGCTAGAAAAGCCCGGGATGCCCCTGTGGACCTGCTGCGCTGCGGCTCTACCTTCCGAGCTACCCGAGGCGAGCAAGGACGCAGGAGAGGCAGCTGCAGGCAATTACCGCCTCTGCCCAGACTAAACACAGGGCGACGGCCGCGGCCCTGCCGATCCCGGAGATAGGCAGCCATGGCCAGCGGGACCGGGAGGGAGGCTTACCCCCGTCAGCCCGCACCGCTCGCCCAGGCGGGCGTTTTGCACGGCCGAGCGCGCGAAGCCGGCAAGTCTTGGGTAATTGTGAGTGACAGGGAAAGGCAAGGAAAGGGGAAAGAGCGAGTTTAGCTTTGTAAAGGCATAAAAGCGGCTCTCCCTTGTGCGGCATTGTTTTATTCCCCCCTCAGAGCCAGGTTTGACTCTACCCGCATGGATTTCAGGCGCTCCTTTCGGGGAGAAGAAAGGGGTTTCTGTGCTCTTTGAAGCCCGCGTATGCTGGTCAGACAGGAAGCTGGAGCTTGTGTCAGTCAACAGCACATGCAAAATTTATCAAGTATATTACTTGACAGAGGTTACTCTGTCATTACTAGCTAACAGGGCTCTGCCAGAGAATTTTTTTTATGGAAGCATGTGCTGTCAAAGGCAAAGTGTCCATTGATTGATTGCCACAGCTGACCTAAACATACAGGGATCACTGTGTAATAAGCCCTTTATCATATATGAACCACCAAATGCTAAGTTCAATAATGCTAATGGTCTCACTTAAACCCCCAAAGCCAGGCAAATTCAAAGGAAGAGGGAAAAATGGCATCCTTTCTGTAACCACCGCAGCGTGCTGCGGGGCTGCTGCCCAGGATGGAGATGTGGGACTGCGGAGCGGGAGCACCGAGCCTGGCTGCCTGCAGTGGGCTCAAGGGAAAACACTGCCCAGCCCATGTGCTGAGCTTTCCATGGCAAAAAAATATATATATGTATTGCTCAGTTCTGTATTTTCTGCTAAACAGCACGCTATGGTTACTACAGAAATACTTCGCAACAGTCACGTCCAGTAGAACCTCAGCCTGAAAATTGTTTTAACTTTCTCAGAAAATGGTGGGTCCTCTCTCGAAGGAGTTTCCTGGCGGTTAAAGTTCCTTTAAAAAAAAAAAAAACAGAAAGAAAGTAGCATTTGCAAAAGGGGGAGGAGAAAGCTTTCCTAAGGTACAGGCCAAGCTTTAAGATCTCTATCAGTTGTTCAAATGCATCCTATCATTTCCTTCAGAGATAGAAATATAGGTAGGAAAAAAAAGGCATCAATGTTACTTGTGTTGCAGTTTTCTTAGGGGAGACAAAGAGGCCTGAAGGAGCGAGGGGAAGAGAATTGAATATAATGTTTGTATTGCAGGGTACTACAATACCAAGTGTCTGAGAAATACAAGGTTTGAGGGGAGGAAGTGCTATTATTTGAAACTTGGAAATGTCTGAAACCAACTCAGATACCATTATGATAAAACCGAGCAAAGGCTGAATTTTAATCTCTTACTGTTTTCAAAAAAAGAAACGACAATTTTTCTTTAAATGTTGCTATGCATTCTCCCTTCAGTTGTTCAGCGCCTGTTAAAATCTTCTGCCTAGCTGTAAATGCAGCAGCTATTTAGACAGAGATCAGTGGTAATTTCAATAGCCAGGAGCCAAGCCCTTGTCCCCCTGAGGTCAATGACATAGCTTACTATAATAAACACACGACATCAGGCTGAAAGTCATTTCTGGTGCGGAGGTCTAAGGTCTTGCAGGTCCTTCTGTCACGGTGTTTCCTGGAAGACTATGATAGGACTGCAGCTGGGGATGCACAGAAAGATCCTATGCGCAGAAGGAGCCCTGCAAACAATTGCTGACAGAAACTACTTGGCAATGGGGTTAGGCTTATGTGTAGAATAGATATTTTTTCTTTTACCTTTTTTTTCATTCAGCAGACAAGCCAAAACGTCACTTTGGTTCTGCTCAAGCAAAGTAGTCATATAACCCGAAACAAATAGTTCCAGCCCCTCTCGGTATGGGCACAGGGCTAGGTCACCCTTAGCATATTCCAAAATATCTTTTGGAAATCTAGTGTAAAAATCAATGAGTCCTATGTTATTAATAAGTACTTTATAATAACTGAAAAACCCAGCAGAAAAAAACCGGGACGGATGCCCTCTGGCTGCTGCACCTGTCGCCCTCCTGCCTGTTTAAGGGAAGAAGCGCAGAGTAAGTGCTGCCGCGAGCAGAGCCACGCAGGGGGAGCAGAGCGCTCTCCAGGGATACTCCAGCTCGGAGGCTGACACGGGCAGGGAAATTTGCTTCAGGGGCAACTTACACCTGGGTAACGCGAACGGGGAACAGCCCAGCCCTGCAGGAGAGCCCTTGGGGGAACGCTCTGTTCCGGTGGGAGTCGTAGGGCACAAATAGGGTGTCCAGAAGAGCTAAGCCAAGCTCTCCAGCAGAGATGAACATTGCAGAAATGTCACAGCTGTAAATTTGGGTTAACATCACCTAGGCAAAACCTCCAGTGAACTGGAAAGAATTTACTGCTTCTGGTGGAAACAGTATACAAATAGATTTCCGTGAAAGTGGTTTCGTAGAGTTTCAAATTCAAAAGAAAATTTAGTCAGTGATTTCAGGTAAGACTTTCTTTGGAGTATGAGATTTGTTTGAACCTGAAGTGAAATGGCATAGTCAGAGACCTAGGTGTAGTTTTTCTGAACCCTTCCTAGTCAGCCCATACCCCCTCGAGCCCCCAAATTTTTCTGCTACTTAATGCCAAGAGGAGACATTGCCCACCTTACCCTGTTCTGTGTTCTCTGCCAGTTGCTGTGCGTAGTCGCAAAAGATGGATTCAAACATCCAGGATTTCTTCTAAACCCCTTCACTACCTAGATCCATTCACCCATGGAAAAACTGAATCTTGCCTGAGTCTCTTGCCATTAAAAGGAAATCCCTCCTCTCTCACATGAAGAATCAAAGTATAAAACAACAACATACTTTTTAGGGGATACAGTGACAATTTACCAGTAATTCAATGATCTACCTATACTCATAGTACAAGTAGTAAGCCAATCACTCATAGCACAGTGATTTAGGCTACAATGAAGCACAATCACCAATGCAATGACATTAACTTGTAATATCCGTATGTGGAAATGCTTCAGTGGGACCTGGAGAAAAGGCCAATGTGCAGTGGGAAAATTTTGAAAAACCAGAGGACATTCTTTCCTCCTTATGACAGTAAGAAAATTAAGGTCCTCTTGGTCAGATCTGTGGGATTCTTTATGTGCTTCACATGTCCCATGCCCTGTTTTCAGCTGAAGTAGTTAGCATACTGCACCACATACGCTTGTCCATTTTCATTCACCAGTTCCTTACAGGACGTTTTCTCTTACAGCCTTAAAAGAAGAGCTCAAGTTGAAATCAGCTTCAGAGCCCCCCTTCTCAAAATAGCCAGGCATTTCATTCCTCGTACAAGTGTCTTACAGTAAGTACCTGGAAGGGAGGATAACGGAGTGGCCTGTGATAACCAGCTCACACCTGTCACCTTTCTTAAAAATAGCTGTTGAGTCAGCCTTTCTCAAGGTTCCCCACCGGTGCTCAGTGACATTGTAAATAAACAGTGAGTGAATCTGATGACGCCCTGCAAATTCCTGCCATGTCTATGCAGAATCCCATCCATCCGGTCGTAGTGATTGATGCTCTCCTGTTCCAGTTTACCGCATGCCATCTCAACTTTTATATTCAAGCAACAAATTGTTAAGAGGTTCTAGTCCTACATTCATTCACACATGGTCTTAGTTCCTTCATAGTGGTGAAACCTACAGATAACACGTATGGGAGACTCCTGACACGGGTATTTGCCCAGAACTCCACTGGGGAGCACATGAATGTATTGTACAGCATGGCTTTGAGATGTGATGAGATATCAAGATGTATGAAGTGACTCAACCTGTCATTTCCATCCTCTCTCCTGCCCCTCTTTGTACGAGTGTACTTTGCAAGAGATTCAGTCTTTTGAGATTAGCCTCATACCACCAGAAAAAGATGCAATGAAGACCTTGCCATGTGGCTTTTGCCACTGGGTCCTTGCCTGTATTCAGGGACATCTCAAGCCCAGTGGTGTCAAACTCTGACTGGAGGAATTAGAAACAAGGCATAAGCAATCTTCCAGGTGTGGGGAGAGAGCAGCAGAGCCCTGGGGGGAAAGGATGCATAACACACACTTGGAGAAGAGTCAACCAGTCTGAGTCAGTGAGCAGCCGAGGGAAACAAAATGATGAAGGAGGTCTACGTTTGGAAGCAGAATGGTGTTTCAGGATCCAAAGTGCTGTGCATCCACATCATCACTGTAAAGCAAAAGGCGGAAGGGAAGCCGTGGAGAGCTAATAAACAGATGAAAATCTGGCTCACAGAGGTACCTGGCTCTGCTGCAGGTATTAAAGTCAATTTGCACATCTTCTCTCTGAAGAGAGTTTTCTAAAAACATCTCTTTGAGAGATGGACTTGCCAAAAATAACATTTTATCAGCAGCACAGCTTGTCAAAACCAGCATTTTAGCTAGGGCAAGCACTCAGTGTGCAAATAACGTTTTTCCAGGAGCAAAGCTTCCCGTATTGGAAGGTAGAAGCTGTTAGCACACTACTTTCACTAAACCCATCCCTCCCCCCTTCTTTTTGATAAAATGTTATTTTCATCCATCTCCTCCCCCTAATAAAACATTATTTTTGGAAAGTTCTTGCCCTTCATGAAACACTATTTTCCTCAAGAAAAATCCTGATAAAACTCCACTTTCAGCAAGCCTTTCTCCTTAAATTGCCATGGTCCTCACTCTTGATAAAAAGGCGTTTTCTGTTAAGTCTCCACTTCTGATAAAATGTTACTTTTTCCAAACTTCTGCTCCTGATAAAACATTCATTTTGCCAAGATTGGCTCCTGAGAAAATGTTATGCTTGGCAAGGGCTGTTCCTGATAAAACAGTTATTTTTGCCAAACCTCTACTTCTATTAATTTTTTTTCCCCTTGAAATTATTATTATTTCCCCTAAAGCCTCCTTAATGTAAGATATTGGATATGACACAACAGTGGGTGACAGGGTATCACTTGCCAACCAGTCTTTTATCCACGGCCATGATTGTTAACGGTGAACCCCCAAAACACTGACATTGAATGCCTCCTGCACAGTGTGGTTCTTCTGGAAGCTTTGGAAGGAACAATGAAAAAGATATTTGCACCCTTGTGCTGAAAAAGGGCTTAGTTATCATATTAGCTCCTCATATAAGGCAAACCTGGTCTTATTTAAAAGTGAATAAAATCAGACCCACCAACAGGTTAAAGGCGAAACACTTACGGGGATGTTCAGTATTTTTGAGTTCTCTGATATTTAATGTTCCTGTGAGGTTAAATGAGGCTGTAGATGGGAGATCCCTGCTTGTTCACAGCAAAACTGTAGACTGCCAGCAGTTCTGTGTCTACTCTGTCTCATCCTGCCCAAATTCACATTGGTGACTGCCATTCTGCACCACAGATTTCTTAAAAAAGGCTTCTTCCATGAGCACGTGCAAAAATCTGTTCCTGCGGTTGTGAAGTGCTGTAGGAGGGGGTGACAACACAGAGGGCCCAGGTGTCCTCTTGGCACAAGACAAGAGAACTTGGGTAACACATTCTGGAGCACTCTCCCCCTTTGCATTATCACATGTCCCCCTGTCTGGCAATGTTCACCATGAATCCAAGGCTCTTTACCTACTTCTGTGTCAAGTCTCATTCAAGAGCTAGTAATGAACTGCCTGATGTTTTTCACATGTTTGCACAAAGTGCAGCTGATCACTTACATGTGTGGTTAGGGAGCTGTGGCACACAGTGTGAGGAAAGGGTGAGGACCTGAGTCCGTCTAGCTTGGAGAAGCCTCAGGTCTCTAAATGCTGCCTGAAGCTACCTAAAGGGCACTATACAGAAGATGGATCCAGACTCTTCTCAGAAGAGCACCTCTGCAAGGTCAAGAGGCAACTGGCACAAGGTGCAGCAAGGGATATTCCACTTAGATGGAAGGAAGAATAAATATCACCACGAGAGTGGCCAGGCACTGGGACAGGTGCCCAGAGAGGCTGTGGAGTCTCTGTTCTTGGAAATACTCAAAACAGAGCTGGGCACAGCCCTGAGCAATCCAACTTTGAAGACATCCCTGCTTTTAGGAGGAGGCTAGACCTGATGAACAGTGATCCCTCCCAATGTGAATATATGATTTTCAGTGTATAGCAATATACAGACTGAAGCTGGAACCCAGACAACAGAGACCGTTTTCTTCACAGTGAATAAAAATTTTACCTTGAGCTGAGTTGAATATTAGACTGTAGCTGGTGTGTTTTGTTTAGTCTTACTAGTTAATGTCTCAACCCAGTTATACCTTCAATATATTAGCCATCTCAAGGTTATATGGAAGACAGTAGGTAATTCATGGGAAGATGCATTAAAATTAGTCATCGTGATTAAATATCTAATTTATGAAGCTTCATAGACAGGAGTGGGAGTTCGAGATGTCAAATTTCAATGCAATCTCAGACAAAATGTAGTAACCTGAAGACAACCTTGCATGGAGACTGCGGAAGTATGTGAGAAGAAGCAGCCAAAATGGCAATAGCGTCCTTTCCAGCAGCAAAACACACTTTGATCAGTTTAAGCCAGTCGAGAAACTGCATTTTCAGGAAGTGCCCACTGGATCTGAGCTGAAGTTTTGGTAGGAATACAGGTTTCTCTCTCTTACCTCTGTGCCTCTGTTTCTAAGCAAAAGAACTTCTTCTAGGGTTTTGGGGTTTTTCTTTGGCTTGCAATATATTTCAATCACCTTAGTGCTTGTGCTGTGAAAGCTGACTTGCAGCGAGGCTAGCAAGCCACAAGCATTGCATTCCCTTTCTGGTCCATCCTTGCAGTTCCTGCTCCCAGGTTTAGGGGCACCCAAGACCTAGAGCCAGTGCTGTGCGATTTTGTGACAATCTTCCCATCACACAGCTTAATTTAGGCACTAATAACGCAAGACTCCATCTGGGAGCTCTGTCTGCAATGCTGAGCACCAGGCAGCACATCTTTCACAAACAGCAGAGCAGTGAGGAGTGTGCTGGGTCCCAAGAGTGCCTTTGCATTGCAACCCTCTGCATCAGAAAGGCCCAGCGTATGTTCTGGACAACAACAAAAGTTGAAGACTAGCATATGAGCAAGCACCCATGGACTGGCCTTGAACTCATCTCGGTTTGCCAGCCACTGGGCTGAGTAACCAGTTAGCCCCAGTAGTAATGAGTAACGTAAGAAAGAGAGCACTGGCTCCATATATTTCACTGCTCCCTGGCTCACCAAGAGTGAGAAGGAGCCCTTTGTCCTTACAGTCTAGCAGAAGTTAGTAACTTTTACATTTTTAAATAAAAAGTTAAAATCAAAGCCATGTCTTACTACCAAGAAGCTGAAGTAATTAATGAGCCCTCTCCTGTTTTCTTGCACAAAATTTTACAATTTTAACAAAGTGACAGTGGACAAGATGTAGTGACATGCAAATCCTTAAGTCGTTAAGCTGCAAAACATGACAGCGCTACCTTTATTCCATAAAAGAGACTGGAAAATCAGTGTTGATCCTTTCCCTTTCTCCACACCTCAGCAGATGCAGGTGTTGTTCTGAAAATGGAGTAAAACCCTTCGTTTTTTTAGAACTAGTCCAGAGTACAACATCAATCTCTCACTTCAGATTAGCAAATGTAATGATCCTTGTCTGGTTTCATTTGTGTTATCTTTTCATCCCAGAATGGGAGCATTTTCTTGCCAAGAGAAGAAAAAAACCTAAAATGTTTTCCAGGCTATGTCATAATAATAAACCTTAGATCCACTACAGCAGAAGTTGCATGAGAGTAATGTTAACAACTCAGTAATAATGACGAACAGAACTACGATCTAACAGCCCCTACACTGCAATGAATTTCTGAAAGAATAATAAAAATGAGATTCAAACGCAGCTGCTGGTTTGGGATACCACATACTGTGATGCTGAACTTTGGTAATGCTCTGAAGATACCCCAAACCAATGTCCCCTTCTGAAAATGTTGGCCATAGATTTTACTACACTGACATTTAAGTTAGAGTCATGCAGACCTCAGACCAAGTTGCCCCTTGAACCTTATTTATAATAGGCTTTTTGGAGAGTCATCTTACTCATATTAGTCTTTTACAAATCCTTTTTGTTTTTCTTCATTAGGAACTGGTCTCTGGGCGGGCAGCTCCCTGCTATATTCTTGTTGTATTTCCAAAAGGTAAACATGGGTTTAAGGGGATTTTTCAGGTTCCTCAAATTTACAATTTTTTCAGCGTCCACACTGCCCACACAAAACAAAACCGTTCAAATACAAAATAGTTTCGCTGGCTCTTCAGAATTTGTCCTCCCAAACATGAGGCACACAAATCAATACAACATGTTTTACTGTATCCGCACAAAGTATTTTCATGTACTCTGATAAAGCACAGTAATGTAAAAAGTGCAAAGCCACTGGCAGTCTATTCCACTGATTTTTTTCCAGTACTCACAACCTTGCCATTTTCTGGATTTGGCCTTGGGACCCCTACAGAAGTTTCTACCTCACTGTCTAACAGTAAGAGTTAGAGTTTCCCTGAAATCTCTTTATGACTCATGTTGTTGATCTATTTTAAGAAAGCCATACCATTTCCAAAATTCAGTCACTTCTGACATCCCCTGCCATTTTCACCTGCCACTCCTGGCTGCTCTTCAGCAGCTAATGAGTGCACCACATAAGCATTTAAAAATTTGCAGTTAAACTAGGAATAAAATATCAGTAGTAGCCATAGTTGATGACCTTTCTGTTAATGACATAAGCAGATTAAGAGGTACTCTTTTAAAGAGAGGACAAAAAACCCCAAACCACCAAAAGACAATCTATTGCATTTGCTTGTAGGAGTTATGCATCAGGCCCTGACTCATTTGCTATTCTAAATGGCTGAAGTCACAATTATGTTATGCTTAAACTATTAGCACCATAAATAAAGCCATTAATGCTTATGTGGTTTTCTAGGAAAGCTTTAATAAGAGATTTCATTTTTCTATCAATCCCTGTAGTAGACACAAGTCTAGAGGCACCCAATCTCTGTCTAGACGCTGCTCCCTTAATATCATACACATAAAGTTTGTACTGCATTTCGCTACAATAATATAACTAGTCCCCAAACAACAGTGCACTAGTAAGAAGATATGGAATGTCTAGCTCCACACCTCAGGTCAAATCTTTTCAATTTGGCAGAAAGATAAATAAATAAAAGGAGGTTAATGTTAAAACCAACTAGCTTGGTTTAAGAAAGTAAGAGAGAATCAGAACCTATAGATTTTCTCTGTAGTAAATCATCATAGAAGAGGAGTAATGTTGGAAGTGTTTTTGAACTGTTAGGGCACAATCTGAGTGCAATGTGTAGGCTGTTAATTCTCCATCTGATGAAACCAGTTGCCAAGTCATTTCTCATGCTGGGAGGAAACGAAACGTTGACACAGAAAAACAACCCTCTGCCACCTCTCCTACACTTTTTAATGAAGGGTCCAGGTAATGGCAATTTGAAGTGATACAGATTTACTGTTGCTATTTAAGAAATGAGAAAAGTTTAGTTTGCCAGAGAGAAGTATTTCTTTCCCTCTTTTGGAAAGCTGGGGAAAAAGGCTTTGTCCCTGGACATGCAAGTGATGAGCAGAAGGCAACCGATGACTGGATTAACCGTGAAGCATGAACATCAGTGCAGACGCTTGAGGGTCTGTAAGATGGGCCATAGCCCCTGAATCAGGTCACTTTGCTGGCAGCACAGCTGGTTGCCTCCATGTCCTCAGGTCAGCTTGGCTCCAAGCTTCCTACAGCATGAATTTCCATGACTTACAAGCTGTGGGTTTAGGAAAGACTTATGATTGTACGGGTCGATAGCACTGTATTTTGACTGTTCCCTGCAACTGTTAATTGCTGTGAAATCTGAAGCATTGGAAAGGGCTCCCAGAACACGGGACAGCTGCTTGCAGCAAATATGTTTTAACAAAGTCAAAAATACATCCCCAAACCAAAGTGAGTATTAGGTTGCTTTAGGAAATTCTGAGTTTCATTTCTTAATGCTTCTTATATTTTGCAGTGTACCATATGGAGATTGTAACCATTTTATTTTCAGTTGGTGGCAACCATCAAAACAAGTTCTAGACTAGGGAGGAAGAAGGCCAGGTGCACTGACAGAGAGAAGTGTCATAGGACTGCAGTAGAGCACAGATACCAATAATGTGTATTAGTAGCTCTTCATCATGACAGAACTATGGCTGGAAAAGGGCAGCCATGATAGCTATCCTGGTAAGATCCCAGCTATATTACTTGCTGAAGCTTGAATCCACTTACTTATCTCCTAGGAAAAGCTACAGAGAGTGGTCTGTAGGGTAGCAGAGGAGAAGTGGCACATGCTGTAAGCATTTCTGTGGTAAAGCACAAAGCAGGAAAGCCCACTGTTGCCATGAAGCCATAACTTGTGTTCAGTAGACATGCTGTCAAATAATTAATTTGAAAACTAGCTCTGGTAAAAAACAGCAGTGAGTTATAGCAATAACACATGTTGTTAGCTGAAAGCTCCCATTATCCTAAAGAAGTAGAGATCACGGGGATCTTGCTCTGACTAGAAGTGCTGAGGTAAATTCCCTCCCAGTGGGACTCCTCTCAGATGGGATTAACTGGAGTCTCTGTTGGTAAACTTTAATAAAACCTTGCACTAATTGATATCAGCACTGAGACATTCACACACAGCACAGGGGAGCTGTGAGTAGATCCAGGAAAAGGATGGGAGATGAGAGGAAAAGAGCCTTTTCCAAGAAGCATGATGCTGGCAGGTGGGCCGGCGCGGTCAGGGAGAAGTGGTTCCCTTTCTTGACATCCTCTCTCGTTATGCCGAGTATCTCTCTCAGACTCAATCTGGACATGCTGAAAAAACCTTTTCTTCTTATTATTTCTTTTTTTTTCTTTTTGTCCTTCCTTCCTTTGGAGGTCCTTCCACCTGTGCTAATTTTTGTTGTGGTTACTGTTGCGTGAATTACTCATGGTGGCTTGCCTACACCTTCTCATTCTGCCACTCATCTGAAAATTTTAAACCAGCCTTGTTTACCGCCAAACCTCCCTGGGCAATGTGAAGAAGGTGTTTGCAGCCTTCAAGAAGTCCTTTATTCATGTTGCACCTGTAACAGTCACAAAAGAAAATAATGAGCAATTTGTTCATATGATTTTCTACAAAAATGCAGACCATCAGTGTGCTTCTAAGAGAGCAGACTTTTCTAACAGTTTTAATTGCACAGCATAAAGAATTTACTGCAAAGAAAAAGGGACTCTCAGAAGGTTGTTTATTCACCATGGAGTATTCAAGTTCTTCTGAAGACCACATATAACTTACTAAAAAGCTTAGCAATATTTTATTATTTTCTTTTCAGAAGTGTAAAAAAATACTTTAAAGTACATATATGGACTGACCACAGATTTACTGCCACTGGCTTTTTGTAAGTCAGCCGGAATGAGGCTGCTCATGTACATAAATGAGTCCAGCTGGTACATTTACTGGCAGCTTTATAAGAACACCTCCAGAACTGCTGAACGCTTGTGAAAGGTAGGGTATCAAACAAACTGGACTGGACATGTGGGCCAGTTGATGGGCAAGGCACTATAAACCTATCCATAACTAGTGCAGCTGTGACTATAAAACTTTTCAGAAAACCCACCAAAAATCAGACACACAAACATTTAATGAATTTCAAATGAAGAACCTGGAATGCTTAGAGGGACCACGTAATGATTTGGGGGAGTCCATTACAGGTCACACTTAAAACAAGAAGTGAGGTTTAGGAGTCAATATATTTTGTTGCTTCCTTTAATCAGCCTCAATTAAAATTTCCCAGCAACAATTAAGTTACTTTCTATTTTCAAAATCACATTTCTGAGTGCAGGCTGGTATTAATATCCAACAAAACAAGGGGACCTCTTTAATATTGCTGCCAAGAGAGTGGTAGTATTGTGGTACAAAGGCAAGCTTTGCGTATTTGTGTTAAATAGAGAAAGTAAAGCCGTTGGCCTCGTGTAATAAAAGCCTATCTAAAATTTATTCTTCCTCTAGCAGTGAAGTGCCTACATCTGGCCACTGCAGTGCCCCTCAATGAAAGTTTATGTCCTCAGAATCAATTGTTTCATTTATTTGCTTTTTTTTTTTAGCAAGTATCAGCACTTGGCAGTCAAATCCTGAAACCTGATTGCACTATGTTATTATCTGAGCTTTTTCTCTTACATGAACATGTAAATAGGAACTCATTAATTTATAGGCATAGTGACATATTTGTAGATGCATGTCGTTAGTGTACAGCAATAGTATCTCTCCAGGTTCTGAAAGAACCAAGTAAACTTACCAAGCTGGTGTAAGGCATATCTGACCACAGCTCCCAAGTTGGCTCAAAGATGATGAGCAAAATGGGAAATATGTCAAGAGGAGATACTTCAGTATAGTAGCAGTGGACAAAGTAGGGCTTTGCAGCATTGTGTGCACTCAAGGTTTGTTTCTAGCACAGTTCTTGGGCAATGGCTCTGAAGAATATCACAGCAATTACTACCTGCATGTACACCCCTGCTTAGCTTTATACACCTTCTTTAGGATGGAGAATGCCTGGTGCCTCTTTGGGTCTGTGGGGTGCTTAACGCCCCAGCCAAGCCACTACTGTCCCATGCAGGCTCAAGGGACATCATGTCCTTGATCATGAGATCCAGTCCTCTGTACGCAGTCTATCTGAGCCCTGAAAATCACTGATTATGCAAAGATGTGTTATGTTTATAGCTCTTTGGAAAACTGCCAGAGCCCATGTTTCTGAGGGACTTGTGGCCTAAGTCTCCACAAAATTTGGAAGCTCCTTTCACAGTTCCTGAGACGGTACTGCTGAGACAGCTGAAGTTACTGTCATTAAGATAAAAAGCTCCACAAATGGAAGCTGGCTAAAGCAGCAAGGCCAAGTCTCTATAAAAACAGGAGATAAAAATTGTTTTGGGGAATCTTTCTGACTGTGTTACATTATGGGAAATGGCTGTATTCCATCTTTATCAGAACTGTTCTCTTAAAACAGTCTCAGACACATCTGTGCATGGAGGATGGAGAGCATCTCCATCAGCTGTGCACTGGCATTGAAGCACCACGCAGAGCATCTTCTCCATGTGCGTGGTTCAGCTGACCACACCCATTACAAGGCAGACCATTTTCACATAATAAAATTGTCCAGAAACAAAAATGTTGAGGTTATCAAATCATATTAAGAATATCTTCTTTAGCAAGAACCAAGTGCTCACTTTGGATTACAATGACACATTACAGTCAACAGCTTCCTAACCAGGGTAGTGAAGCCGGGGGATTTAAAAAAACAGAGACGGCTGCAGGATTTCTGTTCTATGCAGATTCAGTGCAATGAGTGGAATATAAAATAGTTGGCAGGCTGTTTTGTAAAGAAACCCATTAAGAAACTACACCCCGAAATACAGTACTAGATTAATTGATCCCATGCTGCAGCTTCTCAACTACTCAAACCCGACCTGCAGGACTTCTACTGTAGCAAGTAAGTACTAAGAAAATACACAAACTTCATAAGCAGCACTTTCTATTTGCATGGCGTTTTTTACTCGAACTTTCTTCTATTCCTGGCAATCAGGGGTCTTTATTTTTATTTTTCTCCTATTCTTGTTAGACTGGATCATCGGCACAGCAAAACAACGCAACTCTGAGAGAACTATGTTGATTTATGCTGGCTGTGGGGCTGGCCTTAAAGTGTACAAATGCGAAGAGATTTGACTCAGTAATAAATATTACTGGTAAAATCCTTCCCCTTCATCAGGGTTCTGTACTCTGGCAGAGGCAAAAGAAAGGGAGTAAAGTGCATTGTTTACCTCAAACTGCAGGCCAAATTTCAAGTGTTCATTTCCTGCTGCTGAAGCATAAGTTGTGGAGAAAGAACAGTTTAGGCTTGAAAAGATTATCTCCAGCAGAAGCCTTGCTCAGAGACTGTCAAAGTCAGGCCATGCTAGTTACTTCCCTTTAGCATTTTGAGTTTGATTACATTTTCTTCTGCTCTGTAGTCTGATAGACCATCTCAAAGTCCCATGCTGTATTAGTAGTGATAATCCTTCCATCTTTGGCTGAAGTCCACAACAGTGGAAACGGAGCCAATCTCTTATCTCACATAGTCCCTGTCTAACTCACCCTCAACACAGACAGCCATTTATTTGCTCTCAGAACCAGGAGTCAAAAGCTGTGACTGATCTTCAACACAGTAGGTGCTTACTGGGAACGGTAAACATTCTGGACAATTTTAAAGGTTATATATAAACTAGATGATATGGCCTCAGATGGGCTGGTGTCGTGAGCTGCTTATTCACCCAGGTAACTTACCAACTTCCAAATATCCACTTGTGCTTTTTCTTCTGATCATTTCTTCCAGCAATGGTTTTGTCTTCCCCTGTAAAACCTTGGTTCACACAGCTGACACTGAAAGCAGCAACCCCCTGATACACTAGCCTTCTGAATATTGGATAACTGGTGACCTGGTCAAGATAAGGTCTCTGATTTTTTTGATCAACTTGTGTCTTAGAATGTTCTAACGTAGTTACAAAGCACTCTGAAATCAATGTACAATGCTTCTGCTCCCCCTCCCCCCTTCCTGCTGTCCTCTCACAGCCTTAAGATTGCTGATTGCTTAACACTGCTGTTTGGGTTGACATAAACTATAATAAAAGTAGTGCTATTATTTTGGAAGATATCTACTCCTTCCATCAGTATCTTTGTTAATGTTCATCCTCTGGATATGATGGCCTCAAGGAAAATTTACCCCCTCCAGTTTGCCACCACTATATTTAATTGTGGGTCCTGAAAGGCCTTCAGCCTGCACTCCTGGGGATGGCTCACTTCTGTAGAGATGCAGGGATACAATGAAGATACTGTGCTGTGGGCAACGGGAGCTGCAGTGTGAAGGAGAACTAACAGTAACGCTGTGCAGAAGTGCTTCCCTGATTAATAACGTCCCAACTGCTGAGTTGACCATGTAGTGATGAGGACCATGGTCAAACTTCAAAGCAGCCTGCTAGGACTTTCACCAGGCTCTGCATCTTACACCATTTTGGTGGTGGTTTCTTCTACAGGCTTGAAGAAGATCTTTCTCCCTGTCCCTTTATACACTGGACGAGGAAGACCAGTGAACACAACACAGTTACTCTACAACAAACAGATTAGCCCCTCTCAGACACTTAAAAAAACCCAAACACAACAAACTCCTCTGTCCATTGCTGGCTCCAGATTGTACCTATGGCTCATTGATAAAAGTTTTTTCTTCAAGTGCAGTGTTAGAGCTCACTGGGCTGGCTGTCCTCAGATACCAGTCCAAGAATCTGTCCCAAGAGATCTGTCCAAGTTATAACCTGGTTGCATTTGTTCTGCACACACTGAAAACTTAGATGCACAATCTATTCATAGCACCCTGTGCTTAAGACTGTCATTGATTTTGTTGGTATTGTAAATATCTCAGCAAAATGACATTGCAAGCCGCACTATTACAATGTGGTTTGCTAATCCAGCACTGTATTTTCCTAACTCCGTGATTTATGTCAAGGCTGAATCAATCAAGGATTGTAAATGCATAAATCTAATTGTTTTTGTGATTTGCTTTTGCAGAGTGCACTGTGTACTAGCTGCAATAACACACTCCAGGCTATGCATTTCCAGAGGATTACTGAACTTATTACTCTTCTTGGGTGGTTAAAGTCAGTCAGTCAGCCAAATACCTTTATAACGCTACACATAGAGGGCCATATTTTTATGGTATAGTATATGAAAGAGATAATTTCAACGGATAATGGCCTCCCACCACGTCATAAATGCTGAGGCAAAGCCAAGACTTTATTGTAAAAGGAAATTGATCTCAAGACAATGTTCTCTTGCAGTTGCTGAAGATCACAGCTATTTTATTACACTAGCTGCAGCCTACTATACTGCAGATGAAGGGGAGTTATTGTGGGCATGTACCTGCAACAAGAAGCCTGGAAGACCGCATGTGCAAGCAAAACAAAAATGCTCAGCGTGCACAAGGAGAAAAAAGACACTGGTTCTGTGTTAATGAATATTCTGCTACGGGGCTACTGTGCTACTCCTGCATGCAGCTGAAGGAGGAAGAGCTAACAGAGCATTCCTTTGAGTGGGATAGGCAGTATGGAGAAAGTAGATAAAGTCTGGGATCTGGTGAAACAACGAGAGTTTTCCCCTTGGATCTTAACCTACGTCCTTTGCTAGTTTCAATTCTGGCAGGTGCCTTTCCATGCCGTGTCTCAAGAGATAATGACTGCACATCAGGCAGATGCAAGAGGCTGTTCACGCTCCGTGCACACACCCTCGCCTGAGCACGCGTATTTGGGAGGCACAGCTCAGAGAGAGGCTTTGCACCCCCAGAAGCAGCCGTCCTGCATGTGGGCTGCGGGAGCTGGGCACGGTTACTCCTGCTAACATACCCTCCTCAGCTGGGGCTGCCGCGCATGCTCTCCAATTAGGGGCCAATCTGTCTCAGAAATACATATTTGATGACGTCCTGCCACTTGAGCAAGAGAAGGGAATACAGGAATTGCTGCACTGGATCTGTAGAGTGGATCTGACCATGACCCCCACCAGGTGCTCGGCAGATGCCGGCGTACCACGGTTGGCAGATGTGGGATAATCTCCACTCCACACGCATTAGGCTTCATCCTGATCTCAGGCTTAAACTCTGAATCAAGAGGTTTAATGGCTGGATGGCTTCCAGTGGGCCAGTATTATTTATGTAACAGAATCAGGGTTTGTCCACACAGCGAGATAAAAAGGGGAGGGCAGCATGTTTTGGCAGCGCTAGGTTAGCATGGGGGCTGCAGCCAGGTCAAGAGAGTGGCCTCTTTATACCAAAGGGACTGAATGGCCAAGTTGGGCCCTGATCCTGTAAAATGATGTGTTTAAAGTAATCCCACAGAATTTCCCTGAGAAACTGGAGCATGCCTGTGATATTTGCAGTAAGTTTTAGCACTCCAGCCAGCTTGAACCATGATGCACACAAACGAGGGGATGAGTTCTTACAGCACTGGTGCCAGGCACTTCCCCAGTCCAATGGCCCTGCTTCCCCAGTGCTGCAGAGGGTAGGGGGGCAGCTGTGACCCAAAAGCCTCTGGTGCGCTTCCCTCTTGATCCAGCTCACAGGGAGGGACGGGAACTGCCAGCCCTCCTTGACTCAAAAGCCCACGTCTGGAGTTTGCGGGGTCCCCAGCATGGGTTTTGGAGCAGGTTCAGATGGACCTTGTAATGCATATGGTGATGGGGCTTAGGAGATTGTTTTGCCAGGTTTAGGTGATTAATTATCTTGCTGGGAGAAGTCCAGCAGGTACAGTAATACCAGACAGGTGTTTATTAATATTACAACCATATTTCCTCCCGGCCTTTGATCTCGCCAGCTCCTGACATTGCCTCCTTAGCGGAGACAATTGTCAGCTGACACCCGATCCATCCTTTGTTTGGCACATGAATATCTTGTATTTCTCCTCCCCCCTCACCCGTGCTAAAATAAAAGCAGAAAGGGAGAGGTAGGGTTTACAAGGGTGTGTGTGCTAGGCGGTGAGAAAACTCAGTGAGGTTGCTCCTATTTATTTTCCATGCCAAGCACAGAGGAGCACAGTCGGGGTGGGTACCTGAAGCTGGCAGATGCTACAGGGGGATGCAGGTGAGGGGCGCCCCAACTTCAAGCTTCCAGAACAGGATTACAGCCCTTGGATGATCCTTTTCAACCACTTGCTGGAGTTGACAGAAGTGTCTTTTTAAGATGATGTCTGCAAAGGCCCATGGGGTGGAGCAGGAAGTGTAGTTATTTACAACCCAATCTGGTAAAGATTTATCTGTTTGATTTTACACACATGATCCAGACACTAGGGAGAGATTGGTTTTAGAGGACTTTGGATCAGATACATGAATGTTTCAATAATCCAAATGTGACAGGCATGGAGTTATAAATACATGCCTTCAATATTTTTTGTATTTTTGCAGAACTGGGTGCAAGCAAATTAAATTCCTACTCCTGTATCTATTTTATCCAAATGACCCTTTATGGTTTTTTCTTTGTAGTAATTTTTCTCTAGCAATAAAACTGTCCCGCTATCGATATGTATTCAAACACAGCTCTTTTCAGACTACCCAAATTGTTTTTTATTTTTGAAACATGTCAAAGTGTTAAGATGTAATACTTAACATACATGCTATACATTAAACATATGGATCAATGAGGAATTTGTGCTTCTATCTTCCTTCCTGTCTACTTGAGATATTGATGAATGCTTACAGGCCATGATTGTTGCTGCAATTAACTGGAATTTGGGGTAAGTCCTTATGGTGATTAATGGTAGAAGTAGATGTTTTGGCAGTACAAAGGAAAGTATTGGAATAGTACTTTTTTTTCATTACGGCATTCAGTTTTGCAAAATTTAAAAGTTGTTTCCAGAGGGCTGGCATGGAGGGAGGAGCAGAAGTGTGCTTGTGCTTTTAGGGGAAAAACTAATTTTATTCATAATGCAATAACTTAATGAACCTCCATCGTGGCTGAAAGTTTGAGGAGAGCTCAACATTCTCTGAAAGGGTAAGCCAAGCCCAGGCAGTGTGCATTGTGGGGCACTGCTGAAGGCATCTCAGTCCTCTCAGCACCTCGTTGCCAATATGAAACCCACCTAGGCTTGGTGAAGCCAGAGGTTTCACTATGGCATGGCTACTTGGTGTGCGGCATTAAATGACCTTCAGCAATGCTGGTTCCTTGCAGTAGCTGGCTGAGTCACCAAATCAATGCCTGTTATCGGCATGTTTGTTAAAGGTCTGAATCCCACAGCCTCCAGGCTAATCCCTGGCGGATGGAGCAAGTGACCCCCTTTTTTTCCAAGTAGCAGGCACTGTGTGAGTTACCAGTGGTGTGAGGCAGGTGGGACATGAAGTAAAAAAGAAAAAAAAAATCACTGTAAATGTATTCATTCATTCATTGAGTCCCTTACTTCCATGAAACTGATCCTGAGTGCAGAACTGTATACCTGCAGGAGGTTGTACAACATGAGAACTCCCTCTTTTCGCGTGTTTATTCCACAGCTTTCAGGAGGAGACTAGCTCTGTCTAGAAGTCTGCAGCCATGAACCTATTCTGCAGACCTTAGAAGAAGGATGTGAATATCTCCCCCCTTCACTGGCTGCAAATAGAGCATATGTTTGTATCTCTGTGTAAAACCTGTTTTAAAACTATTTATCAATGTAATGCAAAACATAAGCATGCCCCGCTGTCAGGACCTTACATGGCATATTTTTCCAGGAATGACATGTTTTGAAAAGCACTGTTTTGGGTATCACCACCAAGTCATTGGCTTACTCTAATTTTCGTTTATCAGTATTGGTGATATACGAACTACCAAAGAACTAAACATACATTTTTCTTCTAATACAGACTTAATAGTTTTGGGATGCTACATGGTCACTACCCCAATTCAGCAAGATGCTATTTTAGTGAGAGCTATAACACCTCTCCCTTTGAGAGGAACACTCTACTATTTAACATACTCTGATAAGGTGACTTTTTTAGCTTCTAGAGCCTCAAAAGTGAAAGGAAATCATGCACAGGAGCTGTAAGAACAAGAATGGCCGGGATGGCAGTTTACAAGGCAATTCAGAGTTTGTACAGGCTTTTTGTTCTGCTACCAAAACACGGCCAAGAAAAGACATGAAAAATGATAAGTATTATCATCTGTTTCTTGTGTTGTTGTTCTCATTTCTTTTAGATTTCATCTCAGAAATGGTATCTGGTTCACCTACTTGATGAATCTTCTTTCCTACTACTGTATTTGATGTGCTAGCTACTTGCTAATATTTTTTCCTTGTAAATCTCATACAAATTAACTCTATTATAGTATCAGAAAATGTCTGAAACACTTCAGTGATGCAGGAAACTTCCACAAGACCTTTTATAAACAGGGAGAGAAATTAGCTGTAATTTTTAAGCACGGGCCTTGTGTGGGATCATTTTTTTTCTGACTTCTTTCTGACGCTGCTTCTAAAGTTGCTCATTTATCACCAACCAGGTAGAAGTATTCTTTTTGTGTGTGTGTGATTTTAAAATGATATATGTATAGACATAAATAATTTCAGGAGCCAAAAAAATGCCAGAGAAATTATTACTTCCAGTGCTAGTGTTGAAGCAGTGCCAAGCCCAAAGTTTTGTAAATTAGGCTGTAAGTGTGAAATCCCTCCAGCTGTTAAAAGTATTCCATATCTAATTATATTCACAGTTTTTCAGACTACTCTCTCCATTTGGAGAATCCTGAAACTGCATACTGTGTGCCTGGAAGTCAGGGCCACATGCGTTCTGTGAAAACCTCCAAAACATAAAGAAAGCAAATAGTCAAAATAGATAAGCCACATATTTGTGTGGTTTTGTCAGTGTTTTCCTATGTGGCTTTCTTTGTTTTCACAACATTTCTTTCTAAACACCATTTACTGTAATGTGCCCACCCTGTCATTCCAGATGCTGTGAACAGTTACATGTAAGGAAGTGCCTATTTTTTAAACCTATTTGTACAGGAGGCTAAAACAACAGCTGCATGGGAGCAATGAACCCCCAAAAGGAGGAAAAGCTTGTTTGTAGTTACTGCTCCAGCCTTCAGAAACCAACTGTAAAAGCTCTTTGTGAGCACCAAATACTGTTGTCAGAAAGTGGGGAGGCTGTCCGTTTAGGGGAATAACTTAATGCCAGACTGATGGGAATTGCATTTTTAAAATCTGCTACTAAACTTCCTGACTATATCTGATCCTCTGCATGTTCGCATTGCAACAAAAGTTAAACATCCTTGTCACTCATTAGTAAAGACACTCAATGCAGATATTCTGAATGGGAGCCTGGTGATGCAAGCATGAAATAAAAATTGAGCAAGTCCTATGCCTTAAGAGGAGCAAAACGTATGCAAGAATGGGAAGATATGAAAATCATTTGCCATCAAAAACATTCGCCATCATACTTTCCTTGTTCTCCTCTGGCTGAATTAAAATTCTATATATTCCCCTCCTTTGTTGTACATCCAAAACTTTATGTAACCAATGGGTGTTCTCCAAGATCAAGGTTTCTATTAAAATCTGTTCATTTGTCACTTTTGCTTTGAACGTACCTACATTATGTAAATATTTCGGTCATTTAAACTGAAAAAAAAGAAGTAATTTGCTTTATCTGTTGTCCCATATCACAAATATAATTTTCCACTCAAAGGTCCCTTGAACAACGACCCTGAAGTACTTAATGTCACATACAGCTGGCAGCCTGGACAGTCTCACTCATTTTGTAATTTAAATGGCTCAGAAGTTAAATGCATTGAAACCAAAAGACTGAAGAATGACTGATTAGGTCACCCAAGTAAATTTGTGCTGTCTTGCAAGGGTAAACCACTTTATCACAAGTATATTATACCTAGCAGAGGTAGCACCCCCACCATCAAATACCTGGAAAATCCCACAGTGTATTAGAAGCAAGGATAGCTTTTTTTCTCCTTCTTCCAGCTCCTTTTTCTCCAGGAGAGAGTGACTGCCCATCCCTGACAAGGACACTTGTTCCACTGCCGCTGCCTTCTGTGCCCTGGGGTACGCCCCCTCCGCACCACTCATGCATGAACTTGGAGCTGAGGGACCACCAGTGGGGTCAAGCTGTTGACGGGTTCCAACTTTGTGATTCCCCGAGCCAGCCTGACCCTCTGCTGCTCTTAGCTTTGCCTAGAGGGGGAAAGCGAATGAAGAGAGCAGAGGCAGATGTTGGCAAGGGAAAACCAGTGTACAGGGAAAGAGCCTGTGGTGTTAGTGGGGACTCAAGAGGCACAAGGGCAGGAGAACAGATGCCTTGGGGTATGTACCTGAGAATACAGGAGCGCTACATTTTTTATTTTATGAAAGACGTATATAAACTTGGTTGGAAAAGACTTTGAAAATCAATGCAGATAGTAAGGAGAAGTTATGAGATTTTCAAGTTGCTAATGGAAAGTGCTCTTCGTGGCAGAGAGCGCATCCTCTCTCCATGCTGCGGTCTGGTGTGGAGACGCTGGGCTGTTCCCACGGGCTGCTCTTTCCCCCTCACTGGTGGCTGGGCTGCCCATATCCATGCCAGATGAATCCGAGGATATTCTGAAGCTCATGCAAAGCGTGGTGGCTATCCACACTCCTGGTATGTTAAGCAGAGCTGGAAAATGCTTAATAACACATTTTGCACTTTCCAGAACTTTCTGCCTCTGGCAAGGCCTGGAAATGTCGTGACTAATATTCTTTGGAAATCGTTGATCTGCAAAGGCAGGGCCCACCACAACCAGAAAGCAGAGCCATGTTAACAGCCATAGGAGCAGAAAACACTTTTACAATCTTCCATGACACATCTACGGGTTTGCACATAGCCAAGGATGTAGCTACGTCAGGATTACTGATCTGCCTAAAGTTGGGGACGAGTGGAAAAGTTCTGAAGGTTGAAATGCTCTGAAGCAAAAATGTTTGGCACATTGACCCAAGTGTCCATTTATTATTCAGCTTCTTCTATCCTACTGAGTGTGATACTCACTTGAAAATAAAATTGTGAATAATGTGCTTCAGCCTGATTTTGGTTTTATTTTATGCTGGACTATGGTAATGTTTGAACAATCCTGTTGATGAGTCATTTTAACACCGAAATTAGCAGAAATGAGCCAATTGTTTTCTCAACAAGTTTTCATGGTAATTAGCACATTTTTTTTGTGAAGGATCTCATTGTTGATAAAACATTTTCAGGTAGAAAATATTCAGGCAGTCAGTTAAGAGAACTGGAGGTAGAAAGGTTGTTCTTATTTTAATGATCTTACTCTACTTTAGAATGTCCCAGCCGTGTTTTTACATGCAAACTCATGATATTTATTTTGCTTTCCATGAGCCCCAGTCGTTTAAAAAAAAAAATATCCCCAAACCACCACCAACATATACATCTGGACTGCAAAACCACAGCATTCCAGGCAAAGCCAAGGCAGCGCGCAGGCAGTGCACCCAGGCAAGCTGGAGGCATAGTCCTGCCGAAGGGCCTCAGGAGCGCATGCATACGCCACGCAGTCAACGTAAAATCACTTCAAAGTTGGTGCAAATGAAATGTGTTTGATTGTTGATGATCAGCTAAATCTAACACATGGTACATTTAGTAGCTTTGGTTACTAACCTATGAAAAGGACTGTTGGAATGGTTTGGGTTTTTTCTTTTTAATGCCAATACATACAAACAGCTTCGCTTCGCTGCTGCTGTGGTTAATCATTGTCAGATTGTAGGATTGCCGTGATTGGTTTATGTGTATTGCATTTCAGTTTTCTAATTCTAAAAGGGTGTTTTATTTATTTGCTTGCCACAGACTATAAACACCCATTAAAAGTGTAGATAAGGAGAACTGTACAGGACAATACCCCTCTATAAAACAGCAGTGAAATAAAAGCACATAGAGATGCTGTGCCTAGTAAACTAAACTGATGCCCTAAGGTTTCAAGCGCAGTAGCTGGGGCAGTTAGACAAATTAATGCTTTAATTTGCTCAAGCTCCTGTCCAAAAGCTGTGTGTTCAAACCCCGGCTAAGACAAGTCAGGGTATTTTCCCCAGGGAGAGGCATCAGGCCTCCAGAGCTGAAATGAGCCTGCCATCTGCAGCATCCCATGCCAATAAAAGTTTTCCAGAAGACCTAAAACCCAGGGATGTCTGCAGGAGCAGGAGGCATATAAAGGGTTCTAGCTAGGCTGGGCAGCCGGGAGGTTTGAAATTGGTTAGCTCTCTCTTCACCCCTTTGCTGCCATGAATGGGAATTAAAAAGTTACTACTTGGCATTTCCTTGGATTAATTTAAACACCTCTTTATTTTGAACATTGGGAAGGCATGGATCTTTAGAAGAGAGCAGAGCAAAACATAACAAGCTAATCATTGCAGGGCAGTCCCTCTCTGATGAAGGCCACAGTTTCTCTTTCTGATTTCATGTATGTTTTCTAAATTCAGTTTGATTTCCAGCCTTGGTTGCTGAGCTTTGCAGAAGCTGGAATCCATGTTAGGAGCTAAAGAGGCAAGTTACTATTTCCAAAAGGGTAAAAGAGATTGAGGATCCTGAAGTGCGTGGTGATTGGTTCCCAAACCAAACCTGACTGTGTATTTCAGTAGCTTCCGGTGAAAACCTGATGATCTCCAGGAAGCAATCTGCAAGCTGGTTCTTGCCACAGGCACACAGTGGGGACATGCCCACACTCTAAATCCAGTCCTCTGACAATGCAACCTCCTTGTAGCTGATGCCATGTCCTGTAAGACCTCTTCATAGCTGACCAAGCTCCCTCTCTCAGGTGCTAGTGCTCCTTTGGCTTCAGATGTTCTCAGTCATCACCAGGTCTGCTTAGTGGAAATGCAGATGAGCTGAAATCACAGCATTAAAGTACCCTATATGCATATAGCTTGTCAGGATCTTCCCTGTCTCTTTTTCTCACAATAAAAATATTTATTTATCTATGCAGTCAATAGCAGCGAGAATTTTATTATCAAAGGAAAATGCTGTGAATATACTCACAGATCCCAGTATCTAAAAGGAAACACTTTCACAAATGAACAAGTGAAAATATTGATCACTTATTCAGACCGTGTTATTGAACAGGCAATCAATACAGATTTTGGAGCTTAAGCATTTTCTTTCATTTCATTTATTTTTGAACCGTTCCTCCTCAGGCCAGAAGGGGTAACGTCAAGGTGCATGAAAACTCTGCTGTTAGCCCAAGAGGTTAAGTTGTCCTCACCAGGATCCTCCTTCTGCACGGACAAATGGCACATTGTGTTGGCCACACCAACACACTTCCCGTTAGGGCAAGAGTAATTTGTTTCTGTGCTTTTCACTCCAAGTGTCCAAAAGTGGAAGGATCATGTACTTCTCAGTGCTCAGCGTCCTAGATTAAATGAGGTGGAGTCCAAAGTATGACAGAAAGCATTTCAACTGCAAAGTACTAAAAACTGCAAGAGGTCACGTGGCAATGTGAACAGGAATAATTTAGCTTTCAAGCGCGTAAATATTGCCCGGGGTGCAACGCATGATTTAATAATTAGGCCACTTTATCACATCTGAGATTATGTTTGTGAGTTAGGATAGTACCAGGTACAATTTAAAAGTGCATGTCACAGGACATACCCTCCCATCACAGAGAAGAAAGTGTAATTGTTCTATATGCTGGGTTTTGCAGTCAGAAACAAAATGCCACCACCTAGGCCAATGCTTTCTTATTTTGCTTCTTGACCACAAGCCACCTGGGGATGAGGAAAGGACACTACTAAAATAGAAGTGCTTCAATGCCTGGGTAACCTGCCAGAATTAAAATCTGCAAAATTTCGATATAGTGAAAGTAATTTTGATTCAAGTCAGAATGAGAATAAAAATATATTCTGTAAACCAAGCTGCTAAAAATGTCTTTAGGTCAAGGAAACTGTAGTTTTCAATTCCTTTTCTTTCAGGTATTACTGTTTATATTCCAATATATAAAGTGTAATATCAAAGATGTATTTTTGTAGTAAAACTCAAAAGCACATGTATCTTGTCATTCACTTTGGAAACAAAATGTTTTTAAAATCAGCACATTCCTCAGAAACTTTTGATCTTGACAGAGCAGCATAACTATTAAAAAATTTATAACCAGAACCAGTATGAAGCTATGCATAGCCAGAACACAAATTCAGTTGCCTTTGCCTTTTGCCATGTATGCAGACATTTCTGTTTTCTGTAGCATAAGTTTAGGCCACTTTCTTTAAATTTGCAAGTGTTACATCCCAGTCCTGCCACTTGTTCTGTGTGAATGGGTTATTGCACCTATGTATCCTTTGAAGTCGTGCCTGTTTAATACATTAGTCAAGCATATGTGACAGATTTTCTTTGTGAAATATGTTATCTAATAAATCTTTGATAGATGACAAAATCATTGGTGTATTTCTCGTTGGCTTCAGTCTTCCTCTGAGATCAGAAAAAGAATGTTTTGATAAAATAATCAATCAAATATATCATAACTTTTTCTATTAAACTTTAATGTTTAGAGTGTGTATTAACCCCTACTACAGTAAGGGATAATAAAAAATCTTTTCCTGAATTTTAAAACTACTTTCAACACCAAAGAACGGCATCCACTCAAAACCTTACAAGGCCATTTTTCATGGGCAATGAAAGTGTAATTGCTGCAACATTTACATATTTGGCAACTGTTTCTGGGAGTTCTTAGAGCTCCAGAAAATGGATAATGTAGAAGTTCGTAAAGAGAACATAACTAGTCATAGGATAAATTAAACTATAAAACTACTTCTCTTAATTTAAAACATAGTTAACTCTAAAGGAAAACTAAAAGAGAAGTTTTGTTCTGTATGTTATGATGATATTTGCATACAGTAGGTTCTATATAACTTCCATGAAATAGGTTCTATTGATGCACATAGGTTCTATATGTCCTTAATTAGATAAAGTGTTTGTTCTTTGAGGGATTTTTTTTTTTCTTTTTTGAGTAAAATGTAGAGAGCTATAAGGAACTTGGAAAAAGAAGTGCAGTGTTCCCTTTGAAGCTTACAAGGGTTGGGTTTGCAGGAGGTGTCAGGAATGGGCAGATCCTTCGCAATGCTAGAAACTGGGAAGTCCTTTCTTGTTCCCAGGTGCATTCAATGCTACTATTCCTGCCCCAAGCTTGTATCACATTTGTGCGTGGGATCCCAGGATGAGACCCTGAGCATAGGTTCCCCTGAGGGTCATGTCCCCTCCTGCCATGCAGGGCTGCAGCATCGTTCCTTCCTTGCACCACATGCGAGTGGTCTGCAGCTGGCTCCTCACCTATTGACATGGCCAGCCAAGAGCTGGGCTGTGCCAGCTTTAGCAAGTATCTCAGTGCAATGGGAACAGAGCAGGAGACCAAAGCAGCTTTGGTGCTCAGGCCCCGACATCAGCACTACGTGCAGTTCAGGGGGTTGCCTGAGCTCATGCTTGTGGTTCAGAGCTGTCCAAAGGACCAGACAGGGGTTAGCACCCTTATGTCCCCAGTAGGGGTTGGAAAGAATTTTGGTCTCGGAAATAGAGCTTCTGGTCTCATTTCCCTCTAGAGGAATCCAGCTTCAACCCACTGAAATTGCTCTGCAAACCAAACCAATGTGCGGTAAGGGGCAATGATCAGAGGATGCGCTTCAGAACGATGCTGCTGCCTGCAGCCAAAATGCTGATGTAGCCACAGCCTTAGCCAACCAAATTTCACATGTCTAAAGTTACATGAGGCAAATCTCGACCAACAGATATGAGTTTGAATCTTACCTAAACATCTGTCTTCTCATAGATGCATTTTGAGACAATCAAAACTACAGTGAAAGAGCACCACCTTTTCTTCGTTTTAAGTTCACCAGTTATTTTCACTTGTCCTTGCCGTGATCAGCTGAGGGGATCTAGAAGCCGGATACTTTTGGGGGACCTTCAGGACTAGCAATATTCCTGAGGGTGAAAGAAAAGCAACCAGGAACTGAGCAGACCATGCAAAGATATTAGAAATACCCCATTATACTTCAAAAAACCTGTTCTCACAAATCATCTGAGGGGAGGGGAAAATTTACATTTATAAATATGTATGGAACACGGGCATTTAATTTAAGGCACAGAGGACTCTCTGAGTAAAACATGGATTTGAGCTGAAGTTATATAAACCCTTAAGTAGCAGTTTTAATTTCTCATTCATCCTTCACCAAATAAGACACCTTAATGTAATTACAGCGAAGCTGTCAAAATAGTTTGTTGAAAGAGATAGACAGCTAAGGTAGTGATCTGCAGCCTTTATCTAGCCAGACTGTACTTTCTAAGCCTATACTACCAGAGGCTTTCTTGGAAACTGTGCATACATTTGTGTGTATGCATGCATAGCTGTGTGTAACAGAGCCCTGGATATTAGATTACATCTGCATATCCTTATCTATCTGCTATGGCCTCTGCACCTTCAGAGTAGGAAGGTATATTCTTGTATCTCTTTCTAGTACAATTTGCAGGGCTGCTCAGGCATAGGAGAAAGACTTTGGTTCCATTCGAATCATAATTTTTTAATTAGAAAAGAAATTTCTGAGCATGATTTCATCTTCTCTAGCGGGCAGATCAGCTATTTATACATGCACACATACATTTTCCTTTATCTAACAAGTATGCCATGTTGTGGTCTCTGGCTGCATAGCCCAGCCCAAGATTCTTTGAAGCCAAGAAAAAGACATTCTTTCATTTGGCAGGAACAGGATCAGGCTAAGACATAAAAAGTAGTGTAAAAAAAGCCTTTCCTGTAGAATTCCTGGTCTTGCCTAAAGAAAGTAGCGCTAAATATTTCACAAGAAAGCCTGATCCTGCAATCTAATTTTAGACATGATGTAATAGGAGTGTGTACTAAACAACGGGGTGTGTGTGTGGGGAAATTAAGGACAAGGATAAAAGTAAGAGCATGCATTTCTCCAGCCTTATTTGTACATATTGATAACTTTGCTGAATATGAAGATGTAGCTCTTTATTTATTTATTTAGTACCTGTTCTGTCATATGTACTAAAAACCTATAGAGGCTATGCCTGCTGCTGTGAAACTTATTTTCTCCTTTCTTAAAGGACAGTTTCTTTACAGGTATAATGAAGTAGATAGATAGGTATGATATGTAAGGTTTGCTGGACATTGCTGCTGACTTCCTCTGCCAGGTCCCATCCAGCGCCTGCCATCCGACATCTGCTACGTGTACATGGCAGATGGGAAGCAGGAGGCAGAGCAGGGCCAAGCCTTTAAAAGATCCTTTTTCTCCCCTCATTTGCTAGGTTGCGAAGCACAGCCTTCAGCTTTGTCCTGGAGATGGGGACTGGAAACTGTGGCTGCAGAGGACTTCGCTACAGGCTTGGCCATCATGGTCTGGCCGGGAAGCGGACAGGGATTGGAGAGTGCAGGCATTTGGGGTGCAACAGCACAGGGGCACTAGCACCCTTAGCAACCAGTAAGAGCAGTATTTTCGTGACAGCTCCACATCTCTGCTTCCACTCCTTAGGGTGAATAATGCCAGTTTCCATTGCAAAATAAACCAGTCCTTTCTTCAAATGAGCCTGCATTCCCTGCTCACACCTACAACAAGAGTGTGCACTGGATTAAGGGCTCAGCGTGTCTCTCACAACGTGGGAGATGCTGCTTTGCACAGAAATCCATGAAACAGCATTATTTCTTCAAGTGGATTTTGCAGTTCTCTGCAAGCCAAATCAAACATTAATAATATTCAATCAACATTTCCATATGTAGATATTTTTATCAAACCACATTCTCTGTCATTGTAATTTTTCAGTACTGCTTTGGTCTCTTGCACGTATGCATATTGAGCAAAGTAAATAGCAGTGTAGCTTTATGAAATGTTGCTTAACGTTTATGTGTGTTTTTGAAAGTTTCTGATTTTGTTACTCTTGCCAGTACCAGTAAACCTGTTTGAAGTCCTTCACATGTTGCTTTGTTTATAGTAGAAACACCAGATTTTGCTGAGCACATCTCCCTATTAAAAAAAAAGAAGCTGAAGTTTTATTAAATAAAAGCCTTCAGAAGAGTCAGTTGCTCCATAACAGTTGTGTGCAAGAAAAAAAAGTTCGTGTCCATTTTCGTTAATGACCTCATGAGTTTTGCTAGTTAAAACTGAAAGCAAAGAAACCAGGACTGATGCTTAACTGGCAAGAAGCCAGTACAATGAAATTAATAACATATGTTGAAGAACCCATTTGTAACAATTTTTCCATTTTAAAAAAAAAAAGCGGTGGCTTAAAACCACTGACAGAACTGTCTTTTCTTTTTTCCTTTCTTTCTCTTCTTCCCTCCCCCTTTCCCCTTTACTACATGGGACACTTTGGCTTATGTCCAACTGTGCGGTACCAAACTTGTCTCAGAGTTCAGATTAATGCTTTATGCAATTTTAAGTGATCCTCTTGCAGCTGCTGCTCAGGGGAATATTGTAGCGAATGTGTTTGCTCGGAGGAGCTGGTGGCAAAAACCACAGATGCAGCAGCCTCCTCTTGGCAAATAACAGATGTGGCATGTGCTGTGCTCAGCCCATCCTCAGCACTTACCTTACTCCCGAGCAATGTGTGGGGCATTGTGCCCCATCTTGCTGCCATCCAAACACAAATTCAGCTGTAAAACTCTTGGCTTGTGAGGTTTTTGGCTTGATTGTTCTCTGGTCACATGCAAGTGAATCTTATTTATTGATATATGCAGTTTGGGTGTAGAAGAGAGGACCTTGGCCCCTGGAAGATTGCCTCTGCCACTATCCTCCAGGATATGTCACCTCCCTGTATTTTGATCTTCCTTCTCAGCCATTGTCTTGGTTTTGTTGTTATTGGGTTCATTTTTTTTCCCACCCCCTCTAGACACTGTACTGTATGTCCTTTGAGGCAAAGCACTCGCTCTTGCTAAGTTCCCTGTCAGATTTTCTGTGTGAAGCTCCAGGCACACGGGGGCTTCCTGGCACTGCTAGGTTTCTCCCACTAAGAGGGTCAAGTGCCTACAACGGGATGCACAAGGCAGAAATGGTTTTGGGCATTAGAGCTGACGGGAGGAGAGCATCGTGTTTTGAGAAATCGCTGCCTGGGATACAGGAGACAGCTTGGGTTTTCAGAGCGGCCAGTGAGTTGGAGAGGTACTTTAAGGATACCTTGGTAGTATTTAGCTGGGCGCAGGGAATGACAGAAGAGGAGGATTCCCAGGTGTGGGATGCAGCGAGACGTCTGGCAAGGAGACACGGCCTGGAGGAGGTAACTAGATTATGTATGGGGAAGGGAAGGGAAGGGAAGGAATGAAGCTGTGGGTGTCCAACAGGTTGCAGGTGTTGAATGATGCTGAAGATGATTCAGGAAGCGAAGCAGCAACGCGCTGCCGGTAGAGATGCCAAACAGGCAAAATATGAAAGAAGAGAGTTAAAGTTGCTAGATACTACAAATGAAATGAAAGTTTTCTAGGCAAGTAGTCTTCTCAGTGAGCTGAGGAAACAAGTTAAATCTTTTGTAATAGTGGACTGAATTACTCTTTGTGTAATCTCACTGACTTCAGTGGATTGTACAGGGTGGTACTGTGCTGAATTTGGCCCCAAAATCAAAATCCAGTCAAGTGCGTCTATCGTGCTGTGCCTTGACTTGGAAAGAAATTGCAAGGATTGCGGATAGGAAAAT
Organism: Egretta garzetta; assembly: GCF_000687185.1. Lineage (NCBI taxonomy): Eukaryota > Metazoa > Chordata > Aves > Pelecaniformes > Ardeidae > Egretta > Egretta garzetta. The sequence continues at coordinate 8,390,611 of NW_009260493.1, read as the reverse complement.
CTTCAGTCGTCAGTTCATTGTGTGACTTCGGTAGAAAAGGAAAACAGGTGGAGCAGAGTGGGGGGAGAAGGCTGAGTGTATGAATGAGGAGAGAAATCCAAATTAGTTCCAGTGTTCGGAGACTGTATGAGGTGCTAGCTCCATTTCCTCCGCAAAACTGGACACTTTGGGTCTCCTCACAGAAAGTATACCATTGCTCTGGAGATGGGGCAATGCTCAGGAAACATTTGAGAGACTAAAGCTGTTTTCCACCGGAGAAGGAAAAACAAGATAACAATGATGTACAGTATTTCTATAACTGGTGGCCTGCACGGGCTTGGTTGACATCTACAAATGCAATTCCTGACAGAAGGTAATAGGCACAGCAGGTGTTTAAAATATACTTAGCACCAAGAAGAATGGAAACTTTTTAAAATGTTTGGACGGTGAGAAGGTGTCTAGATCACAGGATAATCACAGCAATGGCTAACCCAGCCATCTAATATTGTTTAATATTTGCATTGCACCCTGGCCAAGGTGCCAGTCAGTTACAGGAACGCTGCTGCGCTGAGCCCTGCACGCAGAATTACAGAATGTGTCCATATAGGCTGTACACTACATTTTATTAAAAAGTGGCTGAAAATTAGGTGCAAAAATGACAACACAGAAAAAAAAAAAGTGCTTATAAAGTACAAAGTGGAGGCTGGGTTGAGGATATTTTGAAAAGGTGTTGCTTATATTCTGAAAAGGTGTAAGCCAGCTGTGGGGTTTTAGGTATGATGTATTTACAAGGGCACATGCTATAGTGTCTAGGCATAGACACTCTTCACTGTGACTTACCTTGCATGTTCAGGTTTAGGCCACGTACCTATTAATTTAAAACCTCATTCTTCCTGTTATTTCATGGTTTTATTACTGAAATCTTATTCTGTCTTAATCAAATGGCTGACTTCAGGATTCGGTTTTTGCAATTTTCAGCAGTAACTTGAAAAAATGTATTTCTAGGTGCATATGCATTATCATATATGAGTTATAAGAAGCTCTGTGAAAAATGGACTTCTCAGTCTTGCCATCAAAAAGAAAAGGAGGTCGACAATTTTGAAACAGAAATTTTGGGGCAAAATTACAAACAAGAAAATGAAATAAATGATCATTTGTGTAAACATAAAGATTTCACAAACCAGAGTGGAATGTCTTCAGATGGGTAAGCCCATTATTTGATTTCAATTTAACCTTAATTCATTCTGAGCAGAAAAAAGTGGGATTTGAAGCAAATTCAATGCCTTACAATTTTTTAACAAATCCCTAATCTTCATCCAAAACTATTAATGGAATTAAATCTTAATTTGCAAATAAACTCAGCCCCCCAAAACTTCATTTTTTTCCTGACAATTACTTAGATCCCTTTTCTCTCAAACTTGACTCAGATTTTTTTAAGATAAACATGATTGAAATCCTGACCTCATTCAGGTCAATAGCCAAAACCCCACTGACTGTAACATGGTCAAAATGTTGTGTATGCAGTGAATTACCCATGAGAGCTCTGCTCAGTCATTGTCTGTTCTTGTCGCCTTCAGCTGGTCATGGAAAGTGCAGGCGCAGCACTTCATTCCTAGTACTCAACTTCCAAAGTTAATTAATCCAACTTTTAAAAGGAACTCTGTAGAACAGCCTTTTCATTTTCAAGGTAGTTAATTGGATGAAAATGAAACTGAGACTCCATTATTCTGCGTTTTACTTTGGCAATTTTTAGCTCCTCTTTTTTTCCCTTTACTTGCAAAATGCATAACGCTAACTTATATTCGCAGATTTGCAAATCTCTCTTTTATACAACCATTAAAACAGTTTTTCTTAGACTTCTGCACATTACATAAAACTGTTTTTATAACAGTAATTTATTAGGTTAAGTTGGAGAGCTTTTACTGCTCTTTATATAAAAAGACTGGGCTGATTTTGGATCTCTTTAATGTGGCCCTTTAGATGTAGTAGCTCTGACATTTGAACTTACTTGGAATGTATGCCCAGTAGCTTGGCAGCATGCAAAATATGTCAAAGAAGCACCATTCCCTTCAGAAAAAAAGGGCATTGTGCTCTCCTAGGTCCTTGTACTATGCATAGCCTAAGGAATAAAAATGCCATGTAAGTGTCCATGGAAAAGGGTCTGATGTCCCAAAAGACAGTTTTTGTGGCCTTCTGTGCTGAGATGGATCTGCAGACCACAGTAGAAAGGCTGGGTCAAACAGGTAAAGGACTTGCCAAGAAGAAAGGCTGAATTATGCTCTATGCTTAAAAAGGCTAAGATGCAGAAATGTAATCAGCTGTTAGAGATCTAGTGGCAGGAGGAAAGTTCATGTCAATGCATTCTGCCACCCTCCCATAGGAATCCCCTGCGCAAGGTTATGTCCTTTCCATCTCACCTGTAGCATACCCTGCAAGAGACAGCTCTATGTCTGTCACCATGTAATTAATCTCACTAGACCTGTAAGAAATTGCACACTGATCAGGTTAGGAAAGTAATTTAGGTCTAACAAGTCATTGGCAAGCACTCTGTACAATGATCCCGTCTTCCTTTCTTTGCATACCTAATTTTAAGGACAGAATCCTCTCTTTGACTCAAATAATTTAGCCTGGTTCTGTAATGACTTTGTAAGTCCAGAATGAGGAGACATTTCCAAACCCTATTTTATTATTATTGTTAATTGAAGAAAAGCGTCAATACAAGATGGAATTTTCTCCCATGGCCAAGTCTGAGATGAAACACAGAGGTGAAAAAGCGTAATTATATGCAATTATCCAAGACAGCAAAGTTCTTACTTTGTGTCTTGAGGCAGATGGTGGTTTGGCATATAAGGTATTCTTTACTTTCTTCATTTCCTTCCTTTCAGGATGGGAGAGCACTGAGGAGACTGTTACTCATTCAGCATCTCTGTGGTTGAGCCCAGCACAAGACTGTCACAGGAATTAGAGGTCATCCTGGGGCTGAAAGAAAATCCTAATATGATTAGAGCTGACTGCATTCCCTTTAACGGTGAAGCTGGTATAAAACATTTCCCCTTCAGGAATTTCTACAGTTTTCCAGTTTCCAGCTTTCCTTGTCCTCTTTCTGTTGTTTGTAGGGGTTGTGCTTTAAAGTTGGATCAGTGAGGTGACATTAGTTAAAAAGAAGCCCTTAATTTTGGTGTTCACTGAGCAGTACTTGACTCCAGTTATCCCCTGCTCTTACATTTTCTGGGGGTCTGTTTGACCTGGATATCAAAGACGTAATATGCCATCACTTCCTGTGGTAGAAAACCATTTCAGAGCTAAAATTGTGCAGAGAGCTGGAAAATGCAAGCGCGTAGCCATATTTTCAGCTTTTGATATTGTGTGTTGAATGATTTAATGAGATGTTTGTGGGTTACTTTAACTGGGGCTGAGTTCTGGCTTGCACTTCTTTGTGGTCTGCGTTGTGAATATGGAACCAAGTTCTCCAGAAGCGAAAGTCAGCACTGTGTAGCATGCATGATCTAACGTTAGGCTTAAGTCATTTTAACTTTCACTGAACTCTGCTAACTAGCCATTTTAGGGCAAAACTGCTATAAATAATACAATTTGCAAGATGTAAATCAAAGTTGCAAATACTCACTTTAACCATTCAGCCTAACAAGGGATCAACGCTACATACTGTAACTGAGATGAATATCTAAATTAATAGGAATGCCCCTACAGTGCAGCCCTGCAGATCAAGTTGCCTGGCAGGAACTGTAAAGCAAAGTGAAAGACTGAGATAAAATACAAGTATGTTCATTCTCTCTGGCTTTTGAAATTGCTGAAAATATGAAAAGTGATAATGAACTTTATAAGCACTTCCCTCAGTATTTCACAGTCTGTATTTCATTTTTGTATTATAGTAAGTCTTTTCAGTACCAAATACTTGATTGCTTTTCACTGGTGATTTATTTGTTTTTAACATGAAATTCAGGACTTGACTAATACACCTCACCACACTTTTGTAAGAAGTGAGCTACCCTTTAAAGAAGCACAGCAAGATTTGTCATAGAAGTTGTGAGTTTTGTCGCCTTTTAAAAGCGAAGACATGGGCTGAGGTTTCTTTTATAGACTGAAATTAAATAAATGCTACATGAAAATGTGGCTACTAAAGTGGAAAAAACACAACACATGCTGAAAAGGGAGGCCTGATTTGTTTTCTTTTTTTAGGTCAGGAAGTCCTTACATTAAATACCATTTTGCATCCTCTGAATTCCTTTTGAACTGAAACAGTGAAGAACCAGCCTGTGTGAATGAGGATATTATAACACTATCACTTTAGTGCTTGAACTGCTAACTACTGTTTCTGATAGAAAAGCCCCCTACAATCACAGCGTGTAGCATCAATTTGATTTGATTCAGTCTCTCACAGTTTACACTAATAAAAGCTGTTGCTATTTTAATATTTTGTTCAAGTAGGTAGGCAGAGCTAATCACGTCTCCTAAAGCCATGTCTTGCCTCCCAGCGGTGGGTCTCTTTCCACTGTCACAGAAATGGCCTGTTCATACAACCCTCTATTGCACCTGGGGTGACTTCTGCTGGTTCATGTAGGATTCAGGCTTGTCCTTAAATCCTAGGGCAGGAAACGAGGCCAGGAAGAGACAGTGCCACTTGGCAGCTCTGTTGCACAGTGCACAATGATTTACATGGGGGAAAAAATTGAAAGCAAAAGAGTAGGTTCTGAACTCAGAACTACGAACAAACCAAACCTAAGGGATTTTCTCATTCACACCTTTGGTGATTTACAAAGACTGGTGGCACCATTTCAACAAGGCACTTTGGCATGCGGGCAGTTGTAGGAGGGCAAATCTCCCTCTACTCAGCAAAGCACTTGAGCGCACGCTTAACTTCAACCATGTTAAGTGGCTCCACCGAAGTCAAATGAATGTAAAATGATTTACAGTGAGACTTAAAGTTAAGTCCATATTTCATAGATTGATAGCATTTAAGGCCAGGAAGAATGATAATAATCATGTAGCCTGACCTCCTTCATAACACAGGACCAAAGAATTTTGCCAAGTGTTCCCAATATGAAATCCACTGCCGCTGCCTGAACTGTAACTGCGCTTTCAGAAAGACGGCCAGCTTTGATTTAGAGACTTCACAGGAGAGAGAATCCATTGTATTCCTAGACAATATTTTTTTTCAGCAGTTCAGATCCTTCATTGAAAAGAGCTGTGTGCTTGAACACTAATCTGAATTTGCTGCGATTCAGCTTCATCCATAATGACCTTTTATGTTAAGTTAAAAAGTCAGATTCTCCAGTTTTCTTTTTAGAGAAGTATCCATCATTACATCACTTCTTAATCTGCACTTTTTAGTGACTAAATTAAGATGCTTTTTTCTCTCACTTCTGCTACTGAAGTTGTGTTTGCAGCTCTTTTCTGAACATTCTCCAAATTGCCAACATCCTATTTAAATTCTTACATCAGAAGTGGACTGAGATATCCCAGGAATGATCTTACTAGTGGTCAGTAATCCACAGTAGTAAAACTTCTTTGTTTCTATCTGGTAGTCTTCTCCCATACAGACATCCAGGAGAGCATTTGCTGGCTCAGCTCTGTGTTGCCCGGGAAGCTTTTGCTCGTCTGTTTGCACAGCAAAACCACTCAGTCCTTTTCTGAGTCACTTTGTGCCTAAAGACTGTCGACCACTCTGTAAAACTAATCCATATTTTTCATTCTTAATGAAAGGTCTTAATTAAGCATCTCATGTGGCATTTAGCAGTGATACAGGTGAGGCCAACTTACGAATCAGCCCAGATTTCTGTGCAGTAACGGTATGTCTTCATCACTACTCATAACTACCAATTTCAGTGTCATTTGCAATGATTTTGTATCTTCTTCTATACCCTTTTAAAGAACTGAATCCTACTGAGCAACAATTCTATGCTAGAAATGTGCCTATTTAATAATTTTTTATTATGTATAATCACTTTTTTGAGATGCATTACCTACCAGAGGGGAGGAAGAGAGAATAATGTATGCTATGCTGTTTTGCATAGAAATAAAATTGACTAGTCCCCAGTGTAAAAGAATGAGCCAACTAAATACACAATGAAAAGTAAAATAGACCATAAAACCTCTTTCTTATTAATTAATAGCTTTGGTGGCAAATTTTACATCCTGAAGTTGGTTATTCATGTGAACTGCTTTAACAGTAACTATTTCCTATGGCTTTCATCACAGTTTTCCATGAGAAAGTGAATTGTGTGACTGTGGGTGAGTTTTCCAGATTTCGGGGCTTTAGCTAATATCGTCGAGGATGGCTCTTAAAAACGTGAAATTAAGAATCAATTGATTTCACTGCAAATTACTGATTGAAAAGAGACAATGTAACAGCGAGAGATTAATTTTAGTTTAAGCAATAACTATGTCACAAGCGGTTAGTTTTTAATTGCCTTTATTAAATGTAATTGTTTCCCAGCTGGCTGCATTCCCCTTTCACTTTCTTTCTAAATTAGAATTATCGGCATGAGAAATGAAATGGAATTTTACATCATATGTGAAAACCAGGCTCAAGCCCGACTGACTCAAGCCTATTCATGCAATCTTTCTTTAACTGCTGAATCTCATCGGCTTCGATATATGAACAGTAAAAGCTCATTACTGGGTGAGATATTAAGTAGAGCGCCTCCTAAATACAACCCTGACACTTGAGAGAAAGGAATTTTATAGTCCCCCAAGTCACTTCCCTCCTTGCGCAATTTACTTTTCCTCCTTGTGTCTGAGTTTTCAATTTATAAAACAAGAATAATAATATTACCTTCTTTTATAAAGTGCTTTGAGGTCTGTCATGGAAAAGCGCTTTGTCAGAAGCGAAGTTATTATGCAGACCCTCTGCAGCTTCAGTCTATTCAAAAGGTGGGCTTGCTTTAGGTGAGGACACCTAGGTGGAGACAGTCCTCTCTGTTGGGCAACTTCTGGATGCTCCTCTGAGTGTACCTCAGCCATGCAGAGGAAAGCTGGCCTAGGAGACTGGAAGACCAGTCTGTAATCTAAAAGATTAATTAAAACAGAGAAACAGCCATTTATTTCCCTTTCCGGAAGGTGCAAAGGTGCGGGCAAGGGACCACGACATGCTTGGCTTAGTTTTTGTACAAACTCCCCTCCATCTCTAAGCAGCTCTGTTTTCAAATAGCAATTATTATTCACTGGGGGGGAAGGAAGGGGTGTGAAGTAGACGAACACCGGAGACTCACACAATGTCCAGAGAACTTTTATTGCTGGAGGAGTGCAGGGTGGAAAGCAATAAAGATTGAAACCCTCGACTCTTACACAAACTGTAACTTACCAAGCAATAGCTTCATCATAACCACATAACCCCAAACTCCCTCCCTGCTTCCTGCTGTTCCTACAGCCTCCAGGGCTTCGGTGAGCTTCAGGCTCTCTTTTTTTCTTTTTTTTTCCTTTTTTTTTTTTTTCCATTTCTTTTTTTTCAGAAACATATATCATAATGTGTTTTCTTTCTTTTTTAATAAAAATATCAAAGGGATACTTATCAATGACTGAGGAGGGAGAGCTGCGGTGCAGTCTATTTTTTAACTGGAACATGCACCATGCTGTGACACACTCATCCAGGAGCAGGAGAAGATTGATGGCTAGACATGTGGAGAGAACTGCCACTGATTGAAATCAGACAACTGCAAGCTGTGAGAGAGATCCAGGGGAAACCATTTTAACCACAGTAGTCCAGTCTTAGCACACTTGGACAGGGTCTTTCCTCTGTCTGAAGTCTGCACTGCGGGACACAAAGAAACTAGGCAGTACAGGCAGGCCAAAGGCAAAATATGAAACTATGACAGCTTGGAAGATATATGTGTACGTCTCTATCTGTCTCACCTCTGTAAATTATTTCCTTCACTAACAGATAATAGATCAGAAATTTCATTCCTCAAGTACCAGTCATCTTCTTACACCCTTCAGATTCTTTTGCAAAGACCAGAAGAAAAAAAAAAAAGCTTTCAAGCAGGAAAAAAAAGAACTGGAACAGTACTAGAAACCTGATTTTCAGAAGTGCTGAGCACCTGGAGTGTCAATTACAGTTACAGGGAGCTGGAGCTGTTCATGTCTAAAGACATCGGGCTTTCTGCAGCACGAAATCGTGAACTATTTACTTAATTCCAGTTTGGAAGAGTATCTTTTATTTGCTGCAAAACAGCGAGAAGTGGAAAAAGGTGACATGAAAGGGCGTGTTCCCCAGCACCCATCACTGGGGCTGCCGGGGTGGGTGTTGGTAGCAATTGCGCAGCCATGCACTTGCACCGAGACATTTTTATTTCATTATGGGTGTCAGCTTACAGCCATTAGCTAGGCGGATTGGCCTGGACCAAAATGCCTCCTTTTTGTGTGCATGCATGTGTCTTATCGCTAGATCTCCCTTCCATTATCCAAGTCTTTAAAAAAAAAAAAAAAAAAGGGAAGGAAGGAAGAGAAAAAAAAAGAAAGAAAAGAGGAGAAAAAGAAAAGTTTTAAGTGCATTATGTTTCGTGGCTTGTCTCTGTCCTCTAGCCAGAACAGTCTGAAATAGGTTTTATTGGAAATCATTACTTAAATTCCAGCGCTGAGGAGAATATTGATCTCTTGTGCGTAATAGTTACCAGACTGCGGAAAGTAGCAGAGAGGGCTCCAAGCGGGCCGACATAATGTCAGTGACAATTCATTTTTTTTACCAGTTAGGATGCTGGTTTAATATCCTGCAAAAGGCACTTAATGCCAGCCCTTCCACAGCATCTGCCTGGCCCCGGCGGCGGTGGGGGCCTGCTCCTGGGGCGTTGGGCTGGCAGGCATGCTGGAGACCTGCTCGGCCAGAGGCTGCTGGCAGGGCCCCGGCATTCCCCCGGCACCCCGCACGCGCCCACCAGCTGTCCCAACTTTCCAAGGCGCTCCTCAGTTTTCTAAATATGTGCCACATAAAAATAAAATTTCGGACAGCGATGCGTTGGGGAGCCCCGTGCCTGCAGTGCATAATTCATTCATAGTGTCCGTGGCCCATTATTCCCACATTCCTCCCGCAGAGCTATCAGTTTCATCTCTGGCCAAACTGGAATCTGAATCTTGGGAGCACAGAGAAGTGGCGGTGGTGTGGGTGAGCCGCTTTCAGGGTTTTTTTTTTCCCCCCCACTCTTTCTTGACTGTCCTTTCCCCCCACCCCCTGCAAGAAAGGTTGCATCCATTCTGTGTTCGTAGGCGTGAGCCGCTTGCAAAGAGCCACATGAGTAACTCCAGACTCTCAGACTTGGTAGATTTCAGGGTAACAAAAATTTGCGACTGTCCATTAGATGCTGAACGACATCATAGAGAAAACTACGATCTTCTTCTTCCCAAAATAAAACCGCCAGCTGTTCGATGCATCTCTCACCCACCAACTCTCATGGGAAAACATGGGAAATTAGTGTCTTGCTAATGAGGTTTCTGCTCATCTCATAAAGTGCGTGATGATTTCTAGAAGTTTCCCTGTGTTTGTCATTTCAGTAACCAGAGGCACAAAACTTTCCACAGATATCGGTGGCATTTAATTAACATAGCAACTTGGACACCTGCCCCAGCGCTGCAAGAAGTTGTGGAGAAGGGTTTGTACTGCATTCAATCAAGCCAGCAGCCAGCACAGTGTAAGTGCACCCAGAAGGGTACCAACAAACTTCGGCGTTAATTTGGCTCAAATCTCCTAGCTCTTTTTCCCCCTCCAAGCAATTTTGAAGCTACCCTCAAAAAACTGTCAGAGAAAAGCTAATCCATTGCACTGCAACAACAGAACAACAACAGGCTGCAATCGTAAGCAGGGAATTGTGACAGGTAAAAAGAACTTTTAAGAGCTAATGAAGGAGCTGGCAAAGCAATGTCATCATGGACTTCAAGTCTGTTATCCATGTCCAGACCTACTATTTGCTTGCTATGTTTAGCAAATAAAATCCTTCCCCCCCCACACACACACCCCAAAAAAAGAACGTGGTCAGCTGAAGTTTTTGTACCTCTTTTTTTCAAAAAAAAAAAAAAAGTCTTGGTAACTTAAAATAAATATTAGGTGAACAACTGTGTTTAACCAGTAATAGGAAAATCATTAGCAGTGGATCTCAGATATTCAAAATCCATCCAGACAGTGCTGGGCAACCAGCTGTAGGTGGGAGGTTGGACCAGATGACCTCTGGAGGTGCCTTCCAACGTCAACCATGCTATGATTCTGTGATTCAGATGAAAGACGGGCACGATGTTGTTTAATTGATATTAATGTAATTGCACAGAACTGCACATTTCTAACACAGGAGGACTTAAAGGTCAGAGTCTAATGCTAATAATTTGGGACAGACAAAAGGTTATTGTTATTCCTGTTTTACAGTGTGAGAAGCATGTAGAGAACCAATGTTAGAATTCATCACATTTAGTATTAGCTATCTCAAAGCTAGGCATTTCGGCTAAGACAGAGGTCTAGGCTCTGCTGTAATCATGTCTCTACAAAAATAGCAGAGGTTGCTGGTATGGCCCACAGCTCTTGCATGGAGTGGACCCTGAGGCAAAGCTCTCTCTTCATTCATGCTCAGAGTTTGTCTTGGAAGGAGCCCAGGAGAAAATTCTCACCTAGCAGAACAGAGACATGCAGCTAGAGGAGATTCGGTCCATGCAGCATCTAGAAAGGGGAATGAACTAGCTGTAGCAGGATGAAGGACAGAGACTAAGCAACTAGCTTAGAGTAGAAATTCCCCTTCTACATGGTAAAGTTCGGTGAGATGGATGTGGGTTCTGATGGCTTGCTTAAAGAAAGTCAAATGCATAGGAGGTCCAGGGCAGAAATAGAAGTTGAACTATGTTTTCCAAATTGCAGCCTGGCAAGGCAGACTTTTTCTAACAATGATCCTCCATTATGAATGTCTATAGGTTCTTGCTTATCATTTTCCAGAGCAGAAATGTAGCGATTTAGCACAGTCTTTCCTGGTTTTCCCTGGATTTTCTGAATTTTCTTTCTGAAACTGAGAGGCATATGGAACATGTAAATGATACAGTAATCTTGTGAGAACTCATATGCAGTTTCCAGGAACAGACATGTTACAGAATCATTACACTATTAGTGTCTATCTGTAGTTGTCTAAAAATCATTACAGCTTTTAAAGAATTCTAATTAGGCATGTCTGAAGCACCAAATCCAGGTGGATTTTCACCCACTCCCAATAATATGGCTGCTCTGAGCCCTTGCTGAAATAGATCATATCTCTGGAATCTAGCTGTAACGGAGATCAGGTTCTGATTTATCCCATAACCTCCCAAAATAAAGTTAAGTTGCTCTGATGCAGCCAGTTTTAAAGCTCTGTGGGGCTTACAGCTGTGTGCCTGTTAATATACCCTCCAGTTGCTTTCATTCAGTAGTTACAAAACATAACATTAAAGCAGAGAGGAGAATGATGAGATGGGTCATTCTTCTCCTCTC